>NC_058416.1:7563243-7806114 GCF_002201575.2 Neomonachus schauinslandi
TTTAAAAGTTTTTTTTTTTTAATTTTTTTTTTTTTTTTTTTTTTAGATTTTATTTATTTATTTGAGAGAGAGAGAATGAAAGACAGAGAGCATGAGAGGGAGGAAGGTCAGAGGGAGAAGCAGACTCCCCGCCGAGCAGGGAGCCCGATGCGGGACTCGATCCCGGGACTCCAGGATCATGACCTGAGCCGAAGGCAGTCGCCTAACCAACTGAGCCACCCAGGCGCCCCTGTTTTTTCTTTTTTTAAGATTTTATTTATTTATTTGACAGAGAGAGACAGAGAGAGGGAGCAGAAGCAGGGGGAGTGGGAGAGGGAGAAGCAGGGTGCCGGGCTTGATCCCAGGACCCTGGGATCATGACCTGAGCCGAAGGCAGACGCTTGACGACTGAGCCACCCAGGCACCCCAAAAGTTGTGTTTCTTTAACAGGACCTTTTAAAAAAGAAACATAAGGCTAGGGAAAAGTCTTAATGTTCAAGTGTGAATTTGTATCTGAATTAGATCTCAATAAAGCTGTTACTTAAAAAAAAGTTCAAGTAATTTATCATAATTACTATAAATGTCTAATTACAATATTCATCTAAACAATCTCGATTAATAATTTAAAAATTGGATTATCAGGTGATTTGATTGGTTTTTATGACTGAATAGTATATTTAAGGCTGATGTCATTTGTTGTGTGTGATTCACCAGACCCAGTGTTCTCTTCAGTTCTTACCTGTATTTATGAATAAAGCTGTACTGTTACTGTTATCCTGATGCAAATACAACTCAATTCTCAAATATCTAATTGCAGTGAATGTAAACTAAATAGAATGGTCAGAGAGGTTAACAGTAATAACAAATAATAAGCAAACTTTTCAACCCCACCCCCTCTATTTTAAGCCCCCTGGGAAAGAGGATGAGCGGTCTGGGTCAGTGATCTGTCATCTGACCTAAAGAAAACGGTAGCAGTGGGCCATGCGGTGGGCCTGGTGAGCACTGAGCCAGCAATGTACTGACTTCTCCAGCAGATAGGCTCAAACCCTGGGCTTCTGAGTCTGTCAGAGCTGGTCAGCATCTTGGCTTTGATAGTTCATATAGTTGTGTGACCTTAACCAAGGTTTTCAGTTGTAATTTCAGTTTCTACTTGTAAAGAAGCAAGGTGGGGATGGGGGGAGTGGGTTTTGATGTGAACTATGTCAGATAGCTGTGAAGATTACATGAAATAATGCAAAAAAAACGCTTAATTTGATGCCTGGTCCAGAAGGATTATCATTACTAAGGTAATGTATATTTTATGAGCCAGGCATTGCATTAAGTGCTTTTGAATGTATTACCTCCTTTAATTTTTTTTTTTTTAAAGATTTTATTTATTTATTTGACAGAGAGAGACACAGCGAGAGAGGGAACACAAGCGGGGGGATTGGGGGAGGGAGAAGCAGGCTTCCCACGGAGCAGGGAGCGCGATGCGGGGCTCGATCCCAGGACCCCGGGATCATGACCTGAGCCGAAGGCAGACACTTAACGACTGAGCCACCCAGGCGCCCCACCTCCTTTAATTTTAACAAGTTATCTGTAAGTTCAGTATTATCATTTCCACATTACAGATGAGGAAACTGAGCCTTCTTGTGTATAAGTAGGAAATAACTTTCGCACAGCTACTACAGGGCGGAGCTGAAATTCAGACTTAGGTCTCTCTGACTCCAGAATATGAGTTCTTAACCGTTAGATTAAAATAATATCAGTAATGCAGCAACAACTTTAGTGTAGTTACTAGTGGCTAAATACACTATTAAAATCTCCATGCTTCTTGGCCGGAGACGCGTGTTCTCATCCAAGCCTTCTTCTATCTGCAACTCAATCTCCCTTTGGGGGAAAACTTATCTTTGCTTATACTCAGCACAGCTGAGAGGCATGCCCAGGACTAAGACTTCTGATTAGACTCTTGCCCAGGATTCTAACCCTGGAGCAAGAGATGCAAACAAGGAGGGGGGATGGGAGGGGAAGGGGTTGGGATCCACCCTAGTAGGGTCCCTGGACCAGATTGTTCCTGGTGCCAGCCCCTGATAGCCTTCTAATAAACTCCCATTTTGCTCCTGCTAACCAATTTCTGTTTTCTGCAACCAAAAATGCTATCTGATAGATATATGTACTTGCTAAAAGATGATAATGACAAAGGGTCCTATTGAAACTCTCTTATTCAGGGAGCATAGTTCCACCTTTTCCTCCTGAAGTCATAGCTTCTAGAGCCAGAAGGACCTTTCTTGGTCAACATCAATATCCTCATTTTATGGAGGAGGAAACAGACTCAGAGATCATACGACTTGTCCAAGATGGCAAAGTTAAAAGCAGCTGAGTCATGACTTGAACGGCCATCTCCAGATTTACAGTCTGGTTTGATTTCTAGCATTAAATAAATGTCTTACCTTCCTCCAGAAGGGGAAAAAAGGAGCCCAGACTTGAGAAAATTGGGTGGAAGCAGGATGGGATACAGTAGCAGCCTTCCACCCTCTGGGCCCCTGGGAAAAGCTGCCCAAGTGAGCAAAATTCCACACCCTTAATTTTCCTTTCTCTTTCCCATTGTCCTTCTGCTGCCTCCCACCTTCCTGTCTTTGAGGATCCTGAGCTATCCCCCACTCATTCAGGTTCCTTGTTTGGTACATATACTGTGTTGAAGAGTGTCCTCCAAAGATTCATGTCCTTCCCAGAACCTCAGAATGTGACTTGGTTTGGAAGTGGCATCTGTGCGGATATGGTTGAGTTGGTATGAGGTCCTACTGGAGAGGGATGAGGCCCTTGTCCAACATAATCGGTGTCTTTATGAGAGAAGAGACACAGAGGCAGATACGTAGGGGAAGGCAAGGTAAAGACACACAGGGAGAATGCTAGGACGGCAGAGATTGCGGTGATACAACCAAGGAAGCTAAGGAATTCCAAGGATAACTGGCAGCCAGCAGAAGCTAGGAAGAGGCCAGAGAAGATCCTCCTCTAGAGCCTTCAGAGCCAGCATGGCCCTACCAACACCTTGATGTTATACTTCAAGCTCTCAGAATCATGAAAGAATATATGTCTGTTGTGTTAAGCACCCAGTTTGTGGTACCTTGGGGTGGTACATGGGGAATGAATCCAGGACTCCTAGGCCCACCCACCCCATGTGGCTGTTCTCTGGAAGTCTCCTCCCAATTCAAGCTTCTCTTTGTAGAGTCTCCCAGTTACCAGTGTGACCATAGGTCCCAGTTTGCCCAGACCAGTACCATGTTATAACTGTTGTTTTGGCACAAATGTTCACAGTGCCACTTGTCATCTCAAAATTGTTTCAGCTCAGATAATAAATTCCTTGTTCACCCTGACTTCCTCCTAAGGTGTAAAATAGTGACTCAGTTACCCAACATCAAAGCTCCTTCAGAATTGGACCCAACCTACCTCTCCAGCCTCATGATCCACTTCTTTATATCACACTTTGCTAGGTCACACTGGGCAACTCCGTCTCCAGATAGGTCCAGCCCTGTGCCTTAACTCATGCTCTTCTCTCTGCCAAGAATGTTCTTCCATTTCACCTGCCCCTACCTTCTGATTATTTCTGTTTATTGAAGATCTTACTCATCATCAGTCAAGGTGCAGATCTGCCCAGTCAGAAGTGACGTCATCCTATTTAGAAACCCAGCCTTGGGTTCAACCTCTGTTAGAGCACTTCCCCCTAAATTGCAACAATTCTCTCTCCTCTTTGAATGCTGATGCTTTGTCTTTTTTTTTTTTTTCAGATTTTATTTATTCATTTGACAGAGAGAGAGAGCACAAGCAGGGGGGAGTGGCAGGCAGAGGGAGAGGGAGAAGCAGGCTCCCTGCTGAGCAGGGCGCCTGATGTGGGGCTCAATTCCAAGACCCTGGGATCATAATCTGAACTAAAGTCAGATGCTTAACAGACTGGGCCACCCAGGCACCCCTTGTCTTTTTTTTTTTTTTAAGATTTTATTTATTTATTTGAGAGAGAGAGAGAACATGAGCTGGGGGAGCAGCATAGGGAGAGGGAGAAGCAGGCTCTCCACTGAGCAGGGCACCTGATGAGGGGCTCCATCCCAGGACCTGGGGATCATGACCTGAGCCAAGGCAGACACTTAACTGACTAAGCCACCCAGGAGCCCCCAAAGATGTTTTGTCTTATTCATCATTGCATTATGCTACTAGTTAGTGCCTTGAGTAAAGATTTTTCACACAATAGAGACTCAAGAAATGTTTGATAAGTAAATATGAATATTCCATTCCTCTCTCCATCTATTTGAGAATAGCCCAGTGATAAATGGGCTTTCAAAACCCTTCTAAAGATCCACTTCAAGATATAGGGTAGCTGGTTTGTCCTTTGGGAAGTGACAAATACCTGCTTTCTGGGAAAATGTCTGTGCTATTTTAATCAGAAGCTAGATTCTGCTAGCTGCAAATGGGCTGAAGTCAAAGGATTGATGCCTACCTCCCAGAACAATGAGCTCTGAGGATTTTTAAGACCTGGCAGAAGGTATGTGGGTACCTGTTGAGTCAGAAAAGCAGCACTGCAACAAAACACTGTTCTTATATAATGAGTCCACAGCACATCAGGCTTAGCTTCACATGATTCTCTATTTCAGATCAAAGATTCCTATTTGTAGACAATTTAAAGAAATACCTCACTCTTTTCCTCCCTCTCCACTTCCAGGATCCAGAGCCCCTCTGACCACTTAGGAATCTTTCACTGTGTAAGGTAATCCTGTTGATTTAGTGCGAAAAAACTTAGCAAATACCCATTATTATGAGGAGTTGATGGCATGAATTTGCCTCTCCTAGAAATTTAGGAGGTATGTCCAATACAGAGAATCACCCTGTATACACCTCTGCCCCCATTAAGCCAACAATGGAAGAATGTACTAGAATTCTTCCCTACAGTAGGCAGAGAGCCAGAAATCCTATGGCCTGCTCAGGGTAGTCTGGAACTGCCATCACTCCTCGGGTGACATGCTAGCTGTGCAGAATCCCATCTCTTAGAGAATCCCCTTTCTATGGCAAGACAAAGTGAGTTGTTGGCTCACTGGATTCAAAAGCTAGGGCCAACATTTACAGAAAAATAAACTTCTACATATGTTTGTGATTCTAAAGCATTAGAAATTCCTGGCAAACCATAAAAAAGAAAAAAAAAATACTGTGCCTCCTATGACATTGACTAATATTCTATATTAGAACTTCGTTTCTTTAGATTTGGAGTTATTAAAGTACAAATACCTTTCTAGAAGCAATAGCACTTTTAGGTGTCATTACCCTGTGATCTATATATTACTATCATATTGTTATTTGATTATTGCATCATTTTTAACTTTTTATATCTAGGTGTTCCCCAATTTACCCATGCAATTCCATTCTAGGAGCTTATTTGTAATTTATAAATTCAATTTACAATTCAGTGTTTCTAAGGAAAAATGCGATGTTATAAATGGTCATTAGATTCCCAGATTATCTCCTCTACCCAACAAAAAAGCTTGTAATATAATTTAATTATATAACTAGAATGAATTTTAATCTTCCTAGTGCTCCGATATGCTATATGTCATGTGAAAGCTATCCTAGTCTGTTAGTGGTAGGCTCCTGAGGAATGAGTAGAAACTGGGAATCACAGGGTTCAATGAACACATCAGGACTCAGCCCTCAGGAGGAAGGGCTTTGGAGGACCCACATGATAACAGAGCCTTGGATAAGTGAAATGCCTAGACTCAGGGCTGGCTTCCAATCTAAACAGGGAAAATAAGTAGGGGTCCGAGAAAAGTCGAAATTGAAAAGAAAATTTCCCCAGTATAAGTACTGTGTTAGGTACTGGGAATGTGTTAGGTACTGGGAGCCCCCAGTGTAAGTATGGTGTTAGGTACTGGTGTGGGTTGAATTATATTCCCCAAAAGATATGCTGAAGTCCTAACCCCCATACCTGTGAATGTGACTTATTTGGAAATGGGGTCTTTGCCAATGTAATCAATTTAAAATGAGATCATACTGGATTCGGGTGGGCCCTATTCCACTGACAGATTCTTGCATGAGAGAAATCAGGGTATAAACACACACTCTCATTCAAGAAGGCAGAGACCCAATCATGGAGACTGGTGAGCTGCGTGGAGCAAGATGGCAGCTTCCACTCATTCAATATCCAACAAGTATTTGTTGAACATCTATGTCCCAGGACATATACTATGTTCCAGTTGTAGCTCTCGGTACAGGGGATATTTCAGCAAACATTAATTGAGCATCCACTGTATTCTAGGCATAGTTCTTGGTGTGGTGGATAAGGAATAAGGAGTTAAAAGTGCCCTTAAATGGTTTAATTTAGTGGGAATGGGGGAAGAGAGGGGAAGGAAGAATTGACACTAAATAACTAAGCAAATGAACAGAAAATTCTAGATTACAAATGTGCTACAAAGGAAATAAAATGGGTGATAGGATAGATAGTAACTGGGGGAGGGTTGGATGCACTTGTATGAGTCAATCCAGGGGGGCACCTGGGTGGCTCGGTTGGTTAAGCGACTACCTTCGGCTCAGGTCATGATTTCAGGATCCTGGGATCGAGCCCCATATCGGGCTCCCTGCTCAGCGGGAAGCCTGCTTCTCCCTTTCCCACTCCCCCTGCTTGTGTTCCCTCTCTCGCTGTCTCTCTCTCTGTCAAAAAATAAATAAAATCTTAAAAAAAAAAAAAAAAAGAGAGAGTCAATCCAGGAGGGCCACTCTGAGGAAGTCATCCTTGCTCTGAAACTTGAAGGATGAGGATGAGAAAAAATGTGAAGGTCTAGGCAGGGAAGCCTTCTGGGAAAATCTCCAAGGTGTGACAGGATTTGGCATATTTGAGGAAGAAAGAAGACTGGTGTGGCTAGAACATGGTAATGGGTAGGTAGAAGACGAAGGTGGAATGGGGGGGTGCAAATCATTTCAGCCCTATAGGTAGGGAGCTTTAGTTTTATTCTAAGAGTGATAGGAAGTAACAAGGGGATTTAGTCAGGGTTTGGTGCAAACTGTCTCGTTGCTGCATGGAGAACGGATTTTCTCTGGACAAGGTGAGAAGCAAGAAGAGTAGGAGTCCAGGTGAAGGGTGACGGCAGTTTGGACTGGGGTGGAGGTCATGGAAGTAAACGGAATTGATGTGATCGGCCTTAGGAGTTTAACAGAGAGTACAACTAAGTTAAGAGCAAGATGAAGGAGTTTTGGTGATTATAAAACACATCCAGAAACTCTTTGACCCTGTCCTCCCCTTGAATTCGGGCTAATATGACTCCCTTTAAACAAATAAAGCAAATTTATTTAATATATAGTTTATGCAACATGGGGGTCTTCATAAGGAAATGAAGATGTGATGAATTGCTGAAACCTGAGTGTTTTCATACTGAGTATGAGGGATAGTGAAAAGTCATGGCAAGATACCAGAGGACGAAGAGTTTGAGTGTAGCCAACTGGAGGAAACTTAGCAAGGTGTTCAGACTCCTCTCAGTGTCCCTTTATCTTTGGAGATAACAAGGGAGGACACCTCTCACCTGCTTCACATGTAGGTCAGAAAGTCTCTCCTGTGTTTTATGACCTGCTTTGGGCGAAGCTCAGAAACTCCTTCATGCACATGCCTTTTCTCAAATTCCTTCAGCTTCAAATATTCAGTATGTCAAGGTGCCATATTTTGGGGTAGGATGTCCTGAACCCCATCAATAAAAGCCTAATTCCTTACCAGAACTTTTGTGTTTCCGCTATTTCTTCAAAGGATATATGCCCAAAGGGTAAAAGAAGAAAAACTTCTCTTCTGACCTCTTAAATTATAATCCTGCAAATTAAACTGACAGAAGACAGAGTAACAGGCAAAAAGGCATATATATATATATATTTTTAATTGATGTTAATATCTTTAAGGGTATAGGAGCTTCGTGGAAAAGAAGTAGAAACCCAGGGGCACCTGGGTGGCTCAGTTGGTTAAGCAGCCAACTGTTGATTTCTTCTCAGGTCATGATGTCAGGGTCTTGAGATGGAGCCCTGTGTTGGGCTCTGTGCTGGGCGTGGAGCTGGCTTGGGGTCTCCCTATCTCTCCTCTCCTTCTTCCCCTTCTCCTTCCTCCCCAGTCAAGTGTGCCTGTGCTCTCTCTCTCTCTCTCAAAAAAAAGTAAAAACCCAAAGAAGCATTTAGAGTTGGGCTATAAATATATAATTTTAAGAAAGGGCAATAAATTGTAGAGAAGTAACTAGGCAGGGACTGGGTTCGAGGGCAATAAATTGTGGGAAGGGGACTAGGAAATGCACAGTAATTGAGAGTAAGGTTTGTTACACAGACTCACTCTCCTATCCTCTCATCTCAGTGCCTCTCTGATCCTCCTGGGAGGAACAGCCTACAAATGGAAATGTGTATCACCTTCACAGAGGGAACATGTGCCCTGCTTTGAGGCAGAAAGGAGGAGGGCAAAGAGCTCTTCCTGGTCCGCCCTTTCCAATTACCTTCAGCTCAAAAGCATCTAGGAATATGTCAGAGTGGCATATCTTGGGGTGGCATATACTGACCACCTCCAAAAGTTAAAAACCGCTGTATTGGCAACAATTTTAGGATAGCTGTCTTAGAATTTACTATTCAACTACATTCTTGAGAATGAAACTAGGCACAGGTTACAGAATACCTTAAATGTGCAGAAAGTCAGATTTATCTCAGAGAAAATACTGCAAGGGGCAGACACCGGAACCGTAAAAAAAAAAAAAAAAAAAAAAGTGTTATATCTCCTAGCAAGCAACCCAAGGCAAATACTTAGAATGTCAGTAGTAATACATAAGGCCTCTAGTCAATGCTTAGTAGAGCATTTACACTAATAATAATTTACATAGAAGTAATTTTGCTCTTTTCAATTAACAGCAGACTTATTTGAAAAGGAGATGTGTGCGCAGGCAAGGGAAAATATTGGTCATGCAAACATCTTGTTGCATAACAATAACGAACATACCTTTGGTATTGGTATGTGTAAAATTTCCTATCCTGAGTCACATCTCAGCAGTGGCCGGTCAAAGGACTTGAGATCAAAAGGCACTCTCTTTGAAGGAAGTGTAAAAATGTTTTCAGCGAACGGTTTCCCGCCAGGATCGATTTTCATGTCCCTTTGGTTCCTTTGAGTTTTGGTAGAGGTTGGGAACAATGGGTGCTAAGTACCCTCACATTAGGTGCTAATCTATGCCAGACTTGCAAAAGGAGTGGCTCCAAACCTGTTTTGTCTGAATTAACCAACCTACCCAGCTTCAGGGTGCAAAAGAAAAGAGGCAGTGTGACCTGTACTTCAATGAGGGAAAAAAGGAGTTGTTTCCTCCCCATTTAAAGCCAAATGATGACAAGCTTCAAGAAAACCAGAGAGCCTGATCTATGGTCTTGGTAGGGGTTGTTGAGGGCCTGATGTCAGGTTCACACATGAATATGCTGAAGAATATAGACATGCTAGAGCTGTCAGACCCAGCAGCAAAACAGAACAAAAGACCCGCAGCACCCCTGGAGTGTGGTGGCCAAGGGTATGGGAGC
The DNA here is from genome assembly GCF_002201575.2 of Neomonachus schauinslandi. Taxonomy (NCBI): domain Eukaryota; kingdom Metazoa; phylum Chordata; class Mammalia; order Carnivora; family Phocidae; genus Neomonachus; species Neomonachus schauinslandi. Next base: position 7,572,751 of record NC_058416.1, read on the forward strand.
CACCTGTGGGTTCTGTGGGCCTGTAGCAGAGCTGGAACCAGATAACTTACAAAGGACCCTGCCCTAGAGGTGTTAAAGAAAAAAATTATTCTGATGCTTGTTAAGACAGTAAGGGAGACTTTCTTGTGATCCATGTCAAGACTATTGTAACAGCAGAGAGAAACTGGCTTCCCTCTGAACACTAGAGACAGCTGAGGATTTACAGCCCACAGGCAAAGTGAAGGGAAGCGATGGAAAATTACTAAGTGGAGTCAGGCAGGGTGGGGAGAGTCTTGCTAAATCATCACCATCTTGTGAGGAGATCCAAGCTGCCCACCAAGAAGCCCACGTGGGCAAGAACTGAGGCCTCCTGCCGACAGCAAGCACCACATGAGTGAGCCATCTTGGAAACCCTAGCCCCACATCACCCTTCAAAGGACCTGCAGCCCAGCCCATGTCTTGCCTTCAAAATCAGAAGAGACCCCACACCAGACCCACCCAACCAAACTATTTCTGAGTTCTTGGCCCAAAGAAACTGAAATAATATGATGTGTTTATTGTTTTAAATCACTAAGTTTTGGGGTGATTTGTTATGTAGTAGTAGAGAACTAATATACCCCATTTTACAAATAAGGAAAATAAGGCACAGAGAGGTTAAGTAACTTGCTGGTGTCATGCAGCTGTAAGTGACAAAATCAGGATTTGAACTCACATCATGTGGGTTAGCATGCCTCCTTAACCATGACACACTATGCCTTTACCACTTAAAGAAAGTGACCTGTGATGCTCAGCATGGGGATGAATGGGACCTCTAGGTGGCCAGCAGGTACGTGAGTGTGCCCATGTATTTTTGTCCACGTTTTTAGTCTTTTATTTTTCAGAATTTTGAATAGACTATTTTTAGAGCAGTTTTAGGTTCACAGCAACATTGAGCAGAGAATACTGATCATTATTTTTTAACCACCAAACCTTTGCATGTGTTTGAACTTAATCAGAAGCCGATAATAATCAAATATTTTATAATAAAGATTGATCAGTGCTCTTTTCACCAAAAATTTTTTTGTGAAGGAAACGTTTTCTTTTACCCTGATTTACCTCTCTTCTTCATTCATTTTAACCTGGCTTATTATGATTTAATTTGTAATAGACTGGAGGTTTGATTTAAATAACCTAATGAAGTACTAACGTTTTAAGAAAATAACATTTGGGGCACCTGGGTGGCTCAGTTGTTAAGCGTCTCGTCTGCCTTTGGCTCAGGTCATGATCCTAAGGGTCCTGGGATGAAGCCCTGCATCGGGCTCCCTGCTCGGCAGGAAGCCTGCTTCTCCCTCTCCCACTCCCCCTGCTTGTGTTACCTCTCTCCCTGTCTCTCTCTCTGTCAAATAGATAAATAAAATCTTAAAAAAAAAAAAAAAGAAAAGAACATTCAACATCCACTTGTGAGTGTTCAAAATATATAAACTGCTTAATCTCTTAACCTTATGTCCTCATAAAAAGAAGCTGCATGCCCTGAGCATGTTCTTGGTCTCATCTGTCTTCCCCATTCTCTCTTTACTGTTGACACCAGGATAATCACCTTGCCATGTCCATGGTAACCATATTTTGCAAAGAAGAAGCTATGTAATATTTACATGATAAAGGGAGTGCGGGGAGCAAACTAGTTTTCAATGTTATCTCATTCCTAAACTTCTGATCAAGAGGAGCTGGGAAGGTAGAGTTAACTTGTAACTATCTATTAATAAGTATCACAAGATAAATGCTAAGTCAGCCAACTGTGCACATTTTTCCCCTCTCCCTTCATTACCTCTAGGTTGTCATCTTGAAAAAGTATGACTTCAAATGAGACCCAGAAATAGAAGAGGCTGTGCACCAGCTTAGGAAAAGCACTTGGCAAAAGACAAGTCTTCATTATATAAGGAAATAAATGAGCACCTATCAAGAAACACCAATTTAAATATTACCTTTCTGTCGGCACATAGTGTATACTTCATTCCAAGAGCAAACCAACATCTATTAAAAATAAGTAATTTTGACGAGAGCTTTTGAAACGGTCTTCTAACAGATCCTTCCTCTACAATGTTGCTGAGTGCGCGTAAACTCAGGAAAGATCTGGCAACTCCAGGACTTAACTTGGAAAGAGAAAGCAACCAAAGACCTAGGGAGCTATTAAGGAAACATCAGTGTGATTCAGATTTCCTTCTGTCATTGATTGTTTTCAGGTTCAGTTGTGTTTGATAACAGTTCTATAGGGATGGTGGAGTAAACAATAGCAGTCCAAGCACTTAGCTCTCCTTGCCACAGGACTCAGTGGGTTCCTGACAGGTTCCCCACTGTAAATAGAGTATCTCTCAGCTGAGTCTCTGCTAAATATTGAGTGGCAGCGAGATAAACATTTTATTCCCAACAGATGGCTGGGGGGTACTTAAGTCTTTATTTCTAGGTGGTACAGAGAAGTAGGCTTAACTTTTAGATGGGTTGAGGACAGGCCAGCCACATACACACACAAAAGTTGAGGAAGCAGAAAAGGATAGATCTAAATAGAAGGTTCTTCCTACATAGGGCCACGGGTTGTCCCAGGGTATTCCTGAGGAAATGGCCAAAATGCCCCTTAACAATTGACTTTCACTCTGTCAAACCTCCCTGGTTCCAGGTTCCTTGGGAGTCCCTCAGTGAAGCTGCAACATCCTTGGGTAGGAGCAGCGGGCCCACGTGCAGGAGAGATGCTGCATCTACTTGTCTGCAGTGCATGTGAGGCTTGCTGGCTTGATGCTGGGGGTGGACAGATTTGGAGAAGGAAGAGGGGATCCAGCAGTTGGTGAGATGTACATACACCAAATGGAGTGGGGGGCACCTGTCGGGGTCTGCACTTGGTCCCCAAGTGTCCTGGTGCCTTAGGGAGCATGACATTAAATGGGAAATAAAACACACCATAATAGGTAGAAAGACCCTGAGGGACATCTACCTTTTGAGTAATTTAGCATTTCCCCGAAATGTGTCACCCTTATAATATTTACACGATTCTATTATTGGCTCGTAACGTCTTCGGTAGGGTCTGCAAAAGTCATTTAAAAACATCTACTGCTTGTGAAGAGGCTCATTTTGGTTTAGAATGATGGCCTGCCGCTGACTCTGTTTTCCCGGAAATCCATCGTCCAGCCTTCTGTGTTCTGTGCTGTGTGCTAAGAGGCTGCCCGCCCTGAGCATCCACCCGGCTTCCTTGCCCACTGGGGTCCTGGCAGGTCCAGCCCCGTTGGGAAAACGCCTGCGAGTGGAGACCCAGAGCAGAGAGAAGCCAGGATGCTTGTCCCCGGCTCCCTCCTCCCAGTGCTACAGTTTAGACAGAGACTGCCTTCCTTGGAGTGAGGTTTCAGGAGATGCTTCTAGCCCCCTACCTCTCCCACCGGGGCTGTTCCCTCCTCTTGCCTCTCCGGGCAACTTTGGGTGGTAATGGCTCTGTGCAGCTGCTGCGTCCAGGCTGTCATCATCCCTTGTGCATCCTTAGCTCTGCTCACCACTCTGTGTACCCTCTCTTCTTTAAGCTTTTTTTTTTTTTTTTGGTTAAACCCTTTGGGTCTGCCTTCTGTTTCTGCCAGCACTCTGATGTAGCACCTCTTTTTTGCACAGCATGCAAATGGATGCAATTCAGGTTTGTAGCTTGGAGAAGTTTTGTTGGAGCATACATTTTAGAACTAGGCTGTCATTTCATTTTCTGGATAATCCCTAAGCATACTCTGGTGGCCTGGCAGTATGCTCACTTGGCTAGGCTGGACAACATTTCTCAGAATTCTGGTCCCTGTATATTTCTAGTCAGGGAGGGGGGGTGGGGGGGAGCTACAAAGAATTTGAAAAAAGGAAGTGAAGTTGCAGTTGTATTATTCTGATGCTCAGGAGATCAGTGGAGAGGCACAGGTGTTGGGACAGCTCACCCATTTTGTTTCATTTACCTGCCGGCTCCCCTTGTTGGTACGGGCCATATTACACACCCTCTTTTCCCTTCTCTGATGCCTGGGCCAGGTGTGTGTTTAGCTCAAAGGTGAAAAGCTCCAGCTTCCCCTGAAGGACATGGAGTCAGCAGCGTACAGCGATAGGCACTTACCAGGTTCCAGTCTGTCTTTGTGGGCTCCAGCTCGCGCTCCTGAGTTCCAGCTTCCCTGACACTTTTTGCAGACTGAAGACCAAACAGCAGATAGAAAGACCTTACAGAGACCACCTAACCAGCTCCTGTGATTGTGCAAGGTCAATCCTTATAACATGCCCATATTTCTATAACAAAGAATATATATAGTGGTTCTGCATCTCTAGTAAAATCCCCACATATTTATACTACCATTCTTTTTTTTTAGATTTTATTTATTTGCGAGACAGAGAATGAGAGACAGAGAGCATGAGAGGGAGGAGGGTCAGAGGGAGAAGCAGACTCCCTGCCGAGCAGGGAGCCCGATGTGGGACTCGATCCAGGGACTCCAGGATCATGACCTGAGCCGAAGGCAGTCGCTTAACCAACTGAGCCACCCAGGCGCCCCTATACTACCATTCTTTTATCTGCCCTACTTAGCTTCCCTTTTGTCTCCCCTACATGTTAAAATACTTTTTTACTTTCTTCTTTATTAATGCCATTTCAACTATGATTTCAGAGCCTCATTACCTCCTAAAATATCTTAGAAATAACACTGTGGAATGGTATTCTCTTTGAGAACATAATTAATTAATGTCAATCTGGATGCCTGCTTTGAGGCCATAAGCATCGTCACAGAGGCTAGGATTTGGAAATTGAAACAGAATTCAAATTAACTGTTTTTGTTATTTCTCAAGCTATTTTATGGTAGTTATTAGGTTTTGTGAAAATATTTAAAAAATCATTAACTTATAAATTTTAAATGACCTGTGCATTTTGCTTATCCATATTAATGCCGTTCTTTCTCTCTCTCTCTTTCTCTTTAGTTTATGAATGTTTAAATTGGTCAGAAAATAGGTGTTATCTATTCTTCTATTAAACTACTTCTAGTAAGCAACCTGCTGTTATCCAGTGTTTTATCAGTGAAAGATAAAGACCTTTTACTGGGCCAGTCACAACTCTTCCTCATGGGCTCATTTCTGATTGTGACATTCATTGCAAACACAGACAAGTTTCTATTTCTCCTTATAGAATCTTTTTTACGTATTTGAAACTCATTATTATGTCACACATGTCCTTTATGTGCGTGTGTGAAACAAAGGGTCCTAATTAGTCTCCTTTTTTTTTTTTTTTAATGCTTTAGAAGTGGCTATATTCCTATTTTCTTTCTTAGTTTGGAATTTATTCTTCAAAGTTCCAATTCTAGTGCATAGAGTATATTCATTGTTTGATATCCATCTCAGATAGAAAATGTGGTATGACACTGGGTAATAACATTCAGAACAAATTATGTCAGAATTTTCTTTTCTGTGAATGCCTTTGCTTTTATGGACCATATGATATTGTGGATTGTACCTGAATATTTTTATATTAGAAAATACAAAAAGTTTATTTTTGAACATATAAGTATGATAAACATGACCAATATATCTAAGAATTAGAAGACATTTCATTTATGTCAAAAAGGAATGAAAGAAAAAAAAACATTGAATCTTAATATATCAGTTTGTGAAACGAACTGCGTATAACACAATAAATATTTGGAAACCAGTTACACTTCAGCTTTTTATATTCCCCAACCTGGAAAATATTATTTAATGTAACCATTAAAATGTGACTTTCTTTACTATGCGAACTCCCTCTTAAGAGATAAATAAGAACATTCATATTAGTAAGATATGCATTATCTTATTTAATTAAATGTCATCCACAATGGAACTCATCAATCTGAAGAGGATAATGGACTTGGATAATGTTAGACCATTATAGAAACTAAGCCAAGACTTTCTTCTAATTTTAAAAATCATTTTCTAAATCATATACAAAAATTGGCACAATGCTCATTTTAGTTCAAAGATGTTTATTTTAAAAGTAATTGGCACAGAACCAGGACAATGTTCTATCCCACTAATTTCATAGCCCTGGGGAACTCACTACAAACAGATGAAAAGTATGGTCAGTAATTTCCTGAGCCAGAGCTAAATTTGTAATTAATAGAATTTGTTTAGATGGGATGAGAGAAAGGGTGAGAAATAAATAAATTCATAAGAAAGCCATCTGAACTTAACATCGAACCTTCCATAGTAAGATGTATTTTGTATAATTTACTATTAACGAGTTGATTTCATTTGTATGGTACGTATTCTATAATTCCCTAAAATTTGGGTTAGCATAATAAGCACTAACACTAATAATCATAGTGATTACCAAGATTTTTAAAAATCACTGAAAAAAACAGACAATAATTTCTGTTTTCAATGTGGAAAGAAAGGAAGGAATCATTTGTCTTATGAATTTTATTCCTGCCTAATGTGACAATTATTGGATATTTCAAGGAAAAAAATCAGTGTTTCAATAGAAGATGAAAACTACCAAGTAATATTTAGATCCATAATTCCTAGTGAAATTCAAATTAATTAAAGGCAAAGTATTAATTATCTTTTCAGGAAAACAAAGTAATTAAATTATCCTTTTAAAAATAGGATTATTTTTCTATTCCGTTTGAAATGGACTTCAATATTTTCTTTTTTTTAAGTTTTGTTTATTTATTTTAGAGAGAGAGTGGGGGGCGGTTATGGGGGCAGAGGGAGAGGGAGAGAGAGTCTTAAGCAGTCTCTGTGCCCAGCCCAAAGCCTGTCACAGGGCTCGATCTCACGACCCTGAGATCACAGCCTGAGCCAAAATCAAGAGTCGGATGCTTAACCAACTGAGCCACCCAGGGGCGCCAGTATTTTCTATTTTTTAACACTGAAATGAGCCTTTCACATACTGTGATAATATTAAACATATTAGTTTTCTTGGATTAGATGCCTAGCGTTGGAGTCCAAATTTAATATAAAGTTAAAGTTATTTATATATTCACTTTCAATTCCCGATAACTTAAGCATGCATATTAGCTCTTTAACTATCTTAATATCTTAAAAAAAACAGAACACACATTTAAGTGCATCAGTTAGAGTATGTTTATATTTCTCTACAGTTTCAACCTTATACCTCACTCTGTTGGTTTTCAATAGTGCTAACTCACAAGAGAAATTTTGGGTGTTGCACTAAGTGATTTTCCTACTTGAATTCAAAGATGATGGTGGTGTTGTTCTAGGTCTAGGAAAATTTATTGCCAGAAACACATCTTTAGTGTTCTAAGTCTATACAAAAATAGTCACTGGACTTCTTCTCACTCGTGTTTAATTTTCTGAAGTAACATTATGTCAATTTTACTGCATGAATTTTCACTCCAGAATACAACAGCAATGCTAAACTTTTAACACACATCAATTTATTTTCAGGATTGTCTGCCACAAAATTACTGATTGGTCCCTTTGGTTGGACCTGTTAACTGACTGATTCCTTCTCTCTCTGGATAGATTTATAGACCTATCAAACATTGCATAAAGCTGTTAACGTGGGAAAGTTATTTAATGAGGCCACACAGCCGGTGTTACAAGCTCATGATGTTAAAATTTTAAAAGCAGGTTTCACGAATAGGACTGACTTCAACATTTTTTTTTCCTTTAGAATATTGCAAACCCTTGAAAATAATGACATGTTAAAAATATATAAAAATTAAACTTATTACAATGCATCAAAAATATGCACTGTATTATGCACTAAACATACACTAAATATGAAAGTCTTTCTTTTAAAATTAATCACACTTTTTGCCATATTTTCATGCTTCTACAAAATTAATTCATGGTCAGAAAGCACGAAAGAAACTTTAAGGAATTTTAAATAAGCAAGTATTATAACTTCATATTTTATCTGAATTTCAAGATAATTCTCCCTAAATGTATTCCATATTTACTTTTTAAAAACATCTTCTTTTGTTACTTTGATGAATGAGTTGCTTGATATTCAGTACTTTATGAACCCCTTGGAAAGGAAACCAGCATCATGAGGCTATGGCATGGTTTCACTAATGACAAGTGATGTCACACTAACCTTATTTCTTTCTTAAAAAGTGTGACTAAAGGGGTCATTAAGGGCCACCCTGCAGACCCAGAGTATTTGGACTTCAGCAAAGCATTTGACAAGGTCCTCATGTGATATCTTTGAAGATTCGATGGAGAAATGTTAGCTCGAGGCAAGGACAGTTTGATAGATTGAACTCTGGATGAATGATTATAATCAAGAAATGTCAGATGATTGTAATCTAGGGCAAGCTTTGTCCTCAGCCCTTTGCTGATCAAATTTGTTAATGACTTGGATAAAAAAATAGAACCCCTTGGATTTATAGCTAGTATACAAAACTGAATAGAAAATTTGGACAATTGGGTTGAATTTACTAAAATGGCATTGAACACAGTAAGTTCTTGATCCTAGTTTAAAAAAAAAATCAGACAAGTGTGGTTGGAGGAAATTTAGCTCAGCAATTTTAGTGAAAATATGAGCCAACAGTGAGATGTGACCTTAGCAAAGCTATGCTGACCTTCAGCTGCATCACTATCACCATAACGTCCAGAGTGAAGAAGGCAATTGTCTCAATATACTCAGTAAGACCCCACTTGGAAAATTATATTTACTGGATGCAAATTGGAGCTTATTCAAAAGATAGTGACCAGCATGGTAAAGGAATTTCAAAGCATGTGATATGAGAAATAAAGAAATGGGGATTTGTAACTGGGAGACAGGAAGACTGAGAAAACCTAAAATCATGGTTTTAAAACATTGGAAGGATAGAGAGGAAATGGATTAGACTCATGTGTAGTGGAAAGAGGTAACACAGATCACCCTCTGTATAGAAGTGGAAGAGCTAGTTGCATAGATTGTGAGCTTATAAATCTAGAAGGACTGATGGAATTTGAAAATCACTGCTTTGCAACTGTCATTGAAATCACTGACTCAGGCAGGAATGACCATTGGATGCTGTAACCAGGAAGAGAAGGATTGGCAAGAATCAGAATATTCATATGGTGTCCAAGCATGGACCCACAGGCTGCCTTCTGTTGTAATGCTTGTTTTGAAGCCACAGTTTAACTCCAATGTGATTGATGTATTAGGGAACAGTTTGAGCGTAACTCAAATTGGGCATAACACTTGCTTATGCATGATTTCATTGACCCAGCCTCCTGAAACCCACAGGCAAACTGCAGTCTTTTGGGGGAGAAAATGCCATATTTGTATAGTATTTATGTATTTCTGAACCATTTAGCACGTGTAAAACTGATTTGCTGCCATTTTCACTTTTTTTTTTTTTTTTTTTTTGGTGTGTCACTGATGCAGTTTTTGCGATTTGTTCCTCTGGCCCTGGTTCCCCATAAACCCTGTGGTATTTTATTTTGTGATTTTGCATAGCTGATGATTTTTAGGAGAACATTTCCTAAGTTATAAATGACTCATTGTACTTCCTAATCACAAAGTTTAAAAGGACCCACCGTGGAATGATCTGGCTGTCTCTGCCTCACATGAAGGAAATGTGAAATGCCTTAGAATGATCTAAGGTTATGTACTTCTTCGTGGGATGCGATACGAAGTATAACCATCACCTATAAAATAGACAGAAATATGTAAATGGAATCTCACCAACCCTTTCCTCTTAAACAAAATGGAATCTATGTTTACACATTCACATTCAAGATCAGCACATCATTTTCAAGTAGCACAAATATTACATTTTATTTGAAAACACAAACTAAAATAAAGCCAGCTATAAAAAACACTGGCAGAAAATTGGGGAAATTTGAAAATAGACTGGGTATTAAGTTTTTATTTTATTTTATTTAATTTTTTATTATTATGTTATGTTAGTCACCATACATTACATCATTAATTTGTTTTTTTTTTTAAAGATTTTATTTATTAGACAGCGAGAGAGGGAACACAGGGAGGGGGAGTGGGAGAGGGAAAAGCAGGCTTCCTGCAGAGCAGGGAGGCTGATGCGGGGCTGAATCCCAGGACCCTGGGACCATGACCCGAGACGAAGGCAGACGAAGGCAGACGCTCAACAACTGAGCCACCCAGGCGCCCCTACATCATTAGTTTTTGATGTAGTGTTCCATGATTCACTGTTTGAGTATAACATCCAGTGCTCCATGCAGTACGTGCCCTCCTTAATACCCATCACTAGGCTAACCCATTACCCCACCCCCTCCCCTCTAGAACCCTCAGTTTGTTTTTCAGAGTCCATAGTCTCTCAAGGTTCGTCTCCCTCTCCGATTCCCCCCTTCATTCTTCCCCTCCTGCTATCTTCTTCTTCTTCTTTTTTTTAACATATAATGTATTATTTGTTTCAGAGGTGCAGGTCTGTGATTCATCAGTCTTACACAATTCACAGCGCTCACCATAGCACATACCCTCCCCAATGTCTATCACTCAGCCACCCCATCTCTCCCACCCCCCACCACTCCAGCAACCCTCAGTTTGTTTCCTGAGATTAAGAATTCCTCATATCGGGGCGCCTGGGTGGCTCAGTTGGTTAAGCGACTGCCTTCGGCTCAGGTCATGATCCCGGAGTCCTGGGATCGAGTCCCACGTCAGGCTCCCTGCTCAGCAGGGAGTCTGCTTCTCCCTCTGACCCTCCTCCCTCTCATGCTCTCTGTCTCTCCTTTTCTCCCCCCCCCAAAAAAAAAAAAAAAAAAAAAATCAAAAAAAAAAAGAAAAAAAGAATTCCTCATATCAGTGAGGTCATATGATGCACGTCTTTCTCTGATTGACTTATTTCGCTCAGCATAACACCCTCCAGTTCCATCCACGTCGTTGCAAATGGCAAGATTTCATTCCTTTTGATGGCTGCATAGTATTCCATTGTGTATGTGTGTGTGTGTGTGTGTGTGTGTGTGTGTGTATACCACATCTTCTTTATCCATTCATCTGTCGATGGACATCTTGGCTCTTTCCACAGTTTGGCTATTGTGGACATTGCTGCTATAAACATCGGGGTGCACGTACCCTTTCGGATCCCTACTTTTGTATCTTTGGGGTAAATACCGAGTAGTGCAATTGCTGGGTCGTACGGTAGTTCTATTTTCAACTTTTTGAGGAACCTCCATACTGTTTTCCAGAGTGGCTGCACCAGCTTGCATTCCCACCAACAGTGTAGGAGGGTTCAGACTGGGTATTAAGTTATTGGTCATTTTCCTAGTATGATAATGGTATATCATGATTGTACAGGAGCATATCCTTTTTTGGAGATGCATGCTGAAATGGAACTAAAATGTCATAATGGGTGCAGTGTGGTTGTTCATCATACTGTTCTTTCAAATCTATGTTTTAAAATGTTAACAGTAGGGGCGCCTGGGTGGCTCAGATGGTTAAGCGTCTGCCTTCAGCTCAGGTCATGATCCCGGCGTCCTGGGATTGAGCCCCGCATCGGGCTCCCTGCTCAGCGGGGAGCCTGCTTCTCCCTCTCCCTCTGCCTCTCTCCCTGCTCATGCTCTCTCTCTGTATCTCTGTGTCTCAAATGAATAAATAAAATCTTTAAAAAAAATGTTAACAGTAGTTGAAAAATTAATAAAATAACATGGGAAGCGAATGAAAGCATTGGAAAGGGACTGTTATTGAACTCGGGATTTCAGGTTAAATAAAGTTTTTATGGTCTACTCCCATTTGAAAGTTCCATGTAAATTTTGTATGTTAGATACATCCAATTTTGTTTACCAAGGAAAAAACAAAGACTAATTACTTCAAGTCGATATTAAAGTGCCTGGTATTAAAAAATATAGCCCCCTTCATCGAACAATGAGCTTCAGGAAATTGTATTGGAAGGCAATGGAGTGAAGAAATGATTTATGTATGTGCAACGGGCAATGATAAAACAACGTGTAAGGGTGAGACCTATATTCTGAGGAATACAGTGTTAGTGTGAAAAAATGAGCAAACGGTTTTGGAAATGATTTTTTTAAGCAAAACAAATACAAAATCTATGCGTAAAAAATGCAAAATCTGAGCTCTCATAGAAGAATTGGGAAGTGTCTGTGCCTGCTCTTGGTCTTCTTGGGCAACAGCGAATCAGTCCTGCCTCCACAGCTAGGCTCCTGGTTGCCTCCCCTTCCAATGAGATTATGTTAGAGAAACTACAGTCAGAGAAGTTGATCTTAAGTAAAAACAATTTCAGTAAGACAATTTTAATAAGACAGATTCTTCTTGCACTGGCAAAAAAAGACAATGTCATTAGGGGAACATATCAGTTATGTGGCATGTATTACATAAATCTGATTTTACTCTCACTTGAGTTTTAGAACCAAGTGCAATAAACGATAATCATAGCCCAGTCACCCATGATTTCATTACAGTTCGTCACCACTCAGAGTTTTGCATTTTCTATATTTTGGCTTGCCTTCAAATTGTTAAATCTTTTTTCTCTGTTGATGGGAAGAAAGTGGATATTATTTACATAAACCCATGACCTTTATTTTGTTTTTTAAAAAATGATTTTATTTATTTATTTGAGAGAGAGAGAGAAAAAGAGAGAGAGAAAGTAAGTGAACATGAGTCGGAGGAGGGGCAGAGGAAGAGAGAGAGAAAGAGAATCTCAAGCAGACTACACATTGTGCTCGGAGCCCGATGCAGAGCTCTATCCCACAACCGTGAGATCATGACCTGAGCCGAAACCAGAAGGCTTAACCGACTTAACCGACTGAGCCATCCAGGCACCCCATAAACCCATGACGTTTAAATGTGAGATTATCTCCCCAACCTGGAAATTGATGACCAATATGTCAAAATTAGGAGACAGATTGTTACATTCTAATTTTTACTCAGAACAAAACTTTCACATAATTCACTTGAGTCCCACAGAGCTATAGGCCAGAGCCAAATGAACAGAGAAGAATGAAAACCCAGGAATGAGGGCCTGCTCTGGGTTCTCAATAGTGTTGGTGGTGAATTAGAAGGGAGGTGTGGGAAGTGTATCTGGGCTCAAAAGGACAGGCCCCAGCTAAGGGCTGTCCTGTGAGGGCCACATCTGAGGCCAGGATGTCAGAGTGAAGGGGGAGGTGATTAGGAGACAACATCAAAAAGCCACAGAGCAGGTGCATTTCACAAATGGATGCATGGAAACATCTTGAGATGATTCTTACACACGTTGTTTATAGTCAAGATCTATCTGTAATTTTTTTAGTACCAAATGACTTCCCCCTTGCTCCCTAAAATCTATACCTCCTGAAACTCGGACATCTCAGTTCTAAGTGATGGCTGTCCATATTTTAGAGTTTCTTCATTTTATGCTTGAAGCCGTCCTTAGGCCATAGACGGCATCGGTGCTTTGTCTCGAGGGGCCCACTGTGGGACAAGTACAGAAGAAAATAAAGAGGTTTATTCCATCCCCCCCCACCCCCGCCACCTCTTCTCCCCATTGGTTATTGCTAAATTGATAGGCATACACACTCTACACTCTCTCCCAATTTCTGACGCAAAAGCAGAAACTACTCTGCCTCTGCCTTTTTGGGGTTTTTCTTTTTCCTCAAGGGAGACTTTGAAATTTATTTAACTAGATCCCAGCTGGACAAAATTACTGGTTAGGTAGAGAAGGAAGCATGTAATGTGATTACGCGTGCCCCACTACTTCCTCGAAATAGTTCTGTGTACCAGATTTCCTTAAGGAGACGTCTTGCTGTATAATCCATAGAGCATCTTATAATTATATAGCCATTTGTTCCTTTTCCTGTTTCCAACTCCACTGATTAACTTATCTAACAGTGCCATTAAAACCCATATATCATTTTTCACCATTAATCAGTTATCATGAGTTTTATTCATCTCTGAAGTATGTTCATCAGGAAAAGTAGCCTCAATTTGCATTTTAATTGACGAGTGTACAGTGGTATTTGATAATACAAATGGTGATCTCTGTTTAAGTAGAAGCTTATGGTTAGCAAGATTGAAATGATCGTTATTTTACAGTTCTCTGATGTGATTTTCATAAATGCACTAAACAGTAGCCATTGCTTGGATGTTAACTGATTTTACCAGCAGGCTTGCAACCAGGTTGCCAGATAAAATAAAGGAGGCACCATTACATTTGAATTTCAGGAAAACATGAAATAATAATTAAACACGCAAGAACATACACAATATTACAGACACATTTATACTAAAAATATTCATTTGTTTATCTGAAATTCAAATTTAATCGTGTGCTCTATGTTCTTGTTTGCTAAATCTGGCAACCCTGAATATATGCACAGATACAACTACATACAAAGTGAAAACAACTACACAATTCTCTATTTTTTTTTTTTTGTAAAGATTTTATTTATTTATTTGACAGAGACACAGCGAGAGATGGAACACAAGCAGGGGGAGTGGGAGCGGGAGAAGCAGGCCTCCCGTGGAGCAGAGAGCCTGATGCGGGACCTGATCCGAGGACCCTGGGATCATGACCCGAGCTGAATGCAGATGCTTAAGGACTGAGCCACCCAGGAGTCCACACAATTCTCTATTGTTACAAAGCTTCTCTTCATTACCATGAGTATGGTTTTAAATATGTTTTTGATAACTGTGAAAGTGATTATTCAGATTAGTTGAGTTTTGCCAAATTTCTTCATCTATAAAATATAAATAGCCTTGTCTCTATATAATCTTGAGTAACTGTAATAGTAGTCCTAGAGAACTACTGATTTTTATCCTTGCTGTTGAGACCATCGGTTATGTCTTTCCGACTTTTCATTGTGTAAAACCATGGTGTATTTAACGGCCAGTATCAAGACTGTGCCTGAGATGCTTTGGCTGTGTTAGAAATCCGTGGTCTGGAACCCCTCGGTGTCTTTACTGAATAAACCTCTAGTCTCTGCCACAGATTAAGTGAGGAAACAAATGTTGAAAAAAAAAAAAAAAAGAGCTGCAGAACAGTGATATGCATAATAAGATTTGAGTTATCATAAACGAGTGTGCATACATTCTATTTTCACATACCTCCTACATGCTTCTATAGGCACACATGATATCTGGAAAGATTTACACTGGACTGTTGACAGTGCTTATCTCTAGGAAATGGTTTGTGGGGAAAAGGAAAGAAACAGGGGCTTATTTTTGATTCTTACGATTCTATACTTTTCTTGGCTTTATAATGATTTTCAGAAACAGCTCTCAAGGCGCTTTACAAGTCCAGCTAGCCTTGGAACCACTCGCCATTATCTGATTTCTGTGTTCCACTCTCATCAGAATACTGGACCATTGGCTATGATACCAATTATAGCAAAGGTTGCATGGCCTGATGAAAAGAATTCTGTAGCAGTCTTCCTGTGTGACGTTATGGTAAGGCGGGTGCTGCAAAAAGGAAATGGTAAACTAGGAATTCATGTGGGTGTTTTTATTTTCATTGAATGCATTTTTGGAATAAAAATGTCTGAGTACTTGTTTTATAAAGTGCCATGGACATTTGATGGATATTGATCATCATGTCAGCAATCCACCTGTAATCCTAAGCAATGCAGATGATGCCTTACAGTTTTAAGTTGAGTAACTGATTCTGTTTTAAATGTTTTCCCATACTGAAAAGATAGGTATGGAAAACCATTGATATAAATTGGGTTTTTTGGTATCTATATATCCCTATGTATATCATTATATTTGTAAAAATAAAAACCCTAATCACCCGACCACCTTTTTTTTTTTTTTTAAGATTTTATTTATTTGCGAGAGAGAGAATGAGAGACAGAGAGCATGAGAGGGAGGAGGGTCAGAGGGAGAAGCAGACTCCCTGCTGAGCAGGGAGCCCGATGCGGGACTCCATCCTGGGACTCCATCCCGGGACTCCAGGATCATGACCTGAGCCGAAGGCAGTCGCTTAACCAACTGAGCCACCCAGGCGCCCATTACCTCACCATCTTAACACAATGACTATTTTTTAAAAAATATTTTTTTATGTTAGAGTTTTAAATCCATTCTCCATGTAAATAAAACTCCTTAAGTTTTTGTCTGAATTTTATGATTCCGAAACCTACCCAATGATTTCACTTTTCTACAAACTGATTTTTTTCTATAGATAAACTGCAATACATTTGAAAAGTATTTTTCCATTAAATAAAAAAAATAAAGTATTATGTTTCTGAGTGTCTGCTGTTACTGTTTCTACCCACTAAAAAAACATTCCGTTGCTACTCAAAAAATGTCACACTTTTTTCCCAAAACATTGTCAGAAATTCCTGTGATAGTCTTTTTTTTTTTTTTTTAATTCTTTGCTAGGGTAAAAGGGAGTGAATATTATGCTGTAGACTTTGCCTTATGCACCACTGTAACTACATTTTGAGAAAAATAATTTTGAGTAAACAAAGAAATAAAGCACCAAGTATTTTATTTGTAACCACAGTTAAATCAAGGTTAGATCTTTTGTTTCTGAATATGGGAAAGGTAAATAGGGCAGCCCCTCTTACAATTCTGAGCCAGAGTGCATTAAGTTTTCCTGTGTGCCCAAGTTAACAAACAATGTCATTTGTTGATACTCACTGTTAATTACTGGTCTTCACACAAACCCAGCAATAGTATTATTTGGAATTCCATATTCCTTCAAGCCCAACCAATGTTTTGCCTTGCATTGCAATGCTCTACAAATTTGTGTAAAGAAATATATCATTGTTAAAACAGAAAAAAAGAAAAAAAGGCTTTTAAAAAAGAATTACTTCAAAATTCTCAATAAGACTATTTTTTGTTTGTTTCTGGCTCTAATCTGAACATCAGAGTAAGTAACGCACGAATTTGTGAGTTTTCCATTGTTTGTGAATGAAGCGTACTCTAATGCTTTTGTTTTTATAAGCCTGTAACTTCACATGGACTGTGGGCTCTACCACACCCTAGCTAGTTTTTTCTAACAAAGGCACACCTTTGGAAAGTATGCAGTGTGCACTGTCACCCTTCCCTTGTAATAAAATCTTACCACTGAGTAGTGATGTTTCTGTTGTGGACATAATTAATAAAGCTGTAATGAATAAAAAAATAATTTCTTGCTTATTCTAATGAAAGAGCAGTTGTTGAAAATGGCTCTAGATGTTCAAATAGGAATGGTACTGTGCCTTCATTCATTTATTGAACACACCCTTCAAAGAGATTTTTATCCCAGATTCCATTTTATTTCCTAGTAAGTTGGAGTTCTTTAAGATGGCCAAGTGGACTGGTTTACAAACTGAATCTACAGAGTTTTACTTTCTCTTTTCACACTTTGCTAACTGCCCTATCCAATTGCTCCTTTAACCCAGAGAGAGAAAGCAGGATGGACGTTGTGCCCTTGGGGAGACGACCCCCGGATTCAGGTGGTTCCCGAGCCAGCACTACACCCTATAGCCTCTGCTTTGGGCAGGAAGCAGGGCCCTCCTTCCCCGCTACCATTTTATTATTATATTAAATCCTCCCAACACCCCCCCCCCACACACACATACAACAGAAGAAGAAAGATAAAGATATCCCTAAAATATATTTCTCCGTATTTGAGATATATCCATGGAATTCTACTGACTCCTGATGAATCTGCTGGGAGTTTCACCGGGATTTGCTTATTAACTAAACGGCTACCTCTTGTCATGAAGTCACGCTTTTTGATCATTGCAGATGTGTTTTACCTTTTTCTTTCAAACTATTTCTTCCACTCACTTTTTATGGACAATGGGAATGGAAGATTCTGTGATTTGGTTTCCTCTGCCTACATTTCCTTTCCATTGCCACCTGACTTAAATGGGATTGTGGTTGAAAGGCATTAAGTGGTTTTGCCCATTACTTGCTGCTAGTGTGCTTTGGAGCTAGTATTTGACTCAGGTTTTTTTTTTAAAGATTGTATTTATTTATTTGACAGCGAGAGACATAGGGAGAGAGGGAACACAAGAGGGGAAATGGGAGAGGGAGAAGCAGGCTTCCCGCTGAGCAGAGAGCCCGATGCAGGGCTCCATCCCAGGACCCTGGGATCATGACCTGAGCTGAAGGCAGACACTTAATGACTGAGCCACCCAGGTGCCCCGAGAATAAGTCTTAAAATGTACATGGGAATTTGTTGTCAGAGCACTCCAGGTACCCAAGGTGTCTATAAAGGCCTGAAGAGTTTGGAGGAGGCAGGGGACAGGCAGACTGAAGAAGGAAAAATCTATTCTACTTCTCCATATCTTTTTGGTGAAGGCTCTTGTTATATGTCTGTCTACACTGGATTGAGGGGGAAAAAAATCACACCCATTAAAATTAGTTTGATGTCCTGTTAGAACTAAGACCAGGACAGGGTAATGATTTATTAAGTTAAGCTCTGAGCATTCTGGTATTCAACTCCAAAAAACAATCAATTAAGTAATCAATTGTTGGGGTGCCTGGGTGGCAAAGGCCATTAAGTTTCAAACTCTTGGTTTTGGCTCAGGTTGTCATTTTGTGGTCGTGATCTCAGGGTCATAGGATCGAGCTCCGCATCAGGCTCCATGCTCAGTGAAGAGTCTGCTTGAGATTCTCTCTTTCCCCCTGCCCCTCCTCCCTACTCTCTGAAATCTCTCTCTCTCTCAAATAAATAATTTTTTTAAAAAAATTAACTAATGGATTGTTAGTTATATAAAGTGTCAGTGGTAATAGTGTTGTCTGATAGTAACAGAACACTCAGCTCAAAAGTTCAGGGGAAAGTTCCATAGCAAGCAGTCTGGAGGGAGGGTGTTCCCCTGGCTCATTAAGTCAGAGGCTTAAGACATCGTGGAGGGAAATGATTTCATCTTTCTGCTCTGTCTTCCTCACAGCTTTGGGCCACCTCCTGCCATTCCCCATGGTCACAAGGTGGCTGCCGCAGCTACAAACATCATGTGCTCGCACGAAAGTATCCAGAGGCAGGATGAGCAGTGAAGAGCACATTCCTTCCGGCATCCTACTTTAGAATGAGTCCCCCATAGATCTCTCCTTTCCTGTCACTGGCTGGTGCTTGACCAGCCCCTGGTGGAGTGACCAGTGGAGGTTTAGCCTCCATCCCCACCCCAACCCAGGACTGAGGAGGGCTTATCTCCCGATGACTAAATGCAACCCAGGAAGGGTAGCAGGGACACAGATGGGGAAAGGCACCTCCCACAGCATTTGTCACCATGGTTTATGCAATTCTTCCATTTGGTAAAAAGAAAAAAATATATATATTTTTTAAACAGAGACTAGTCAGCATTGATATTCATTAAAATTTAGATGGGATACTTCTCAGCTAGGTACTTTGGCAGGTAAGTCCCAGAACAGAAAAAAATAAGGAGAGGCCATTAAAATCCACAGTGATTAAAGTCTTATTAGACAGCATCCATACACCTGAAGCTCCACATAATGAACTTATTTTATTTTTACCACGTGTTACCGAATTTAGCTCGCTTCAGGAAAAAGGTGAACACTTTCCAAGTGAAAGATGTCTTTTTCTGCAGTAAAATAAACACCCTCGCACAATAAGATCCCCTGCCCAAACTGAGACATACTTCCAAGTGGAAAATGTAGTTCCATGGAACGAGTACTGTTACTGAAACTTTGAGAAGATCATTGTCCTTCTTCAAATACTCAATAGCCATTGAATTCAATATTGTTTTGGGAGCCAACTCTTCAATTAAAAATAATACTCGTTCACGACCTTATTACCCTGTGTGAAGAAATGTGAATAAGCCGTGAAAAGCTGATCTGCAAACAGCCACAGAATTATAGTGGCTGAGACGGGGAAATCCAGGGGTTTCGGCTCTTTCACGTAAGTGACAATGAGTCCAGGGGAGAGGAGATCACAGAGGAACCTGAGCCATAGCCTACACATATTTATGCAGCCTTATGTATTTTTTTCTTCACTGTTTTCTCTGACTTTTTTAAACCCAAAAGCATAATAATTGTGGAGAAAGTAATAAATTAATCACATCATTAAAAACAATGCCATTTCTCATAAGCCTATTTTTGGAGGATTTTTGTGAAATTTTAAAACTTCCGAGGTAGTTACCATTTGCCTGAATTTGGCAAATGGAGAGTGAACTGATCTAAAGGATCTTCAGTTCAGACAGATACATGGTATCTTCCTTTTCTTCTCTGTAATCAATTCTCAAAATTGGAAAGTAGTGTATTGCACAAGCCAATTACCAACAAAACAATCTTGACTTATTCTCTAAAGGCTAGTCTATTTTAAACACATTTTTTTCCTCTCTGGAAGACATATTGGTAAATAATAATGCAGTGTATTTACTTATTTCTCTTTTCTCATGCATCAGCATTTTTGATTTCCATAATACTGAAAAGTAAGGAATATTCATATCTTTTCCACTCTACAGATGGATATGGAAGTCCAGAGATGTCAAGTGTCTCAGGCCCAAGAAGGCAGAGCTAGATCTTAAATTCAGATCTCTTGGACTTCAGGAATCTGTTCTTTTTTGAATAACTGAATGTGCTTTTGACCAGAAGGAATGTTGACAGAGATAGCAAAAGTGAGTACCTGGGTTTCTTTCCTAAATCTGTAAATGACTGCCAGGGAAGAGAACTTTTGGAACTCTCCTAGCTACTTTGATAGGTACTAAGATACTTTCTTTCTCTGGTAAAGGCATAAAAACTGCCTTAGAGTCTTGAAAAATATCATGGTGGTGGGGGAGGGGCTTATCCTTAGATTACTTAATGTCAAGGAAGCTCTAGCTCCTAGTGTTACCAGATACTGGCAGATTTTGATTCCTTTTCCATCGTGGCAATTGATTTTCATCTCAGACCTAGTATTTACTTTAATTAGAAGAATAATGACAAGCATGCTACCTGATGGGATGGAATTAGAATGTTCTCCAAAGTGAAGAGATTGAGTCATCTCAATATTATGTTATTTATGAGAAGTGCTAAATAAGTGAAAATAATAAAGTGAACACACTTGTTTTCTTTTTTTGATATGCTGTGGAAAGATGAGCAGTATCCGTGGACCAATGTGTTGGAACCACCCAAAGGGTGAGGAGTGTGTCATCTGGTTTCTGGTCCACTAACTCTACAACCCTAAGGAGATGCTTCTGGCTGGATTTCAGGTATTCCTTGTAAACCAGAGAAAGCATTGGATTAGATAAGTTAGAAAGATCTTTTAATTCTACAATTTTAGGCTCTTAAATCGTCTTGGGTGTCTACAGCAGTCTGTACCGAGTCTTGTTATGCTTTTTGCTACCTTCCCTACAGCCTCCAGCAGTTGTTCAGCATTTTCCAGCCCACCCCTGATTAGAAGAGATATGCTGATCTAATTGAGTGTTCGCATCTTAGAGTTCCAGCAGAAAAAAATGAGCAAATGACCAGAAGAGATGGAGAGCAACAGTGCAGTAGAGACAGTGCTTCTCTCTCTAGGCTTGGTCGCCATGCTAAACTGAGAGTGAATCCCAAATATCTTCCCTTGTCCTTGTGACAAACTTTCATTCATTCACCTATTTGTTCCTTTATTTATCCATTCAGTACATTCTACTATGTGTCCGGTACAGTGGTTGACATTGGAGATGCATCAAAAGCTTATCTAGTTTCTAGACCTTCTGGATGTGTGAATGAACTCGTGAGCTAATAATAACCAGCACCTCAAAATATCAGCTGAAACCTTAGCAGAGGTTAAGTTGACAACTAAAGAGGGAATCGGGCATAGGAGGGTTAGCTTTGGAATTTAAGCAGCACAGAAGGAACATCTACGGAAAGATCTCCAGCGTATGGCTGGATTGCATACTGTTAGGGCATTTCAGGTACAGGGGCTCCTGCTGCTGGAGATGCCAGATATAAGCCATGAGTTATTTTGGTCTTAGGTTCTCAGCATTAGGCTCAACATCAGGCTTTGAACCAAGAGATTCTCTAGCTCCTGGAGTTTCCAGATTTTTACAGTTTTAACTTTGTGTAATGGCCCCTTGAAACTGTGGGAAAATAATTGTTTTAAGAAAATCCAGCTCTTAGGTGCTCCTGTGGGAAGAATGACACTGTGTCATTTACTGGTTGTGTGATCCTAGACAAATGTCATTAGCTTTTTAACTCATTTTCCTCATGTGTGAACAACCTCCTCATAAAATCGTGGAGATTAATTAGAGATTAAATTGCGGACCTGGCACATAGAGTCACTTTAAGTCACAGTTATTAGTAAAAACAAGCATTTTCAAAATGGAGAGTCCTTCTGTGAATTTAATAATCATTCCATAAGCATCTTGAAATCCTAGTGCCTCACTCCTGAACTGAATGTGTTTTATCTACTCGCTGTGCTGTTATGGTTTAGCAACCTGCATATTAATCAGTCATCTAAAAATTGCAAGAGGGCGCCTGGGTGGCTCAGTCGGTTAAGCGACTGCCTTCGGCTCAGGTCATGATCCTGGAGTCCCTGGATCGAGTCCCGCATCGGGCTCCCTGCTCAGCGGGGAGTCTGCTTCGTCCTCTGACCCTATCCCCTCTCATGTGTTCTCTCTCTCTCATTCTCTCTGTCTCAAATAAATAAATAAAATCTTTAAAAAAAAATTGCAAGAAATTTCTGATTGTATAGGAAGTACAGTCTTTAAGGTATGCAAAATAAACCTTTCCCCCTGTTGGCACAATCACTGTGTATGTTTATGTCTTTAAAACTTAATTAGCAATAACAAGTTCTTAAAACTTCCTTCAGCAACCCAATAACCAAAAACTAATTAAAACGAATAGATACAAACAGAAGAAAAGTCTTTTCTTTCTTTCTGTGCCTGTTATATCATCAAGTCGATTATCTGTTGACTGTGATCTGGTGAATTTGATCAAGGATACAATCTGACCAAGAAATTCTTGTTTGGCTTTTCTTATCTGGGAAAGTGCTTTAACCTTTCCTGTAACCCTGTGTGTATTCTATAAACAGTGGTTGAACATGTTATTTAAATAGATAACATATCATAGGCACTTGCTCACTAAGGTGAGATGGCGGAGACTAAACCAGATGTTACCATTGTGACAAAACTTGTAAATATTACATCTCAATCCCAAATCAGTACTTTCTCAGGCCAGTAACTGTTCCAAGATTGCATGAAAAAAGATGAATACCCATGATGGATAGAGCTAAAATTCTAGAATTACTGAATCCAAATTCCACCGGGGCAGGGGCAATAACTAGTTTTTATATTTCTTGAAAAAGAATGTTTTGAAATGAATGGAGAAATATATAATATAAAATGGTTAATATCTGGACATGTATCTTTCAAAAATATTTTGATAAATGAAACTACTTGTGTCATTGTTAAAACTACATTCTTCACAAAAACAGCATCTTTTGCTATAGTAAACAATTCTTGCATATTCTTCTATTACTGTAGGGGTTTTAAAATTATTTTATTTATTTATTTATTTTTAAAGGTTTTATTTATTTATCTGACAGAGAGAGAGAGAGAGAGAGCACAAGCAGGGGGAGAGGCAGGCAGAGGGAGAGGGAGAAGCAGGCTCCCCGCGGAGCAGGGAGCCCGATGCAGGGCTCTATCCCAGGACCCCAGGATCATGACCTGAGCCCAAAGGCAGACGCTTAAGGACTGAGCCACCCAGGGGCCACTAAAATTATTATTTTAGATAACAGATATATAAAATTGAAGAATATCATTAATAATATTACTTTGAAAACATTTTCTAGTAAGTAGAGTATGCCCCTAACACTACTTTGTGACCAATTTGAATGTTTAGTTTTACTTTGCTTTCAATAATATGAAATTAAAATTAAAATGGGGAAGGTGTGACCTCAATGAGTACTGGGTTTTTTCCCAACTCTATGGTCTCATTTACATAGTGTGATGTGTGCTTTTCTATGCCCCTGCTGTGTATAACAAGTCATACAGAATATATTGGGATTCATTAACATTGCATATTTCTGATTAATTATTAAAACTACAATATAGCTTTGAATTTCTACTGATATTCAAAAACTATTCAAGATATACATTTGTGGTTAATGGATATTGGTATAATTCCCTTGATAGTTAAACTGAGTTTTGCTCTTCGGAAATAACTACACATAACCAGTATTATAATATACCTTGAATGGAGCTAATTTTTGCTTTTTTTTTTTTAATTCTTCCAATTTTTTTTAGTTGAAGGATAGTTGACTTACAATATTATATTCGTTTCCAGTTATAACATAGTGACTCAACATTTATATACATTACAAAATGATCACCATGATAGATCTAGTTACCATCTCTTTTAGGGTTCCTGGACTCAATTCTAACTTTGTGGGAATGTTCCCCCCCCCACACATAATACCAAACGATTCTTGGACACCAGCAGTATGTCCATGAATTCAACTCAACTCTGACACTTCTACCTGGAGATAGCATCAGATTCAATCCTACAAGACTGCCCCCTCCCCCCACCCCCACTTTAGATGCCAGTCTCAAACCTCAGGCTGTTACCTATGCTTCTGACCAATAAGCTTCAGATTTGAGGTTCCAACAACCTTCTCCTTAGGTTCTTGTCATTTGCTAGAGAAGCTCACAGGACTCAGGGAAACACTTATGTTTACCAGTTTCTTAAAGGACATGATAAAATACACGAATCAACAGTCCGATGAAGAGATACACAGGGCAAGGTATGGGGAATGGGTGCGAAGCTGCCCTGCCCTCTCCAAGTGTGCCACTCTCCCCATACCTACACATGTTTACCAGCCTGGAAGCTCTCCACATCTAGTTGTTTTGGGTCTTTACAGAGGCTTCATTGCAGAATCATGATTGTTATTAGCCATTGGCTGATTCAATCTCCAGCCCGTCCCCACCCTGGAGGTCAGGGGATGAGACTGGAAGTTCCAACCCTCTAACCTCAGGGTTGGTCCTCCTGGCAACTAGCCTCCACACTTGGGTAGGGTCCAAAAGTTGCCTTCATTAATAATAAGATACCCATTTCACCTTTATGCTCTGGGGCATTTTCAGTAACTATGAATGAAGATCAAATATATCTGAGAAATATATTTTGGTCATCTGACTAAATATATATATATATATTTTTTTAAGATTTTACTTATTATTTTAGAGAAAGAGAGAGCATAAGCAGGGAGAGGAGCAGAGGGAGAGGGACAAGCAGACTCCATGCTGAACGTGGAGCCTGTCGCGTTGCCGGGCTCAATCTCACAACCCCGAGATCATGATCTGAGCTGAAATCAAGGGTCGGACGCTTAACTGACTGAGCCACCCAGGCGCCCCAATATAACATCATCTGTTACCATATGAAATTATTGCAATATTATTGACTATATTCCCTATGTTGTACTTTTCATCCCCATGACTTATTTATTTTATAACTAGATGTTTGTATTTTCACGTATTTCACCTATCACCCCACCCTCTCCTCTCTGACAACCACCAGTTTGTACTCTGTATCTTTGAGTCTATTTCTGTTTTGTTTTGTGTGTTCATTCGTCTTGCTTCTTAGATTCCAGACATAAGTGAAATCAGATGGTATTTGTCTTTTTCTGACCTATTTCACTTAGCATAATACCTCTAGGTAAATGGAGCTTATTTTGAATCATTGTTTAAGTATTTCAGTAGAAAGAATTTTTTGGCCACATTTATACCCAATGGGATACAAATAAAAATTCACATGGCAATTGAGAGTGACCCTTTATAGAATTGTAGAAAATGGGGACGGTTACTAGAGTTTTAACACTTTGAAATATCTTTCTTTTTTTTAAAGATTTTTATTTATTTATTTGAGAGAGAGAATGAGATAGAGCATGAGAGGGGGGAGGGTCAGAGGGAGAAGCAGACTCCCTGCCGAGCAGGAAGCCCGATGCGGGACTCAATCCCGGGACTCCAGGATCAGGACCTGAGCCGAAGGCAGTCACTTAACCAACTGAGCCACCCAGGCGCCCAACACTTTGAAATAGCTTATCATTATATCCTAGCAGGAACTACCGAATAGACCTTTCTGAAAGTCTGAAAGAAACATGGGTCATAAATTAAATACTCAGGAGGATAAAGTATTGACTATTAACTGATAATTTAGGATAGGTTCCCCATTCAAAGAGGAAATGTACGTTACTCCTTTTGGGATCGATTCTAAGGCTTCACCTGGAATAGAACACCAGTCTGTCACATGTAGAAATAAAAATTGGCCCTTGTGTCTTCAGCTCATACGTAGCTCTGATGTCAGTAAGGAATTGCCCCCGTTTTTCAGTAATAATGACACATATCAAATTATCTAGCTACATTGGACAGGGTTGTTGTGCCAGTTACCAAGTCATTGGCCCTTTGCTCCAAACCACCCTCTCTGCTAGGCTTTGTGACGGGGGGCTCGTCTCTGCAAGCCACATATCTGTTTTGCCAACTGGTTCCCTGTGGGTTCTGCTTGAGGGAGGATGCAGGGCTAGGGAGGAGAGCTTCTCCTTCCTGGGGACTTCATAGACAGGAAGCTGTGAGCAACCCCCAAGCAATATTTCCTCACTCCAGCAACCGCAGCTGATTCCTGGGACAGAAGGTGAATCCACTTTGCAGGTTTTCTAACCCTTGAAGAACTAAAATCAAAGTACCACCTTGGGGTGCCTGGCTGGCTCAGTCAATAGAGCATATGACTCTTGATCTCTGGGTCATGATTTCAAGCCCCATGTTGGGTATAGAGCTTACTTAAAAAAAAAAAAAGTACCACCTTAAGAGACACCAGCATCAGTGGCTCACAAAAGTTGGGGTTCCAGTGCCATGGAGCACCCCCTTCTCAGAGGTCTGGGATTCAATTCTGTGGGACTCTTTCTCCAAGCTTCTCTTTAGTCCCCCGAAAAGGAAGGGACCATCTGCTTCCCAAAGTCTTGTTACCTCCATGGTGGTTTAATGTTCCCTGTTTTACCTTTTCAGAGCTCCAAAGCATAGTTAATAATTCTTTATATCTAGTTATTGATCCTTTATGTTAAATTGTCTATATTAAAATAACTTGTCATTTCTGTCTCTTGACTGATACAGTTGTATCAGGAGACAAGGGATGAAAACAACCCAAATCTAACAATCAGTCAACAAACGGGGCTAGTACTTTACAAAGATTCATATTTGCTTGGAAGGTCAAATGGCTAAAATTTATAGTATTTTATGAAGAGAGAGGAATATGAAAGTACCCTAAAAATTGACTAAATCCAGTAATTTTTCTCGATCCTTATAATGTGAGTTTGCTATTTTATTTATGAAATATTTAATTCTGTAACAGAAGACAAGAGAGACAAATGGGGTATTAGTTAGGGTTTTCCAGAGAAAGAGCCAATAGGGATTGGCTCGTGCAGTTATGGAGGCCAAGAAGTCCTGCGAACTGCTATCTGCAAGCTGGAGAACCGGGAAAGTCACCGATGTAATTCAGTCTGAACCTGAAGGTCTGAGAATGAGGGGTGGAAGTCCCAGTCTGAGTCTGAAAGACCCAGAATCAGGAGCACAGGTATTGATGTCTGGAGGCAGAAGAAGATGGATGTCCTAGCTAACCAGAGACAGCAAATCCACTCTTCCTCCACCTTTTCTATGCCATTTCATTTCTATTCTGGCCCTCAAGGAATTGGATGATGCCACCTCATTGATGATGGTGAATCTTTTTTTACTGAGTCTACTGATTCAAATGCTAATCTTTTCTAGAGACAGCCTTGCAGACACATCCAGGTATAATGTTTTACCAGCTATCAGGGCATCCTTTAGCCCAGTTATGTTGACACATAAAATTAACCATCACAGACAGGATGGATGAAACCTGTAAGTGTTAAGCGAAGTTAATACATAAGCTAATAGCTTATGAGTGGTAGGTAAAACTCATAAGATGCATTAAAGACAGAAAATGAGTAAAGAAGTAGCTTGAACAACATGAGCAGAATTCACAAGATATGTTAAATATAGATGATACATTAGTAACATTCAAGACATATTACATATATCATAAATAGGATGAAACAAGCAAAAGTGTTTCTTTACGGAAAGAAAATATGAGACAGCCAAGTCATAAGGTACAGATCCTGTCACTTCTAGGTTGACAGCTAATCATCCCTAGGTTAGCTACTCATTTGGACCCATCCTGGCCCCATGGCGCTCGGGTTAAGAAATGCAGACAAAACCATGGTTGTTCAGCAGGCTAGTTGGCAAGCTACAGCTGACGTCAGAAGTACTCGCTCCTGTGTTTTCCAAAGGAGGTAGTGCATATTATTGATCCCAGGCATTTCTGGCTTAACCTCTCAACCTCAACTCTGGTACTTGTGACAGAATGAGGGGGGTGGTGGGGAGAGGGACGAAGGAAGAGACGGGGGGGGGGGGGGGGGGAGGAGGAAAGGGAGGGAGAGAGAGGGGGAGAGAGAGAGAGAGAGAGAGAGAGAAGGGAATGCAAAGATTCAAGATTCAGGGAGGATCGTCTTTCACCTCACTTGGACTCTATGCTATGTTGAACTATTCTATAGCCCCCGACAGAGTGTCTCACTGTGGGTTTTGAATTAATTATTTTTTAAGATTTTATTTATTTATTTGACACAGAGAGAGAGACAACTAGAGAGGGAACACAAGCAGGGGGAGTGGGAGATGGAGAAGCAGGCTCCTGGCTGAGCAGGGAGCCCGATGCAGGGCTCGATCCCAGGACCCTGGGATCATGACCTGAGCCAAAGGCAGATGCTTAACAACTGAACCACCCTGGCGCCCCGGGTTTTGAATTAATTAATAAACCATCTGATTCAACATCTTAATTGAGCCTCTCTGTTCAGTGAACTTTAGGATCAACCTTGTCCATTCCTGTGGAAAGGGCAGTTGGAATTTCGTGAGGGACTACATTGCATCTATAGATCAATTCGGGAGTATTGCCATCTTTTTTTTTTTTATTAAAGATTTTATTTATTTATTTGAGAGAGAGAGAATGAGAGAGAGCACATGAGAGAGGGGAGGGTCAGAGGGAGAAGCCGACTCCCTGCCGAGCAGGAAGCCCGACGTGGGACTCGATCCTGGGACTCCAGGATCATGACCTGAGCCGAAGGCAGTCGCTTAACCAACTGAGCCACCCAGGCGCCTGGGAGTATTGCCATCTTAATGATACTGAGTCTTCCAATGCATGACACAGGATGTCTTCCCATTTATTAGGTCTTAAAAAATATTTTTTCAATTGCATTTTGTAATTTCCAGTGTACAAGTCTTACATTTATTTTATTAAATTGATTCCTCAGTATTTTTTGATGCTATTATAAATAATAATTAATGGAATGTGGTACATCTATTAAAATACAATTTAGAAAGTATGGTATGTATAATAATAGAAATTATTGTTGTAAGTATGGTATAATAGCATTGGAAGATGATTTTTATTTAAGGAAAAAAATAAGAACACCAAATCATTTGCATTATAAAACTGTGACTATGTGCCCCAAATAAGCAAAGAAACCTGTATGTAGAAATCCTAAAGTAAAAGTAAAATGTAATTTTTCTCTTTTTCTACCTTTTTGTAATTTCAAACATGTCTTTAATGACAATGATTACTTTTATCATGAAAACTGAATATATAATTTTAAAAAATCCAATAACCTTGAATTATTTGGGTGGTTAAAATAGCCAGACTGGACTATTTATGATACATCCTCTTTGAGAGCTAATTACATGTTTATTCTTACAGTGCTAAAAATAAAACTGCTGCATTTGATGTCAAATTAACACAAGTTAATCGCAGATTTTTTGCAATTTCTCATGCTAAGCAGCTTGTGTAACATTCATTTATATGACGTTTAGATGTTAATCATATCTATATTCTACTTATCAGTTTTTTGTTTAAATGATTTTTTCAAAGATTTTATTCATTTATTTGGGAGACTGAGAGAGAGAGAGAGAGAGAGCATGAGTTGGGCGGGGAAGGGCAGAGGGAGAAGCAGACTCCCTGCTGAGCAGGGAGTCAGACATGGGGCTCCATCCCAGAGCCCTGGGATCAGGATCTAGATGCTCAACTGACTGAGCCACCCAGGTGCCCCTCTACTTATCAGTTTTTTTGCCATATAGATTTTAATTTCTTTTTAATTCCCCATTGCAATTTATTCATGCTATACGTTATTATAGCTAGTCCTTAGATAGCTCAATAGTCAGTATACGATTAAAAAAATTATAATTGCCCAAAACTGTATGTTTGACAGCATAGCAAAACAATTTTTATTTCTCACTGTGTAATCATTCATATTTGCTTGGAAGGTCAAATGGCTAAAATTTATAGCCATTCAAATTCTGGCTGCAGCAACTGGGTGATTGTCAGGACAGTCTAATTCTTGTGCCTCAGACTTTCTGAGGTTCATTTCATGGATATAAGAAAAAACAAACCAGCATCTCTTATATTTGCTGTCCACATTGGCTGAAAGAGGCAGATTTATAGCCGCATATAGGAAAGGGAGCTATTGCTGGACTCTTCCACATTTGTAAAACATGTCTCTCCCCATCACTGAGTGGATCCTCTGAGCTGATACTGTGGAGAGTCAAGGATATGGGAGGCTGTCTGAGCTGCTACCCTCCTTCTTCCATGAGAGCCATTTCTCCCTAGGTACGTGGAATAGGTTCTGCTGCTGACTACCGCTGCATACTAGAAAGACTGTGCCCCACAATTTAATTAGTTGGTAATTCTAATCTACTAATTTCACTAACACTTCTTTTGAGCACTGTGTCACCTGGCACAACATTTTTGAGACTTAATAGAAGAGCACACAGTTTCCAGGCAGCGTGCCTCCATTTACTGCACCGTTACGGCACCTTCATTATTCGATTTAACTATTCTATTCTCTGGTATTGGGAGGTTTTCAGCCAAACCTATTGATGTGTGCTCATTAAGACCAGTTGTCTACAAAGCACCTGCTTCCCTGAGAAAGGATCTTATTACTCACACATAACTAGTTCCCGCCAAGAAGAGGGCTTACATTTCTTTGGCTGGCTCGATGCTTTACCAGACTGCCTGTTTGGTCTTTGTAGTCATTGTGCTAAGCCCAAATTTCTTCCTTCTCCTTTTGTTCTGGGCAGATCCTGCTGCGAATCACTCTTCATCCTCCCTGGGGAAGCTGGACCGTGCTGTGCCCAGCCCTGCGGCTAGATCCTTCTGTGATATGAGTACAATGGTTCTAGTTCCTGTCACCTTCTCGGGGGAGTCATTTAAACCCAAGGACATCCAAAAAGTTACAGTCAGCACCTGCCCCCCAGGCCCCCCCCCCCCCAGGGCTTTCAGCAGATACCGTACCCTTCCTCTGCTTCTATTCTGGTTGCCCTTGTCCCTCCCTCGGCAAAGGACTCCCACTGGAATCAGTGAAGGCGGGACCAGCAGAAGCAACTGTGCTATACAGTTCAGAGGACAGCGAGTTCCAAGCAGCCCTCCCTTAAAAATGGAAACACTGTCAAGGGGGAAGTCACCTGAAACTCAAAATCCGCTGTGAAAAGGGGAAGCAGGACCTACCGTAACTATCTCTGGGACCTTGGGCTTGAAGCCATGTTTCTCCTAGTGTCAGCTTCCTCATCCGAGAAAGGTGAGCGTGGACTGGATCCATTTCTTTAGTTTCTGTGGGTTGAGAGAACGCTTTGGGATCCAATGAAAGCCACGGACTTTCTCCTTAGAATAGTACACCTGTGAGAATTAAAAAAAAAATTATGAGAAAGCTCGGGATGGACTGGCACCCTGGAGACCCATGGCCACTGGGTCAAAATAAAACACAAAGAAGCCAACAAATGAAACCACGAACACGATCTCTAAATTCATTTCGAAATCTTATATTCTGCAATTCCAACCTCCCCATCCGGGTTCCTGGCATGACTTGGATGTCCTCTGCCCTGATCTGGCCATTTCTTCTCACTTTTCAAACTTATCTCTCTTTTTTTAGATTTATGTTTTAAATTATGGCAAAATATGCATTAAATAAAGTTTACCAAGTTAATGATTTTTAAGTGTATAGCTCGGTGGCATAAAGCACATTCACACTGTTGTCCAATCATCACACTACCCAGCTCCAGAACTTTCCATTTTCCCAAATTGAAACTCCTGGTAACCCATTTCATGGTATCAGTTAAATTTTAATGGATATTTGGATCATTGATTAATAAATTAATTTCTTCCAAAAAATTACACTATGACACAACATTGAAACCCAAAGGCAAAAATTTCTTAGAAGATGATTCTAGGACAGGCAGTATAATGAAAAACAGGATGAACTGCTAAATCTGCCAAGTGTTAATAGAAATCTCCCAGCAAGTTTTAAGATACTCGGGAATAAATGACAGTGAAGGCACTTAAAGCCAAAAAATTTGGAGACAAATGTTTAGATGGTCTTACAATCTTCCGCTTTAGCAGAACATAATGTGAGATTCTATCTTTGGATACATTTATCAGAAAGCAAGTGAGAAGGAAAACATTCCCTGTCTTTTGAGATAAAACATGTACTAGAACAGCTGCTCGGACTCTGAAATGGAAGGTACATGTTGAGGTCCTACACATCTGGATTGCCCGCTGATAGCTTGACCTTTAGTGAGAGAGAAATAAATTTCCATCTTTCTTAAGCCACAGATGGTTTGGACCCCATTAAAGTAGCTGAGCCAGTATCCTAACCAATAGAGAGCTACTTTACACCACATGAAAGATAAAGTTCTCCGTGAACTAGGAGCCCAAATGGAAAAGGTTAAGCCGTAGCGCTAACAAAAGAAGGAAAGGAAAATGTCTCTGGAACTTGAGGGAGAGAAAGGGCTTTAAGATTTTTATTTATTTATTTGGGTGGGGGCAGAGGGAGAGGGAGAGAGAAAGAATCTCAAGCAGACTCCTTGCTAAGTGCGGAGCCCAACGCAGGGCTCGATCTCATGACCCTGAGATCATGACCTGAGCTGAAACCAAGAGTCGGATGCTTAACTGACTGAGCCACCCAGGCGCCCCGAGAGAAAAGGATTTAAATAAAATACTGAAAAATATGATCCGTGAAAGAAAAAAATGAGAGATTTGACTTAACAAAAATTAAGTAAGGATTTCTGCTGAATGAAGGACACCATAGAGAAAGTGACAGATTAGGAGGTAAGGAGAAACTTTTCATACGGAGAAGTAGAACATGGGTCAGGATCTAGAATATACAAGGAACTCTAGTGAGTCAACCAGAAAAAAGGGAACTTCATTTTCTGTATGCTGCTGTAATGACCACAGACCTGATGGCCTGAAACAACAAAAATTCGTTATTTTACAGTTTTGCAGGCCCGAAGTCTGACAAGGGTCTCCCTGGACTAAAATCAAGGTGTCTGCAGGGTTGTGTCCTCTCTGCAGATTCTAGAGGAAAACTCGTTTCTTGCCTTTTCTGGCTTCTGGAGCTGGCAGCATTGCTCCGCCCCTTCCTCTGTCTTCAAAGCCAGTCACAGCAAGTTACTGTCACATGCCTCACTGTGACCTCCTTCTCTTTTTTTTTACCTTGTGATTACACTGAGCTCACTCAGAAAATCTAGGATACTCTCGCTATTTTATTATTTTTTAAAGATTTCACTTATTTATTTATTTAACAGAGAGAGAGAGAGAGAGAGCAGGTTCACAAGCAGGGGAAGTGGCAGAGGGATAGGGAGAAGCAGACTCCCCGCCGAGCAGGGAGCCCGATGTGGGACTTGATCCCAGGACCCTGGGATCATGACCTAAGCCGAAGGCAGACACTTAACCGACTGAGCCACCCAGGTGCCCCAATCTCACTATTTTAAACTCGGCTGATTAGCAACCTTAATTCCATCGGCAACCTTAATTCTCCTTTGCCATGAAAGTAAGAGAATCATAGGTTCCAGGGATTAGGCTGTGGACATCTTTGGAGAGCTCTTAGCCTGCCTACTAGGTACACATCAGAACAAAACACGAAGGATATGAATTCCCTGAGGGGGAAACACTTATGATGAACAAATTATGGTCAGAAACTACGAGTACAATGATCTTAAGCGTCACCTGGGAAAATACATTCATTTTTCAATCAGAATGTTTATTAAGCAGATAACATGGGCCAAATTCCCATTGAAAAGAAAAGATGGAGAAGTCTTCAGTGGTCAGCCAAAGGTCCCTTTGAGACCCAGTCTGTCCTAGACCATCTCAGGTGTTCTAAAATACTACCAGTAAAGAATGTATTGATTGTAGAGACCTGATATATGATAAGATGTTCGTTAGAATTCCAAGGCTTTTGTCTTTGTTTCAGAGTCAAAATGACAGTGTTTAATCTATCTGATTGCTGTGCAAGGTTATCTTTAAAATTAGGAGGGCTCAAAGCACTTTTTTAAAGAAATTACCAGTGTTAGCCATGTCCTGCCTTTTTGCCTTACCTGATATCCTACTTTCCCTTAGAGATACCTAACTTAATTGAGCCAGCACTGAAAAAATCTGCAGTATCAAAATGCATTCTGCAGAAGTGACTAGAATCAGTATTTTATTTACAGATCCAAGACACATTCAGCACAGCTGTACCACTGGCCAAGGCAGGGCTGAAAGTAAGGTTCATTTTCGGAACTTCAATTAAATAGATTACATTCAGAGGGGCACAAATGGAGGCCATTATCATTAAAGTTGAGTTGAGAGAGGTTGCAAACGTGGGCACCACCTGGAGATCACAAGAAAATATGTCTTTGTGCTAGATCTCTAAAGAGTTGGCTTTTATGTTTTCTCCCTGGAAGTAACGCTTGCCCAGAATCATATATCTGACCGTAATAACAAGGTTATATGACTTTACATATTGAAAATATATCTAAACATATGACAATATTACTTTGAACTTCCATTGCACTCTTCACCCAAGGACTTCTCCATCATTAGCTAATTAAATCTCACAGTGTGGAAGGGAAGTATATACTTACCTCATTTTACCAAAGGGAACGTTTTTGAGTGGTTAAATGACAGAGTGAACAGTTACCCCAATGGGAAGGTAGTAGGGGGGTGGGGGTGGAAACATTTTGCTGAATAATGTAGATATCTGGGAATGGAGCTCAAAGGTTCACATAAGGGCCATTCATCTTATCTGTCACTTTAGAAGGCTGAATCTAAACGTCACCAGATACATGGAAAATACTGCTCTCACAAATTCTCAGGAAAGGACACCGTAATTCTCCTTACCAAACTATCTTGGCGTCTTTACAAATTAAGTTCTTTATAAAATAAATAAAGCACTGTTTGTAAAAGCAAAACACTAGAAACAACACAAACATCCTTTGATAAAGAGGATGGCAAAATAAATTGTGGTACATTCAAGCATGAAATATTGAATACTATGCAAGCATTAAAAAGAGCAAAACTGGGGTACCTGGGTGCCTCACTCGGTTAAGCGTCTGATTTTGGTTCAGGACTTGATCCCAGAGTCCCAGGATTGAGCCCACATCTGGCTCCCTGCTCAGTGAGGAGTCTGCCCCACCCCCACCTTTTCCCCTCCCCCTCCACTGCCCCATCCCCACTCGTGCTCTCTCTCTAGTGCACACGCGCGCTCTCTCTCTCTCAAATAAATACATTTAAAAAAAATCTTTAAAAAAATAAATAAAAAGAGCAGAATTAACAGAGGTCTATCTATTGGCCCAATGACAATGATGTAATGTTAAACAAAGAAGGTAAGTTACTTAGCAATTTTATAAAAACATGTGAAAATAGAAACTACTAATTTTATTAAATATAAAATAAATTCGGGTGCCTGGGTGGCTCAGTTGGTTAAGCGACTGCCTTCGGCTCAGGTCATGATCCTGGAGTCCCGGGATCGAGTCCCGCATCGGGCTCCCTGCTCGGCAGGGAGTCTGCTTCTCCCTCTGACCTTCCTCCTTCTCATGCTCTCTGTCTCTCATTCTCTCTCTCTCAAATAAATAAATAAAATCTTTAAAAAATAAATAAAGACAGACAAAAAAATTATTAAAAATAAATAAATTCTTTTCAACTTAATGTCTTATTGTTTTTCTTTTTTTAACACCTTACTGAAATATAATTCCTGTGCCATGTAATTCATAAATTTAAGGTGTACATTTCAATGGTTTTTAATATACTTACAGATATGGGCAACTGTCACCACAGGTAATTTTAGACATTTTCATCATCTCAATGAGAAATCCCTCACCTCTTAGCTATTACTGCTCTGTTCTCCCAACGACCACCAAATCTAAGTAAACACTAAATCATTTTGCTTCTGTAGATGTGCCTGTTCTGGATATTTCATATACATGAGATCATGTAGTAGGTGGTCTTCTGTGTCTGGCTTCTTTCACTTGGCATAATGTTTTCAAGGTTCATCCATGTTATAAGGTGTATCAGTACTTCTTACCTTTTTTTAGCTACATAATGTTTCATTGTATAGATATGATTTATCCATTCCACACACCCATGTCTATCCTCTCATGAATTATGGACATTTAGGTTACTTCTACCTTTCAGCTCTTATGAAGGAGGCTGCTATGAACATTCACGTACAAGTTGTGGGTACGTATTTTCATCTTGGGGGCATGTACCTAGAAGAATTGCAGGGTCACATAGTAACTCTATGTTTACCTTTTTGAGGAACTTTGACTATTTCAGTCCTTTGGGGCATATATCCAGGAGCAGAATTGCTAGGTCATATGTTAATTCTATGTTTTTGTTTTTGTTTTTTTTAAAGATTTTATTTATTTATTTGAGAAAGAGAGAATGAGAGACAGAGAGCATGAGAGGGAGGAGGGTCAGAGGGAGAAGCAGACTCCCTGCCGAGCAGGGAGCCCGATGCAGGACTCGATCCCGGGACTCCAGGATCATGACCTGAGCAGAAGGCAGTTGCTTAACCAACTGAGCCACCCAGGCGCCCCTGTTAATTCTATGTTTAATTTTTTGAGGAACTGACAGACTGTTTTCCACAGTGGCTGCACCATTTTATACCCCCAGCAGCAGAGTGTGAGGGTTCCAATTTCCCCACACCCTGGCCAACAATGTTATTTCCTATTTTTGATTATAGCCAACCTGGAGAGAGTGAAAAGGTATCTCATTTTGGTTTTTTGACTTGCATTTCCTTGATAACTAATGATGTTCCAGACCTTATCATGTGTTTTTGTTTTTGTTTTGGGGGGGGGTATGGAAAGAGTATGTTGCAGTTAAGAACAAAATATAAAACTTTCTTGGCAAAAGAAAGAAAAAAGTTCTTTTGATCTCCTTGAGTGCAGCACACACAAAAAGTGACGGTTCCCCTAGGCTCCCTCAGGAATGGAGGAATAAGCAGAGGGCAGGAGTGCAGAGATTTCTTTTTCCATGCCCAGGCCTGTGAAAAATGATGACCAAGTGTTAGTCCTGAGCAGGCCCATGGATGGTGTGTATTCCTGGTTAGCCCTCTGGAGTCTGGGAGCATCAGCATCTCCAATAATTTATTTGTATAGGCATACGTCAGAGATACTGTGGGTTCAGGTCCTGGGAGAAGGCACAGGGGGTGTCCTGGGAGACGTGAGCTCCTTGTATAGTGGCAGGCATAGGCATGTAAGTGTCATTGCTGCTGAGGAAGAGGTGGCCCACCTGCTGGGTAAGGGGTCCCATCATGGAGGCAGGCTGGAGAGAAATGGCGTGATCCATCTCTGGTGGCAGAACTGAAGCTGAAGGCTGCATGAGGTATGATTGGTGGTGCATCTAGGATGGGTTAGATGCTTGCAGAGGAGATGTCTGAGTCACTCTCTGATCCAAAGACATGGGATCAGAGAAATGGAAGACATGGGGAGAGTGCAGACAGAGCAAGCATCCTGCCGGGGGTGATGTTATAAGGAGCTGGGGAAAACCCATTCTGAAGAGCTGTGGTAGGGTCATAGGTCAAGGCTATACCACCCATATCTGCATTCCTTGGCCAGGCCCATCCATTTTGCACAGATTTTCCTTGGTTCTGTCATTTCTTTGGACCACCATCAGCAAATTTCCAAAGCAAGGTATTAGGTCGAGCTGGTACTCCAGCAGATGCCTTAATATATTTTCCATTAAAGTGGGTGATGATGGCTTCACACTTCTCTGTGGACTCCATTCTTGCAAAGCCAAACCTCTGCTGGTCCCACTGGTGTCTCGGAGGATTTGAGTGGAGATAACCTGGCCAAAGGGCTTCAGCATCCCCTCCGGTTCTTGCTTAACTATTGCTAGTGGAAGCTTTGATAGGTATGAATTTGTGGGGTCCTGCTCCTGTTGCTTTGTCATCTGTGCCTGTATGCCACTGGCTTTCAGTGCTGTGACAGCTTTCTGTGCTGCTGAAGGACTGTCAAAGTCCACAAAGCTACAGCCTTTGCATTTGTTTGTGCTCTTGTCCAGTATGACCTTGGTGGAGACTGGTACAATTTGACAAGGTTCTGGTCAGTAAGTGCCTGATTGCAACCCCTGGATATAGAGGTTGGTTTTGTTCAGCTGGTCATTTCCATTGCTCCCACTGCTGCTGCTAGGGGTACTGTTGCTTGGACTAGTTGATGCCATCTGCTGAGGCAAGGACACATACAGTTTCTTGTTGTTTTTGTTATAGCCAAAAGTTGAAATCCCAGGCCTGGAAACCACTGAGAGCAGCATTTTCTCTTGAATGTAAGGTGGCTGAGCCTTTTCATGTGTTTATTGGCCATTTAGATATCTTCTTTGAAGAACTGTCTATTCAGATTTTTTGCCCATTTTTAAATTGGGTTGTCTTTTTATTGCTGAGTTGTAAAGATTTTTGTTGTTGTTGTTTTAACATATTTTGGATAAAAGATATTTATTAGATATATGGTTTGCAAATGTTTTCTCCTACTCCTGGCTTCACTTTTCACTTTCTTGATAGTAACCTTAGAAGCACAAAATTTTAAATTGTGATGATGTCCAATTTGCCTTTTTAAATTTTTGTTTGTGCTTTTGCTGCCATGTCTAAGAAACCACTGCCTAATTTACACTTATGAATATTTATGCCTATTTTTTTCCCAAGAATTTTATAGTTTTAAGTGCTTGCATTTAGGACCTTGATCCATTTTAAGTTCATTTTGTAGATGGTGTGAGATATGGATCCAAACTGATTCTTTTGCATGTGGATATCCAGTTGTCCCATTTGTCGAAAAAAATATTCTTCCCTTGTTGAATTGTTGTGGCACATTTGTTGATAATCACTCACAAATGTGAATGATTATTTCTGGACTTTCAATTGTATTCCATTGGTGAGTGTATACGTCTGTCCTTATGTCAGTACCATGCACTCTTGAATACTGTAGTTTTGTAATAAGTTTTGAAATTGGGAAGAAGTCCTTCAATTTTGTTCTTTTTTGAGATTGTTTTGGCCAGTCTGATTCCCTTAATTTCCACATGAATATAAGCCAGTAGTATCCATATTGTTTCCATATGGATAAGCTTGTTAATTTTATGAGGAAGGTAGCTGGATATTTGAAAAGAGATTGCTCTAAATCTGTAGTGCAATTTGGGGAGTACTGTCATTTTAACAATACAAAATCTTCCAATCAATGACAAGGATGTCTTTCTATTTATTTAGGTCTTTTAAAATGTCTTTCAATGGGGCTCCTAAATGGCTTAGTTGGTTAAGCATCTGCCTTCGGCTCAGCTCATGATCCCAGGATCCTGGGATTGAGTTCTGCATTGAGTTCCCTGCTCAGTGGGAAGCCTGCTTCTCCCTCTCCCACTCCCCCTGCTTGTGTTCCCTCTCTCGCTGTGTCTCCCTCTGTCAAATAAATAAATAAAATCTTTAAAAATAAAAAATAAAGATTTTATTTATTTATTTGACAGAGAGAAAGACAGCAAAAGAGGGAACACAAGTAGGGAGAGTGGGAGAGGGAGAAGCAGGCTTCCCACTGAGAGGGGAGCCCGATGCGGGGCTCGATCCCAGGACCCTGGGATCACGACCTTAGCTGAAGGCAGACGCTTAATGACTGAGCCACCCAGGCACCCCATAAATAAAATCTTTAAAAAAATGTCTTTCAATGATATTTTGTAGTTTTCCATGTAGATGTCTTATATTTATGTTAAATTTATTCCCAATTATTTTATTCTTTTTAATGTTATTGTAAATGTAAAATTTTTTAAATTTAATTTTTGGATTGTTTATTTCTTGTGTAGAGAAATGGAATTTGATTTTGTATATTGATTTTGTATTTTGTAACCTTGCTAAAGTCTTTCCTTTGGTCTAATAGTTTCCTTGTGGATTCCTTAGAATTTTCTACATGTAAGGTCATGTCAACTGCAAATAGAAATAGATTTACTTTTCCTTACTAATCTGGAATGTCTTTTATTTCTTTTTCTTGCCAATTACTCTCAGTAATACTTCCAGTACAATGTTGAACAGCAATGGTGATAGCAGATATCCTTGTCTGCTTCTCCACATCTATAATTAAGACCCCTATTTATTAAATTGTGCAAAGAAAGCAGAGTTCAAATCCGTGTTGTTTTGTTATTTGAAGTGGAACATGAATATATCTTGTTTCAATTCTTCCACTTTAAAATGGCATAAAGTATTTATTACCTTTCTATTTTGGTATTGGAAAAATGAATTAGAATTGATGATCCCCTTAAAAATTAAATATTATGTAAATTCATAGGACAAAATTATGGAGCATGATTAGGACAATTAGTAAGTAGGGGATGAAACCTTTAGCCAAAATCATTTTACCTTCTTAAAAATCAGAATTATTGGGGTGCCTGGGTGGCTCAGCTGGTTAAGCAACTGACTCTTGATCTCAGCTCAGGTGTTGATCTCAGGGTCGTGAGTTCAAGCCCCACATTGGGATTCATGATGGGTGTGGCACCTACTTAAAAAAAAAAACAAATAAAGATCAGAATTATTAATGAATCATGATCTTTTTTAAAAAATTTTTTTAAGATTTATTTATTTTGAGAGAGAGACAGAGAGTATGAGCATGGGGCGGGGAGAGGGGCAGAGGGAGAGAGAGAATCTCAAGCGGACTCCCTGCTGAGAGGGAGCCCGAGCGCAGAGCTCAACATGGGGCTCAATCCACCACCCTAAGATAATGACCCCAGCTGAAATCAAGAGTTTGACGCCCAACTGACCAAGCCACCCAGGCACCCTGAATCATGATCTTTATTCTTGAGTAAGGCAGGCTGGGGTCCAGGTGACTTTCTGGAACACACACAGAATGTTTGCCTACCCTGGGGGACCATGAATAACTTGAATAACCATGAATAACCCACATCTATTGGTTAGAATCTTTTTGTTTATGAATCCTGTTTGTTTGCTCTTTTTTTTTTTAAATTTTTAAGATTTTATTTATTTGCGAGAGAGAGAATGAGAGACAGAGAGTATGAGAGGGAGGAGGGTCAGAGGGAGAAGCAGACTCCCTGCTGAGCAGGGAGCCCGATGTGGGACTCGATCCCAGGACTCCAGGATCATGACCTGAGCCGAAGGCAGTCGCCCAACCAACTGAGCCACCCAGGCGCCCTGTTTGCTCTTTTTGTATGTTGTCTTGATAAATAAATTAATATCTTAATTCATGTAAAGGTGGCTTGTAGAAGGATTTCTCCCTTTGGGCCAATAATTTCTTTCCTCTGAAAAATGAGGAAAAGAAGGTTAGAAAACTCCCTTTCTCCTGGAAATTGTGCCTGGGTTTGGCTGCATCAATAGCTGGAAGGTCTTGAGCACCTCTGCCTTTGAGGTCTCCCACAATGAGCAGAAAGATTGCTTCTTGGGGCACCTGGGTGGCTCAGTCGTTAAGCATCTGCCTTCAGCTCAGGTCATGATCCCAGAGTCCTGGGATCAAGCCCCGCATTGGGTTCTCTTCTTGGCAGGAAGCCTGCTTCTCCCTCTCCCACTTCCCCTGCTTGTGTTCCCTCTCTCACGTTCTCTCTCTGTCAAATAAATAAAAAAGAAAAAAAAAGAAAGACTGCTTCTTGGGCCAGGTTCCTCTGAGCTCTCTCTGCTGATCGGAGCTACCTTGTGGTTATACTTGGAGGTAGTACTGACATACGATATAATATTGCATTTACTCCCTAGAGAGACAATTATTTCAGTCCATTCAGGCTACTATAACAAAATACCATAGACTGGATGGGGATGGCTTATAAACAACAGAAATTTATTTCTCACAGCTCTAGAGGCTGGAAATCCCAAGATCAAAGTGCTAACAAATTCAGCGTCTGGTGGGGACCAGCTTCCTGGTTCATAGATAGCTCTTTTTTCTGTGTCTTCACATAACAGAGAGGGGAGGGACCTATTTGGAACATCTTTTAGAAAAGCACGAGTCCCATTCATGAGGCTTCACCTTCATGACCTAGTAACTTCTCAAAAGTCCCACCTCCTAATACCATCACAATGGGGATTATATTTTAACATATGAATTTTGGGGAGGGGGGACACCAAACATTCAATGTGGCAAAGAGGCATCCTCAAGTTTGACAGCCACTAAAATAGCTATTATTTGTAGCTACTACCTATTATGGAGGTCTTGGGGTAAGTGCTTTCCTTGATTTATCTCCTTTGGTCCTCACACATGTCCTATCAGTGCATGCTATCTTTAACCGCAATTTCTACTTGTAGAAGCTGGATTAGGGGTTATAGAGGCATCAGGGTTTTTCCCCCTTCCCAATATTCTTTCCCCCCATTTTCTGTTCATCCCACCCCTTTCCTTAGTGGAAGTCTTCTGCCCAACTACTTCTAACTCCAGTACGATTATAATACCCTGCCCTGCACTTCAGGGTGTAAGTAAGTAACTTAGGATCAGGCAATCTCATAATGGCTAATCCTGATGGGGTTTCCCATCATGGATTTTATATCTGGATGTTGGGAGAAAGAAATGTTCTTCTTTCTTCTTGGGTCACTATATGGGAAGATGGAAGTCTGAACCATACTTCTCTCTTGCCCTATATATTTTGGGAGAATCCTGCCCGTTATACAAAAGAATGGGACAAACATACTGAGGGAAGCAAGACTAAGATGTTGAGAAAAAGAATATTAATATTTGTTGAGTCTCTGAGGCCCGATCTTTTTTAGAGCGAGATAATAAATCTCATTTTTGCTTACTCCTTTGAGTGAAATTTTTGTCATCTGCAACCAAGAAAGTTAATTAACTTACCCATAATTATGCAATTAAGAAGGTTGCAAAGCTGGTTTTAAACCTGTCTGGCTCCAAGGTTTGTAGTCTATGTAATAGTTTGCTTAGTTTATATGACTATGAGCCAGAGATTTTAAGTTAGTTAAGTAACAGAAA
Organism: Neomonachus schauinslandi; assembly: GCF_002201575.2. NCBI lineage: Eukaryota > Metazoa > Chordata > Mammalia > Carnivora > Phocidae > Neomonachus > Neomonachus schauinslandi. The sequence continues at coordinate 7,615,732 of NC_058416.1, forward strand.
TAAAGGGTAGGAAATGCATATGATCCCAACTGACAGACCTACCCAAGTATTAGAATTCATGTTCAAATTATGAGGAAGGGCAAAATTGCACGACTTTTCCAGGAAAAAAAAAATAAAGCATTTCTTTTTCTCCTGGAATAAAATCACCACAGATAGTAGTATGAGTTCTTAGGAGAGTCACTGAATATTTCCTGTGACTTTTGATATAAATATCTTCATCTAAGCCAAAGGATCCAGTATAGCAGACTGAGGCAATGCCAGCGATTTGTGGGTGTGACTGAAAGGTCGAAGGATGGTTGAAAATGAAGCAGAGTTCAACAATTAGAATTTGACCTGTGGTCCTGGAGCCACATGTTTTTCTCCATAATGTTGCATGGTTTGTGATAAGCAGATCCCAACATATAAGGTCTCTACTCTTCATTCCGTTCCCGATCCATACATACACTGCTACCTGAATGACTATCAAATATTTACCATCAGGTAAAATTCAACATGTTTTTATTATAAGTTAGCATTTAAAGAAATATAACAAAAACTATTGTAAGTACAAGTAGAAAATTACAAATATACATACATACAGTTCTCCATACATCCACACAGATATCTATTGCCCATTTTTTTTCAAGTACTTGGGCATCATTTAAAAAACCTACATTGAAGTTCAAAATGATTAAAAGCCCCAGTTGCTGACTGGGATGTAGTAACAGAAAATTAATAACTAAGGGATATGCAGGACAGACTTGATGATTAAAAACCTCCTCCTAAATAGATCTTGGGTGAAATTGAAAGTATCAAAATAGCAGTTTCAGAATGCTTGAGAGTTCTAACCACAGTTAGAACATTATAAATCTAAATTCATGATATATGGTTAAAGCTTTTCTTAGATGTGGTTTCATGGAATTCTCTATAACTAAATAAGAAGGAATGAAGACAAACAACAAAACCTTTAGCTCAAGAAGTGAGAAAAGGAACTGTAAAACAAACCTAAGGAAGGAACGAGAAAGTTACGGATAATAAATAAAAGTACAGTAAATACATTGGAGTATGACTATTCTTTTTAGCAGAATTAATAAGTTGAAGATTGATTCTTTAAGGAAGAATTGGCAAATCAATACTTAGTCTAATAGAAAAATGATACACAATTGCTTTGAATGTAATAAGCAGGACTTAATGATTTTTTTCTAATTATGAAAACAATATATGCTCAACAATAACAATAAAAATTAGAAAATAAAAGCAACATAAAACCATTTTTGATGGATGGCTACTAGACATACTGTGGTTGGTCATTTCGCAGTGTATACAAATATCAAATCATGCCGTACACCTGAAACTGATATAATGTTATATGCCCATCATATCTCATTAAAAAAGGAGACCATTTCATTTTTTTTCTTCTGTTTGTTCAGTGCAAAAGCCAACTATGGGGGCATTCAGATATCAATTCATACCCTTACCCTGCCCCCCAATTTTTTTTTGTTTCTACAGCCCCCTTTTTTCTCTTCTGTTCTCTTATTTCCTTCCCGACCCCCTTTCCTTTTGTGACTTGCCTGTTTGTAGCGAACTTCAGTATCCGAGGACACTGCTTGCCTTTGCAGGTACATTTTACAGTTAAAGTGATTTTAGTAACGAACGGGGATGGGGCGGTTGTGGATGTGCGGGAATCCAAACCCAACCTAACTCTGCATTGTAAATTGTAAAGTTCTGGGAGCCGAGAATTCAGATGGGCCGGGCCAGAGCGACTTTGCAGGGCCAGGTTCGGCTTTGCCGGGACTTCTGCAGCCCGCGCGGGAATCCGCGCCGGAGCCCGCGCTGGGATCCCGGAACCTCAGGAAGGTGGGTGCAGTGGCGAGACCGGAATTCCGGGAGGGAAGCACAAATGGGCGAAGACCACAACTCCCGACGTGCTCCGCGGCCGGGGCGGGTTCTACTCCCTGCTCGTCTCCTCATTCTTTCCCGTTCTTACGACAAAGACTACTGTCTAGGAACTGCGTAGTAGTAATTACAGAGAGACTGTAAGCTTCTGTGGAGTCGCGGGGGGGCCTGCAGCAGCTCATGGGGTGCCTCCTGTTCGTCTGGTGGTTCTCTGCTACATTGCGGAACTCAACAGCCCGACCGGCCGGGTTTCCATGGGGACACTAATTGTACACGGACGCTGTGGCGCGGCAGTTTAATTCTCCGGCGGCGGCTGATTGAGCGGGACGAAATGGTCTTGACGGGGCTCATCAGGAAACTCGGTAACAGGCTGAGTTGCCCCTCGCTGCAGTCACCCTTCTGTCGTGGCCGCTTGCTAAGAATGGCCGTGTAACGTTTTCGAGGCAGGTCCACCCCGAGACGGCTCCCGCTGATCCTGGCCTCGCCGGGGCAGCCGCCGGGAACCCATCTCGGACTTGGTGTAAACTGAGCAGTTCGCGTCCCGAATGCAGCAGAGGCCCGCCTGTGAAAAAATTTGCTTTATTTCTCTCTTCACCCTGCCCTCGTCCCCGCGTAAATAGCTGAGTGGTAGGGTAAATTCAGGGGGGGGGGGCGTCTCTCTGGAGTTGGGCAGCAGCTCAGTGTGCTGTACTTTGACAGGTCATCAGCTGGCCGAGATCAGGGAACGCGCTCTCAAGAATATTCTCTGCAAGGTTGAGCACAACTTAGTCTGTTGCGATGATCTAGTTCGGGAGAGGCTACTTTTTCTCCATTTGCTGGAATGGTTCAATTTCCCGTCTGTTCCAATGAAAGAAGAGGTTCTCAGCCTTTTGAACAGATTGGTTAAGGTAGGATCATTTTGAAATAAAATCAGAAGAGCGCGTGTTTCGTAGTCATTTAATTGTAGCATTTTTTTGAAAGTTAAATAATTACAACTTTTTTTCTAACCAACGAGAGATGTTGAATTTTAATTCCTCAGGGTATATAACGCTCCGCTTCCTTTTATCTTATTTGTAATGTTGAACCTCACATTACTGTGCTCTCTGAAATAACAGAACTTCTGAGTTTTGGTGTGTTCTGATTTTTTTGGAATCATCTTTGGAAGTTGATATTTGTCATTCTGTTTTTCTTTTTGTTCTGTTATTTGCGTATTAATAATTAGATGTGTCTGTATGAAAGAGAACATGTTTAAAGTTAATGGTACAGACCATGATTAATAAATACCTCAAGTATGTGAAATTGCGTTTTCTGTATCTGTTTTTCAGATTTATGTTCCTCAACCTGTTTTGAGAGTAGTTGTCAGGGTTAAATGTCAAGAGTGCTAATGTAACCTTTCAAAACTAAGTCACTGTGTGGTCATAGGGGATTATTACTTTGGCATTCTTTGGCGGGGATAGGGTGAGAGTCTGTGGGGAGAGGTAATCCATTTTATAAGTAGGAATAGGAGTTTATAGTGTGCATTTCTAGTGCTTAATGTCTGGGCTTTTCTGTCATAAGTGTTATCACGTGGTTTATGTATGTCTCTATAGATCTATGTCGTATACATGGAAGTTCTTTACTTTTACATGTATCAATGCAAGATTTATTTTTTAAAAATGGAATATCTAGAATACTAAAAATAATTTCATGTTTTTGTTGCTGTAAGACAAAGTGTAGAAATTTTGATATATATGGTTATTCTCAAGACTCTCCTCTTCTTATTTCAGTATTCCCCAGCAGTCCAGCATTTGGTTGATCTTGGTGCAGTCGAATTCTTATCTAAACTTCGTTCTAATGTGGAGCCGAATCTGCAGGCTGAAATTGATGGCATTCTGGATGGACTTTTTATTCTTCCTTCAGAAGATGCTGCGCTATATTCTGCATCTTACCAAACCAAACAAACTGGTAACTCTTTGGAATCAATGTGACGCATTCTGTTAAAATAGAAATATATTGGTTCTAGTGCTTAATTCTAAGGAAAGGGACCTTAGGTAAAAAAAAAAAAAAAAGATCATTTTCTCGCATTAAGTTACGTGAGCTTGACCTTTTCCCCGCCTTCCACAGTTATTCAGAGGAGGATACATTTGTATTCGTTGCTTTTTTGGTCAAGGGGCCTAAAAGATGCCAGAGATTTTCTTTTTTGAGACTACTTTACAGATTACTTCTACAATAATAACAAATTTTCAACAATAGCAATAATAACAATATTGTGTTCCCATTCTTATTGCAACTGAACTGCTGAATTTGTAATCACATGTGACAGAGAGTTGTCAAAGATACTGAAAGATAGTGCTTGATTCCCGAAGGTTGAAGTGGTCAGGAACTACATAACTGGAGTAAGAGAGAGGAGGAGATGGGCTAAGAAGCAGAGATGGGCCCTTGAATAAATACTTTATAACAGATTCTTTATGTACATTATGGATGTTTTTATTACAACAAATAGTTGTATTTGCTGAATCTTAAAAGGGAGGGGACCCCCCCCATTAAAAACTTGCTCAGCATTTACATTTTTTTCCTCTATAAGGAGACTCTTCAGGTAAAAAAAAAAAACTACTGTTATTTTTCTAGTTTTTAAAATGATTGTAAAACTTAAGAGAAACATTAATATTTGAAAAGAGTAAATTTCACTTTTAGCAAATAAAGAACCAGTAATATAGTAATATATATTTTCTTCTCAGAATTGCCACAACAACGTGAAATCTTAATAGGATATTTTCCTCAAGACAAAAGTAATTTCCAGCAGATGGAAGTGTCTCCACGACCAATGGGTGTGTATATATATAGAGAGAGAGAGAGAGAGTAGATGCTGTTGACTTGGTAAATCAGAAATCAATGTACTTTTCTTCGTTGGTGTAGACATATTGTGGTCCAACTTGAATGTTTCAGCACTGAACTGAATGTTTCAGTTTCCTCAAATTAGTTTAGGATGTAGAGTCTAAATGATAGCATTTTATGTTATTCTAACTGCATTCGAGCAACTCTGGGGTGGGTGGTGCCGGTGGCAGTAGTCCTCAGGGCCTGCTGAACACAGATTTGTCAGGAACGGTGCCATGCACTATATATATGTCATGGTATTTACTCTCCAGCTCACTAAGTGGTACTGTTCATCCAGTTACTCAAGCCAAAGACTCAGGATCATTTGGGTTTCTTCATTTATCTTTATCCCAGCATCCAGCTGATTGAAGAGTTCTGATTTAGAGCCTCTCTCTCTCCCCGGAATCTCTTCCAGGTTTTTTCATGTCTGGCTGTGTCTCTGCTCACATGTTACCTCCTCAGAGAGAACTTCCTGAGGACTCTAGCTAGTGATCACTTTCTGTCTATGTCTAGTTTTCTTCCTAACATACATCATAATCTGAAATTACGTATTTACCTCTTTTTGTCTCCCTGTTTATAAGCTTAATAATAGCTGTGAATACTGCTTTATCCCCAGTGAGCAAAACAATGCCAAAAACTTATTAGGCCCTCTGTGTATTCTTTGAATGAATGAATGAATGAATCTTCACTGGCGTTCCAGTGAAATTGATATTGTTACTATCTCCATTTTACCGATGAAGGCACTGAGGCTTAGAAGGATAAAACCTTTATTCTGGATGATGCAGTTAGGGAATAATTAAGTAAACATGTACCTAACAGTTTATTGCCTGCACAGTTGCAATGAAAAGGTTGTGTCCAAGGATATAACTGCTTATGTCAAGTATTCAGTTTAATTCCATTTGGAAGCCCTCCATTATTAAAATGCTTCCTTAGAAACTCTCTGGTTGAATAACAGCCTAAGAAAGAACTGAAAACTTGTTTAGACCTTTTCTTTCTGAAAAAGTTTTGTTACGCTTGTTAGGGAGCCTCCGTTTTTGAGATGGTAGTTTCTTTGTGTTTATGATTAAGAGGCTTCATTGAGTGACAGTGAGAGACATCTGAAGGGAGAGAGTATGTCCAGGGCTGGGAAGGTGGAAAACATTAGGGACCATTGAGATGGTAACATTTTGTTATGTGAGTTGCAGTTTGTGGATTGACAATATGGCTTATTTTGGACACATCTTTTTGAGTGCGGTATAAGTGTGTCCTACCCACCTTTTACTTTTCTGTTAGAAAGTAAATCCTGCTTGGGTCTTAGCACTCTTTTTTTTTTTTTTTTTTTTAAGATTTTATTTATTTATTTGACAGAGAGAGACAGCGAGAGAGGGAGCACAAGCAGGGGGAGTGGAAGAGGGAGAAGCAGGCTTCCTGCTGAGCAGAGAGCCCGATGCGGGGCTCGATTCCAGGACCCTGGGATCATGACCTGAGCCCAAGGCAGCCGCTTAACCGACTGAGCCACCCAGGCGCCCCGGGTCTTAGCACTTTTGAAAGAAACAACTGTGCTATATTGGGAATTTAATAATGCTGTTATCTATATTCAACGATTTCATGCTCTTTTCAAAGCATTTGGCAGAAAGAATATTTGCCACTTGGAAGGGTTTATGTAGATACTAGATACTGTTTCTGAGCATTGCCACCTTAACTTGTACAATATGAGATCTGTTAAAAAATAATTGGAATGGGGTAGCTTAAAACTGTTGTTTCTCAGATTTCTTTTAATCTTGAGTGCTGATATTTGATCTTCAACCTTATGGTCTTCAAGTCATCTTCAAAGAAGTTTAAACATCTAACACCATTTAGGATATTTGAACATGACTAATTAAATATAGTATATGATTATGTTTATGTCATTTTTAATTTCTACAATTAAAGATCTCCAAATGCCAGTTCCTTTTATGTTAAATTTAAGCTCTGTGTTCTGGTTAGCAGCAGGGTAAAATAGAAAATGTAATGGAAGCTCTAAATGTCATTCAATATTAGTTTGTATTTAATGCCCTTCTAATAATAATATATGGTTCTGTGTAAATTATGAAAACAGAGCTCTGTTGTTTATCTTGTTAGGGAACAAATTTGCAGCTGACCTTGTTTGGTATATTTTAAGTTACTGTAAGATATAACTTTGAGGACTTGTTTTTAAGGGTGAAGCCTTACTCTTAATATTGTGAGTCTGTCAACATTGCCTTTGATCCCTTAAATTTTGCTGTTCCATTAACAGTAAATCAGACTGTGAAGTGTTTGAAGTTTTCTACATTTCCTTGGCTACCTCTGACTACAACGGATAGACATGTTCTCTCCTCTAATGAAAGGTACGGTACCTGATGTGTGTCAGGTATTTTGGTTCATTTATAGCCATTAAATCTGGTTGCTATTACTGCACATTTTCACCAGGAAAAAAGATACTAAGTGGCTGTGAAAGGTAGTAATGGGAATATATGAATGATTTTCAGTTTCAAAAAACAAGGCAGAAAATTGCTATTTGCCATTATCTGGCTACACATCAAGGTTTTGTTTTGTTTTTGTGGTTGGACTCTTGTATACTTCTTGGTGGCATGAGTCATCTCTTATTGACCAGATTCTCTGATTGGCCATTGCTTATGCCCTTAGTTAATAAAAATGGAAAAAATTAAACATAAATGCAGTCTTTTTTAGTGGATAGTATATTCAGTTGACAATATAAAGACCCAACTTGCTAGAGTTAGGACTAGATAAACAGCTGGATGCTGTTAAATGCTTTTTGATGCTGGCACTTCAATGGCATCAGTAAATTCTCTTGGAACAACATATTGAAGAGGTAGAGTCTGCGTGGGAAAGGGGTAGGGGTAGTTTTGATGTCAGCTCTGAGTCAGGCCTCAGGGAGGAGATATGATTTCTAGTACACACCTCTGGTTGGTGGGTGGTGGACTGGAGCTGGGGTGAGAGAGGGGCTATGGATTCTTGGGGTGGGACGTAAACAGTTGCTGAATCCCTAGGAGGGCATATATTGTCTGAGAAGGTGAGGGGTGTCCTCTGTTTGGGATAAGAGGAGAATCCCAGCTTGATTCACTAGACCAGGGAAGAGCAGTAAGGAATTTAATTTCTAGAATTTAACTCTGTATTTGCTATTAAATGTTCTGTCTTCCTAATTCATTTAGCAGATTTCATTGCATTCTGTGCCCTTTGACTTCATTGGTTTCATCTTGTAGCATTGTGATAGTCTTGGCATACATTGGTGGATACTGTGTACTGCCTGCTCTTGAAGAGGGTCTAGTGGGGGATAGAAAGTCAACATGCATTTGCCTTAGTACCAAATGTTGGCATATGGAGGAAGGACCTACCCCAAAGTTTTTGATTAGGGAAAAGATCTAGGAAGGCTTCCCAGGGGAAGTGAAATCTCAGCTGAGACCCGAGGACTGTTGATAGAGTCATTATGCCACTAGGTTACTTACAATCCCTTATAGATGAACTCTGTTTAAAAATAAATAATGCTATTTATATTTATGTATGTATGTATTTTTTGGTAGCTCTTTAAGAAGTAGTAACCACACTTTAATTTGGAACACCTGTGAACTATTGAAGGATGTAATCATGCAAGATTTTCCTGCTGAAATTTTCCTTCAAAGGCCAAAAATTGTTCAGGTATGTATCCTCTGTGATTGTTTTAGATTTGAAATAGAGAACGTTTTATAGTGAAACAAATTTTGCAAAGTAGGAGTCCTTCAGAAGGAATTTACCATATTTAAAAAAATGAAGTATTTGGTTCCTGAAACCACTTCTGTCTTACTTCTTTGGATAGTGGTAGTTCTTCAGATAGGAGGTAGTCTCATTTGACACATACAGGTCCAGTTTGGCCACCTTGAATTTACCTTTTATGAGTCACCTAAAGAGGAGAATAGACTTTGGAAATTGAGGCTGGGCAGCAGTAACCCTTCTTAACAGTGAGAATAGCATCGCTTTTTGAGTATTTAGGATGTGTAAGGCACAGTGCTAGATGCTGTGGAAATAGGTGGTAGTGAGCAGTTTAGATGGATTCTTTGCAATCTGGTCTATTAGTTTATATAGTAGAGCTTGGGATCCCAGGTCTGGGATCGTGGCATATCCACAGCCTCAATCACCAATCCTGGGGCTGGAATGGATGCCTCTGAATGGCAGCTGTTAATACATACTGTTGCAGTTGTCCAAAGATAGCAGAGGAAAAGCTGTTAGTTGCCAAAAGGTGGCAAAATGATTTAGCTGTTTGAGATGCCAAAGGCTTGCTGTGATTTTTAAGAAGTACTGTGTAACTTAATGTTCTGAATGGGGAATAATTCATGTGTTCTCTCAGAATAGGTACTCAGCCATCAGATTTTAGATACAACAAACACTGACTAGTCTATTTAAATTTTATTTTCTTGTTTTATCCCGTCTTCTTGCATTATGCTAAGTCATTTTTGCCTATTTCTTGTTTCTTGGTTTTACAAATATCTTTCAAGTTATTTTATTTCCTTCGGTTATTCATTTGACCTCACTGAAACTCCACATCCACCTTCCCTGGATCATTTTCATTGCTCTTCGTTATTTCAGAGCCTTTTATCTCTGTTGAAACTGGCCTTTGGAGGAGACGGAAAACATCGCCTGGCTTTACAGTCAGTGTCTTGCTTGCAGCAGCTGTGCACATCCTTAAGAAACAGACTTAACTTTCACCGAGATCCGGGTTTTTTCTCTAGTAAACAAGGTATTTATGTTTATTTATTCATTAGTCACTGGTGGTATTTACAGATTCTTCTGAGTATTCCCTGTTACACTTACTGTATAAATTTTCGCAACATAAACTCCTCATTCCTAAATGTAATTAAATGATTATCTTTGAAAACCAAGTATGTGAATGACAGAACCACTCCTGATCCCGTCCTCTTTTTATTTATTTATTTGTTATGTTATGTTAATGCCCATACATTACATCATTAGTTTTTGATGTAGTGTTCCATGATTCATTGTTTGGGTATAACACACAGTGCTCCATTCAGTCCATCCTCTTTTTTTTGATAAGAGCCATTTGCAAGATGTCTTTCTTTTCTCTTATGCATACAGTGTTGGTGGAAGCTAGGGACCAGAATTCTGAGTTCAGCTATTCACGTGGGACCATGGGCATTTTATGAAGTTACTTGTATTAATAGATTGTTTGGTTTGAAAAATAATAATTTGTATTTTTTTAATAAATATATTTTTTTAAATTTTTGGTCTATTTATTTATTTATTTATTTTAAAATAATCTCTGCACCCAACATGGGGCTTGAACTCATGACCCAAGATCAAGAGTTGCATGCTCTACTGACTGAGCCAGCCAGGTGTCCCCGATTTGTATTTTATGAAAACTATTTTTATGCAACTTGTGATGTAGTTATTTATTATATGATAGCAGTGCCAGACTTTTAAGGGAAAAAGCACCACCTAATGGCCAAATAGAGGACTAGACTGGCTTTGTCAAAACAGTATTTACAACCTAGGAATTCTGTGCACTTACGCATTGAAAGTTGAATATCAAATTACAGTGATTTGTCATCATGCTTCACAGTTAATCCCTATTCTGTTCAGAGTTTCACTGATCCTATACTACTTGAATACTTATGCTGTACATTAACTTTATTACAGATCTCAGAGGGTATAGGGTTCCTCATTAACATTCTTGAGCTAGAGCATTTTGCAAATGACTGAAAACAGAGAGCTGTAGGTACCCCATATTTCACCAGAATAAGAGTTACAATGTTGATAAAAATAGTATCTTTGAAGATTTATTCATGTATTAAATGTTTATTTATCACCAACCATATGCCAGTTGATGTTCTAGTCTCTAGAGGGTATAACACTGAACAAAGCGGTTAAGGTCCCCACCCTTCTGAGCTTATCTGAGATAAGGTTGGGGACAGGTAGTAAATGAGTAAACAAGTTTGTTTCAGATCAGAAGTGCTCAAAGGAAATAGGAAGAGTGATGTGACCGAAGGTGACCAGGAAGTACGGCTTACCTGGATAGGATGGGCAGGGAGAGCTTCTCAGAGGAGGTGACCTGAAGGGTGAGAAGGAACCATCCACTTGAAGAGCTGCAGAAACAGTATTCCTGGAGGGTCGGGGGCCTCGGAAATGAGGTGACATGCCTGAGGAACGAAAGCCAGGCTGGCGTGTGAGTGGAGTGCAGTAATCGGGAAATGGGGAGCAGAGGGGATGGGGTGAGATCAGAGAGGTAGCCAGGGGCCACAGTGTACAGGGATTTATAGATCTTGGGAAGTGTTTCATATTTTCTTTGCAGTGCAGTGAGAAGCTCTTGGAGAACTTTCTTTTTCCCTCTGCAGATGCCTTTATTTTACTTAATTCTTTAAAAAAATTATGGTAAAATATGTATAGCATAAAATCTGCCTTCATAACCATTTAGAAATGTGCAATTTTGTCGGCATTAATTGCTTTCACCCTCTTGTGCAACCATCACCATTATCTGTTCTCAAATGATTTTCATCACCCTAAATAGAAGATCTGTGACCGTGTAGCCATGCTCTTCATGTCCCCTTCCCTCTGCAACCCCTGGTAATCTCTCATCTACATTCTGTCTCTAAATTTGTCTGTTCTTGGGACCTCATACAAGTGGAGTCATACAATATTTGTCCTTTTGTGTCTGGCTCATTTCACTGAGCATCATGTTCTCAAGGTTCATCCATGTTTCAGCTGTGTCAGAACTTCATTCCTCTTTATGGATAAATAATATTCCACTGTATGGATAGCCCACATTTGGCATATTCATTTATCTGTTGATGGACACATGAGTTGTTCTCATCTTTTGGCTCTTGTGAATAATGTTTTGGTGAATATCGTATATCTGTTTTAGCCCCTGTTTTCAGTTCTGTTGGGTATATACCTAAGAGTGGAATTGCTGGGTCATGTGTTATTCTACGTTTAGCTGTCTGAGGAACCACCAAACTGTTTGCCACAGTGGGTGTCCACACTGGCAACCCATGAGGCTTCCAGTTTCTCCACGAGCCGTCAACACTTGTTATTTTCCCTTTTTATTTTATTTAATTTATTTATCTTTAAAAGATTTTATTTATTTATTTGAGAGAGAGCATGCAAGAGAGAGCATGAGCAGGGGGGAGGGGTAGAAGGAGGGAGAGAAGTGGGCTCCCTGCGGGGCTCGATCCCAGGACCCTGAGATCACAACCTGAGCTGAAGGTAGGTGCTTAACTGACTGAGCCACCCAGGTGCCCCTGGAAAAATGTGTTTTAAAGTCCTTTGCCCATTTTTAAATTGGGTGGTTTTTTTTTTAAGATTTTATTTACTTATTTTAGAGAGAGGGAGAGCTTGCGGGGGGTGGGGGGGAGTTGGGGAGAAAGGAGGCAGAGGAAGAGAGAGAGTCTCAAACAGAACTCCCTGCTGAGCATGGAGCCTAAGGTGGGACTTGATCTCATGACCCTGAGATCATGACCTGAGCCAAAATCAAGAGTTGGAAGCTCAACCGACTGAGCCACCCAGGTGCTCATGGTTTTTTGGTTTTTTGTTTGTTTGTTTGTTTCTTGTTGAGTTTTAGGAGTTCTTTATATACCCTGGTTATAAAGTCCTCTTTAGATACATGATCTGCAAATATTTTTTCTCAGTCTGTAGGTTGTCAGTTTCTTGATAATGTCCTTTAACGCACAAAAGTTTTTGATTTCGATGAAGTCCAGTTTATCTTTGTTTTCTTTGGTCCTGCCTTTGGTTTCATGTCTAAGGATGTATTGCCAATCCAAGACATGAAGACTGACCTCTGTATTTTCTGCTAAGAGTTTTATGGTTTTAACTCATATTTAGGTTTACTTTTTGAGTTCATTTTTACATGTAGTTTGAGGTAGGGTTTCTCGTAGAATTTTGAGCAGGGGAGTGACCTGTTGTTCTGCTTTGGCAGTCCCGAATGTTACAAGTCAATAATGCTGGCTAGAAGGCTGCATATAATCAGGTTAGTTATAAATCTAAATGTGGCTAAGTGAGTACTCGCAGAAAAGGTTGACCTTTACTTTTACCCCAATAGAAGTGTTTCCATTATCTTAACTTTGTTAATGTCTTTTGGAAGAATGACATATAAAAACTATATAATCCTTATTTGTCACTATTGAGGGATAATTTCATTCTTTTTTTTCCCTCAGATACAGTTTCCCAAAATTCTTCTTTGTCTTACTGTCATGAAGTTAGAGTTACTCATCATTCCCAGAATCCTTCTCCAGGAAGCAGTAGCCCCCGGCCTTCTGTGGTTGGACGCACAGGCCAGCGACCCAGAGGAGATGGCCAGGATTGGGACGCCGTGTCTTCCAGGTGACCATTGAAAAGCCTGGTTAACTTGTGTGTGTGTGTTTTAGTTTCAGAGGGTGATTAATATTTTTCTCTGTCGTCTCTTTTGGAACATTACCATAAGTATTGGCCTCATGTTGAACCAGTTGTTTTCATACTTTTTTGACCATGACCTACAGTAAGAAATAATACTACATTCAACTCAATACTCTGTACATAGACATATGCTCTTATGTGTGTGTGTATGTGTGTTTGCGTGTGTGCACACCTGTGTGTGTGTCCCTGCCAAAACAAGATGTTCACAAAACAGTACTTTGATTCCATATGCTACATAGTGAACTATATTTTGTTTTCTATTTCATTAAAAAAAGAATGAAAATTCTGACCTCTTGAATTGTTTTTATCGGCCACAAATGAAATGCGATCTAGTTTAAAAGCATAGCTTTAGATGATAGATACATTTTGATGATATTTTAAACCCACATTTGTAAGTCTAATCATAACTTAAATGCATCAGTATTTATTAAAGAGAATGATTAGCGACTATAAAACGAAGATTCTGTTAAGATGCGCAATTTACGATATTTTACTTATTTGTGTAAGTACAGGTTTTTATATATCAACTTTGCTTAAGGGGATTGGCGTGGTGTTTGTGTGTTACCTCTTCCTTAGGCTACAGGCATCTTATGAACATACTGATTTCTTCTTTGGTGGTGTCTTAATAAATGCTCGATGAGATGAACACTAGTTTTTGGCTTGGTTTTCACTCGTGCCCCTGCGGCTGCAGGCTCACACTGATTCGGGTTGGCTGCGTGCTTGGTCTTACGCCAAGTGCCGTACATGCGTTATCTCCTTCCGCTGTCCTCCTGACAGTCCTGTAATAGCAGTGGAATCACCATCATCATCACTTCACAGATGAGCCTGCTTTGGAAAGGCAGTGAGCCTTACCCCCGTTTATACAGTTGGTAAAGAGGAGGGCAGAGGTGTGGACAGTATGGCCTGAGAGCCTGCGCCCCTAATCCTTCTGTGGGAGCTGGTGTTGGGCAGACACAGCTTTCCTCTTTACTCGTAGAAAGCCTTCTGTCTCGTTCTCTAGGCGGTATCTAGAGTGCTGCATGTGCATGCATTTTCACTCCTCACTGAGCACCTTCTTCATGGAGCCCTTTAGAGTTGGAGAGAAGCCCACCTCATTTTCCTATTTTGGGATGTTGAAATTGAAGAAACGACAAAACATATATTTAATTTTTGGAGTTTTCCATGTTCGGTAGCATTAGTGTATCTGTGATTCAGCTTCACTTATGGATAATATTAAAAGTCAGAAATTTGTAAATGTGAGGTTCGGCCCTTTTTTTTTTTAAAGATTTTTTATTTATTTATTTGACAGAGAGAGACACAGCGAGAGAGGGAACACAAGCAGGGGGAGTGGGAGAGGGAGAAGCAGGCTCCCCGCAGAGCAGGGAGCCCGATGCGGGACTTGATCCCAGGACCCCGGGATCATGACCTGAGCCGAAGGCAGTCGCTTAACTGACTGAGCCACCCAGGCGCCCGAGGTTCGGCCCTTTCTATAGCACTTTATCCTCACCCCATCACTTGGGTAAGAATTTTTATGAAGAAAGCCAAGGAAGATGGGATGTTCCACTTTTTGGTATATTTTTAAAATCATGATGTGATGTTGAATGTACTAAATGAAGTAATCCATTTCTCCTCATGTTTTTCTGGCATTTTCTAGCAATCTTCGGTTGCTAACATTGGCTTACTTAGAACATTTGGTGAAAATCACAGAAAATCTAGGAAACTAAATGATTTAGTTTGGCCTCTATAAGTTGATTACAGAAGAACTTTGTTATGAATTGGCTTGCTCTTCTCTAGAAATGAATGGGTTATTAGTGCTAATGTTGATTTCTCTTAGAGGAATTTCAGGAACGTCATTTTAAAAAGCAATATATAAATGCATTTTTGGTTTCGTTTACAATTTCGAGTCATCTTTATGAAATTCAATCTTATAAATTTGTCGAGGTTTCTCAAATCTGACCAGGATTGTTGCATGAAGCTATGTAGTTGTGTCTAAAGTGAAGCTTCTAATATGCCAGATAGCAGAGAGGCAGGAAACCTGTTTGTGGGCTGTTTCCACATTCAAGGATTATCCTTTATTTTACAGTGGAAGTAGTAGTCATGCTCCTGTGAACTCTCGGATATCTGTGCCTTCGCCTTTGGATGTGGTTCACGTAGATCTGCCAGAGCTAGAGACTGAAGACACTCTGGAACTACAATTCCAGCAGCTCAGTCTTCCCCAGTTCTGTGTCTCTATTCTGGAATCAGCAGTTCCTCTCTTAAGAACAGGTTAGTTTTTGAAGTTGTAGTTCTTTTTATATAATTTGTCTTTGTTTTGTCTGTTTTCAGGGACTTTTATTTTTCTTTTTTTCGCCTATGTTATGACATTTAGAATCTGTATTTACTTATCTTTTGGGATACAAATACTTCTTGTTCTTTGTTGTTTTTTTAAAGATTTTATTTATTTATTTGAAAGAGAGAGAGAGTGCATGCACAAGCAGGGGGAGGGGCAGAGGGAGAAGCACACTTACCTGTTGAGCAGGGAGCCCCATGTGAGGGGCTCAATCCCAGGACCCCGGGATCATGACCTGAGCCGAAGGCAGATGCTTGTGCCCCTGGGATACAAATTTTTAAGCACTTAATATAGTCTTTTTATTTCCTAAGTAAATGTGGATGCCATGAGCATTGTTTGGATAGAGTATCAATAAAGAATCTGTCCTATTTGAATGGTTCTTCAAGCGCTGTGTCTTATTTTTGCCTGCTTGGAGGTGGTGGGGCGGGAAGCAGGATAGAGGTTTGTATTTGGGAAGTGTTGAAAATGTTTTTATCCTGAGGAAAACCAAATAACCCTAACTTACCACTGACTGAATAACTCTGCTTCCAGGAGTTAGAAGCACATATGAATTCATGTACTAGTAATGTGAAATAAAGAAAGGCTGAACTTTGGCATCATAAAGTATATATGTTTGTCTGCACGGTACACTGAGAAGAACAGTTTTAGATTTAATGAATTCTCATTTAACCTTTCTTAATTTGCTGTAAAAACTCAGATTGATAATTATAAAATTATATCTTGGTACATAAAATTTTCTAAATGTTCTCTTGCCCTTTTGTGATAAATTATTGCATAATTTGTAATTGTTCAATATCATAAGGGATTTCTAAGAGGACTTGCTCCAGCCGTTCTAATGGAACAGTTAATCTAGACCTTTATGATCTGGTAGTTTGCTTTACTTTTATTCATTGGAAATTGACCTTTGGTATGTGGGACAGGGAAGTCTTGATTGAATGTTCACCTTACAGGTAATAGAGTTCCTTTGTTATTCTGTCTCTGTGGAGAAAAGAGATTGCTTTGGTGGGTGTGACAGAACAGTTTCTTTTGGAATTTTTTTTTAAAGATTTATTTACCTATTAGAGAGAGCGTGCGCATATGAGCAGGGGGCAGTTCAGGGGCGGGGGTTGGGGAGAGAGAGAGAATCCTCAAGCAGACTCCCTGATGAGCAGGGAGCCCGATGTGGGGCTCAACCCCTGACATCATGACCTGAGCCGAAATCAAAGAGTCAGATACACAACTGACTGAGCCACCCAGGCGCCCCTCTTTTGGAATTTTTATAGACTTTTAAGTTAATAGAGGCTTGAGAACCTGTTTCAGGTGGATTTTCTTGAAGTTTCTTCAGCAAATGCCATCATGCACATTTATTACTTTAGTTGGTCCAGCGGAAGCTCAGATTCCCAGGCCGCTCAGGTGTGGTGTAATACTTCTGACAAGGATTAAGCCTTCTAGCACTAAATGGGAGATTCACAGAATGCATTTTCTAAACCTAACCTGGTGCTTTGTCACATATTATATGTAACACAGACGGTCCCTGAATTAGAAAAATCTTAATCAACCTCACAGCATTTTTAGTTAGATTTCGCTACTTTCTTTTTGAATATCTTTCTCACTTATGAGCACATTGGATTTGTTGTGGTTAAATAGTATTGTGATTGGAACAGAGATGTTAATGGTGGTTATAGATTGTGACTTCCCTGTTCATCTCTTTCAGTGATTCTAAAGACATCAAAAAAATAAAAAGAGAAATAGGAGTTTGGGGGCATGACTGACTAGAGGATTGAGCAGTATGATATCTAACTGTTCATTTGAAAGTTAATGTTTTTTCTTATCTCCTGTTTATATTCCTAGGTAGTAGACAAATGATAATAAGAGTTCTGGAATTGCTTGCAGAGGATATGATACTTATTGGTGAAGCAATTTCAGAAGATATCTGGGATGACAGCAGTCTTTTTGCTATAGATATGGTGAGAATCAGTGTTTTCCTTGGGATATGGTAAATAGTATTTTATTTTATTTTGATCCTTTTAAGCTGGTTTCATTGTCTCATTAGTCTTTGAAAGCTTTCTTTCCAGCCACTATGTCCCAGGCTTATTTTGTGCATTCTGGAACAGGCCATTTCTCTAGAAATTCTGGTTACTTTAATTAATTAATTAATTAATTAATTAATTAATTTTTGATTCTGGTTACTTGTAATGGGGGATATATATTGAAACTAAAAACAGGCCAAAGGGGTCCTTTATAGCTACTGTCATATTTTTTTTTTCTTTTAGTAATTGAACTAGGAAATACGTATTTTAAAAAAAGTTCAGATTGCTATATTTCTGATTTTAAACTTGTATTTCCTTGCTCATATTTTGTACTGTTGCTCATAGAAAATCTTATTTTTTAGCAATATCAACATAATTGCTCATTAGCTTTAACCTTCAGCGCATACTTAGTAATTTCAGAATAGTAGTGTTTGTATCACTGTGATCAATAACCGATAAAGTTCAAGATTTCTTGGCAGTTCTTTTTGACTTAGACTAAATCTCACTAAAAATACGTAGTCAAGGGGCACCTGGGTGGCTCAGTCAGTTGAGTATCTGACTCTTGATTTCGGCTCAGGTGATGTCAGAGTCATGAGCTTGAGCCCCACGTTGGGCTCTGTGCTGAGCATAGAGTCTGCTTGAGATTCTCTCTCTCCCTCTGCCCCTCCCCCCACTCAAGCTCTCTCTTGCATGTACTTTCTCTCTCTCTCTAAAATAAATAAATAAAATCTTAAAAGAAAAAAGAATATACAGTCAAAAAACTGTGCCTCAAAGTCACTTGAAAGAATTCTTTTCTCTGTTAACAGTTTATTATACAGTTATATTTGTTTTTACTTTTGGGAATTATTTTCTCCTCGTAAACATGTAATTCAGAGATGTTCCCCTGTCATCCTGTTCTCTGGTTTATTTTTTCCATTTTTATTTTAGTTTTTGCAAACATAAGTGGGTAAGCACGTAGATTCTCATTGCTCTTCCCACATCTTACAGAAGAGGTAGTATGTCACATGCGGTTTTATACCTTGTTTTTATAACTTAAAAATATATCCCATGTGCACAGAATAATAGGTATGGAGATTTTTTCATGTCCATATGTGGAGGTGTTCATCCTTCTGTTTTATAGGCTACGAGTGTCTCAGTGTGTGTTTATTCGCCAGTCTCCTATTGTTGGACTCAATTGCTAATATGAATTATGTGATATGAATAACGTGCATATGTCATTTCATACATGTACAAGTGTGTCTCTAGGGTAGATTTCTTTAAGTAGCATTGCTGTATCAAAAAGGTTGTCGGAGGGAGGGTGGATGTGGGGACTGGCAAAATGGATGAAGGGGAGTGAGAGGTACAGGCTTCTAGTTAAGGAATGTCTAAGTCATGGGGATGAAAGGTACAGCCGTACAGCATAGGGAATATAATCAATGATATTATAATAACATCATACGGTGACAGATGGGAGCTACACTTGTGACCATAGCATAAAGTTTAGAGTTGTGGAATCACTGTACTGTACACCTGAAACTAAATGTAACATTGTCAACTATCCTTTTTTTTTTTTTTTAAAGATTTTATTTATTTATTTGAGATAGAGAGAATGAGATACAGAGAGCATGAGAGGGAGGAGGGTCAGAGGGAGAAGCAGATTCCCTGCCGAGCAGGGAGCCCGATGCGGGACTCGATCCCGAGACTCCAGGATCATGACCTGAGCCGAAGGCAGTCGCTTAACCAACTGAGCCACCCAGGCACCCTGTCTGTCAACTATCCTTAAATTGAAAAAGTAAATGTATTTTAAATCATAGATGTTGCATTCTCCTTTATGGCTATACCATTTCATTCACTCCCCAGCAGTTTATTAGAATGTGTTTTCTCCTACACACTCAGCAGTAGGGTTTATAGTCAAACCTCACATTTTTGCCATTCTGATAAGTGAGATATGATATGTCAGTGTAGTATTAATTTGTTTTTCTGTATGAGTAAAGTTGAGCATCTTTTTGTAACTTCAAGGGTCATTTTTATTTCTTTTTTCTATAAACAGTCCAGGCATTTATCCATTTATCATCCATTTATCTCTTGGGTCATTGGTCTTTTATTCTTTTAACTGATTTCTACAAGCTTTTATATATTAAGGACTTTGACTTTCCAAGACAAGTTGCAGTTTTATTCCCTCAGGTTTTTCTTTCTTCCTAATGACGCTTTTGACTATGCAAAATCTTTTATTCATTTGTTTGTTTTTTTAAAAAGATTTATTTATTTGAGAGAGAGAGGGAGAGAGCGTGAGCACAGATGGGATGGGCAGAGGGAAAGGGAGAGAGAATCTTCAGCAGAATCCCCACTGAGCGAGGATCCCAATGCGGGGCTCCATCCCATGACCCTGAGATCATGACCTGAGCCGAAATGAAGAGTTGGCTGGACGCTAACCGACTGAGCCACAGGAACCTCTTCATTTGTTTATTTTTGTATAGCTGGCTTTATCAGTTTTTTTTTAAAAAATTGGTTCTGGATTTTGAATCATAGAAGGACTTTCTTCACACCTTGGGAATAACATGCTCTGTCTTTCCATTTCTTGAAATCTACATCTTTGTCTTTTAAGAGTCTTTTTCTCATATAGATTTTGTACATTTCTTATTGTTTATTCACATATATGTGTGTGTATATATATTTGTGTGGGTGTTTAACAGCTTTATTGAGGTATAATTGACATATAATAAGTTGCACATGTTTTAAAAAGTTTTTTGATACATTTTGTCATATGAATACGCATGATATAGTTTGCATTTTCTAGAATTTGGTATCTATGAACTCATATGCTTTTTTGTCTGCTTTCAGTAGGATTACTCTGAGATATTGCCATGTTGATATGTGTATCAGTAGTTCATTTTACTACTAGATGCCGTGTTCTTTGCTATTTGTATTTCAGTAGGGAAGATAATTTTGGAGAGTATGACTTTATTTTTTTGAAGGAAGTGTTTTGATAAGTAGTATTTCACATGCGTGATCAACATGTGTACAGGAACCTCAGGAATGTTAGATTACAACCTATTATTTTCTTAAATGTGTAAACTAGCAGTATGTCTCCATGTAATTAGAAACCATATCCTTTTTTACATCTCAATATATCATAAATCATTTGTCATTTTATATCTCCGTCTTAAAATTATGTAATTTCTTTGAAGAACTGATATTGTCTTTTCTATTAATGTAAACTGGTAACTTATGTCTTTCTTTTTTTGTTTATGCTTGCCTTGTCAGAGAAGCAAAAGCAAAATTTATTAGTCACAAAAATATATATTGATTCCCATAGTTGCCAGTTTTCCTTCTCTTTATGTTATTTTGACCTAGGTCTGTCTTTGTTTTATTAAACTTTGTTATGGACTGCCTGATCCTTGTGAATAGAGGTTAGAACCTAAAAAACAAACAAAATACTGATGTTTACTTAATACCAATACCTGTGTGTGGAAAACCCAAACCTTAAGACACACACACACCTCTTGAAAAGAAAAACACATTATTTTACAATACGGATAATATATTGTTTCAAGTCCTTCAATTTCTTTATCCATAAAATAGGGACAATAGTTCTTAATCTTAGTTTTTCTTTAGTCCTTAAGGTTATCATACTATTTGGTAGTACTTTTTAGAAGATTTTCACATATTGAAGGTTTTCAACAAGTGATTTTTTTCTTAGAAGTGTGAAGAATGTTTTATCGGTTGCTTCTTAAATTAACTTAAATTTTCTTGGCCAGAACATTTATCTGTAAAAGTTAGTCATTCACTTTTAACTTTTGGCTGCTGATCTTTTATGATTCAATGAATTATTTTTACTTTAAAGGTTAAATCTGTTGTAGAAGTGCCAATTGGTATGATAGAAATGTTAAATAAAACAGTACTGCTTAAAATTATATTTGATTTACTTTTACTTGTTTAAAAGAATGAATGCCTCCTATATTAATGGAAGCAAACAATAGAATTTCTTAATATCCCTACTTTTATCAAGCTTAAAAGGGAAGATAGAAGCAGTATTTTTGTTGAGTCATTTAAGGAAAATAATGTGTTGCTACCAATTCAGAAAGTAGATACCTGAGGATATGTAATCAAATCTCTAGACTTCTCCCAATAGTGATAATAACAATCATGTCTGGAGCTCCATAGTTCAGTTTGCGTAAGCATAGTCAAAAGCACCCCCCATCTCCATTGAATGTTTTTATTTCCCTTGAAGTAAATAAAAGGAAAAAAATATTTTTAATGAACTTATGTTTTGTTAAGATTAAAAATTTGCTAAGCACTTATAAAAGTTAGGTTGACCTAAAGTATGTCATCCCTTCTTTGCTTCCCTTTGAAATCAAGTCTGTTTTATCTTCATTCATATGGTAAGTTAGGTTCAAGGAGTGAGGATCTTTACTTCATGCCAGATAACCCCAGGCCCCTGGGCTGTCTGCCGTTCATGTTTTGCCCTTCTCCTCTCTGTCGCTCCTGTCATTGCAGTGTCATGAAAAACAGTCTTTTCTCCTCCTTTATGACTCGTTGCTTCCACATTCCCATCTGACCTGCTGTGAGTGGGTAACTTAGCTATTCAGGCATGTTGAAGAATTGCTGGTTGGAGTTCAAGTGGGGCTGAGAGCATTGTGAACGGATCTAGAGAGAAGGGCTTTGTACCCAGTAAGGGCTCAGTAAGGGTAAGTGAAGCCGACTGTGAATTTATAATTGGGTGAGTGGAATCTCTAATTAGCAGAGGCCTCCCCTGCTGCTGCCACCAGTCCAGAAACAGTTATTTTAGTTCACCAAACATTTCTTGATTGCCCATTATATGCTAGCCACTGGGGGTGCAAGATGAATAAGAGGCAGTTCTTTTCACTCTTGTGGAGGATAGATACGTCTGCTGTGACACCAGTAAAACAGAGGCGAGCACAGGAATAATAGTTTAAAAAGATAGTCTAAGGATAGCACTTACTCTGTTGTAGTCCCTGTTTAAGTACTCTGTGTTTATGAAGTTACTTAATCATCACGACCCTGTAAGGCAGATAACACATGTTACAGATGAGGAAATGGAGGCTCCATTTCTTTTTCAAGGTCACTTAAGAGTCTAGGTTTTCAATCATGTTTTATTGCCAAGGATGCCTTGACAGCCCTCCCATCTTAGAATCCCGGGGTGGGGTGGGGGAGGAACTTTTTGTAAATCATGACTGAGCTGGGTCTTAAATTGTAAGTATGATGTGGCTAAGCAGTAAAGGTAGGGTTTTTATCTGGCAGAGGGGAAGGGAATGACAGGGAGGAATGCATAGTGCTGACTGGTGGTGAAGGGGGGCTGGTGGGGGCATGCAAGCAATACAGCACAGAACTCGAGGTGGAGGATGTGGGAGAGACCCTGGTGGGCCGTAGGGTGTGCTCCCTGGTGCTGAGTAGCGTGGTCTCCATTCGGAAGGCAGGATGGGCTTAGTCTTCCACAGGAGAATGCCTGGGGAGGTTTGCACAGGCTGCAGCAGAAGGCAAGTATGGAGTATGAGGCTGGAAGCATGGGGGGGTGGGGGCAGAGCCCAATCCAGTTGCTCATTTCAGAGGCTTCACAGTATCTACTCCCTATTTTGTAATGTGCAGATAGTGGAGAAATTGTGTTTGTACTGTAAATTCTGTTTTATTGAGAATATTTGGAGTATTTTGCTAATCTGATTTAATTCTGTACCTTCTTTTGTAAAAGCTATAAATACCCTCTGAAAACTGGCCTTCCTCAGCCTCTCCACAACTACTTCACAGCATTTTGAACATTTCTAGCCCAGTGAATTAAAACTGGACCAGTTTCTATTGTTTTTCAATCCTTTCTTTTCTTAAAACATTAAAACAAATCTTTTTTTTTTGCTTAGAAAAAATGCTGGAAATGGTGAAAATTGCAAGCCTGAGTCTACATAGTACTTTCTTTTTATACTATTTGAGAAGCACTCAACATATTATTGGAATTAATAAGGTTATTTGAAACAGTTTCACAAATAAATAGAGTTTTAGAAAAGCTCTATAATATTGAGATTTTAAATTACTGTTCATTAAATTGTGTCAGAGTTAATGTTGAATAACAGATATGTTGTTTGTAGGTGTATAAAAGTATTATTTTAAACATTTTTTTTTTAAAGATTTTGTTTATTTGAGAGAGAGAGAATGAGAGAGAGAGAACACATGAGAGGGGATAGGGTCAGAGGACGAAGCAGACTCCCCGCCGAGCAGGGAGCCCGATGCGGGACTCGATCCAGGGACTCCAGGATCATGACCTGAGCCGAAGGCAGTCGCTTAACCAACTGAGCCACCCAGGCGCCCTAAAAGTATTATTTTAATGGAGAGGTGCTGTGTGGAAGAATTGCATGTCAAAATAGTAAGATTGTCTCTCTGTTTCTAGTTTGTTTTCTTTAGACTGGTAGTCATTAATATAATGGCTTCTGGTTTAAATTTTATTAATTTTTAGTTTTATTTTCTTTGGATTAGAGAAGATACCTTTAAATAAAGATACTTTTAAATACCTTTAAATTAGAGAAGATACCTTCATTTAAAAATGAAGTTTTCTTTTTGGCTAAGTAAATGGTTAGTTTTTGTCAGTGTTTCTTGGACACTTTGAGGAGTTGTATTCTTTGAAATGTTCAAAGTTTATTATCACCTTATTTATGAATTAAGTTAAAAATGACTGGGTTAAAACCTGTATGACCATCTTTGTTTCAATAACAGGTTTTGCTTGATACTGTATGTTATTCAGACCATACAGACTCAATTCATATTGGGTCTTTACTCTTTTTTTAATTTTTTTGTAAAGATTTTATTTATTTGACAGAGAGAGAGACAGTGAGAGAGGAGACACAAGCAGGGGCAGTGGGAGAGGTAGAAGCAGGCCTCCCGCTGAGCAGGGAGCCCGACGCGGGGCTCGATCCCAGGATCCTGGGATCATGACCTGAGCCGAACGCAGATGCTTAACAAGTGGGCCACCCAGGCGCCCCTGGGTCTTTACTCTTTTTTTTTTTTTTTTTTAAGATTTTATTTATTTATTTGACAGAGAGAGAGACAGCAAGAGAGGGAACACAAGCAGGGGGAGTGGAAGAGGGAGAAGCAGGCTTCCCACCAAGCAGGGAGCCCGATGCGGGGCTCGATCCCAGGACCCTGGATCATGACCTGAGCCGAAGGCAGACGCTTAACGACTGAGCCACCCAGGCGCCCCCTGGGTCTTTACTCTTAATTATGCATTTCATCAAGAGAAAATGACCCCTTTATCCAATTTTTTTTGCCCTGAATTATTCATTATTCATATTTCATAGATTTTTTTATTCATATTTCACTACACATTTAATTTTTAACCTTTTATGCACAAAGATAAAGGTATCTTTTTTATATGTGTCAATTCATATTAATTTTTTTTACTTTAACATGAAAGCATATTTGACTTATAGGAAAATTTAAACTTTTTGTAGCACATTTATGCTTGGTCTTCTCTCAAAATTTTTTGCTATTTCTTTTGTTTCCTTTTTATTTTATTTTTTTACTGCATAGAATATTTTGTCTTCTTTTTTACTTTGCTAATGATTTGGAAAGTATCATAGTTTTAATTTTGTGTTTGTTTTAAAACTCAACACTATCAAATGATCCATGTAAATAACAAGTGTTTTCTCATCTATGTAATTTGTGTGTGTGTGGTAAAATATACATAACAAAATTTACCATTTTGACCTTTTTTTAAAAATTATATTTTATTATGTTATGTTAATCACCATACATTACATCATTAGTATTTGATGTAGTGTTCCATGATTCACTGTTTGCGTTTAACACCCAGTGCTCCATGCAATACGTGCCCTCTTTAATACCCATCACCAGGCTAACCCATCCCCCCACCCCCCTCCCTCCTAGAAACCTCAGTTTGTTTCTCAGAGTCCATAGTCTCTCATGGTTCGTCTCCCCCTCCAATTCCGCCCCCTTCATTTTTCCCTGCCTACTATCTTTTTTTTTTTTTAATTTTTTTTAACATATAATGTATTATTTGTTTCAGAGGTATAGGTCTGTGATTCATCAGTCTTAAACAATTCATAGCGCTCACCATAGCACATACCCTCCCCAGTGTCCATCACCCAGCCACCCCATCCCTCCCACCCCCCTCCACTCCAGCAACTCTCAGTTTGTTTCCTGAGATTAAGAGTCTCTTATGGTTTGTCTCCCTCTCTAGTTTCATCTTGTTTCATTTTTTCTTCCCTTCCCTTATGATCCTCTGTCTTGTTTCTCAAATTCCTCATATCAATGAGATCATATGATACTTGTCTTTCTCTGATTGACTTATTTCGCTCAGCATAATACCCTCTAGTTCCATCCACGTCGTTGCAAATGGCAAGATTTCATTTTTTTGATGGCTGCATAATATTCCATTGTGTGTGTGTGTGTGTGTGTGTGTGTGTGTGTGTGTGTGTGTGTATATATACACCACATCTTCTTTATCCATTCATCTGTTGATGGACATCTTGGCTCTTTCCATAGTTTGGCTATTGTGGACATTGCTGCTATAAACATTGGGGTGCATGTACCCCCTTCGGATCACTACATATGTATCTTTGGGGTAAATACCCAGTTGTGCAATTGCTGGGTCATAGGGTAGCTCCATTTTGACCCTTTGTGAGCATATAATTTAGTGTCATTAAGTACATTCACATTGTTGTACAATCACACTGTTTATCTCCAAAACTTTTCCATCATCTCAAACTGAAATCTGTACCCTAAACAGTAACTCTCCTTTCCCCTTTTCCCCAGCCCCTGGCAGCTATTATCCTACATTTTTCTTTATGAATTTACTGTTTTAGGTACCTCATGTAAGTGCAATGAATCGTACAATATCAGTCTTTCTGTATCTGGCTTATTTTACTTAGCATGTTTTCAAGGCTCATCCATATTATGTCATGTGTCAGAATTTCATTGCTTTTTAAAGCTGAATGATGTTTCACTGTACATATATATGATGTACCACATTTTGTTTATCTGTTCATCTATTGATAGACACGTTTCCACCTTTTGGCTATTGTGAATACTGTTTCTGTGAACAATGATGTACAATTACGTGTCTGAGTCGCCGCTTTCAATTCTCATAGGTATATTACCCAAAAGTGAATCTGCTGGATCATACAGTATTTTTATGTTTAATTTTTTGAGGAACTGCCATACTGTTTCCAAACTGACTTGACCATTTTACATATTCACCAGCAACTCACAAAGGTTCTAGTTTCTCTGCATCTTTGCTAAAACATGTTATTTTCCATTATTTTTGATAATAGCCATCATAATGGATGTGAAGCCATATCTCGTTGTGACTTTGATCCTGTATATAATTTTTTTGGGGCCTCATACCTTTTAATTTTGCTTCCAATATATTTATCCTTGAACAAAAAAATGTGGCATACATTTTTATCCTTAGTTTACAGGTTATTTACTATTTTTATTTTCCTATATTCTCAATGGAAAGGTGAGAGTAAGATCTCCAGTGCTTGTTTGTTCTACTACTATCTTACTGATGCTATCCTTTTACCAGCTCGTTTATGGGCCATGTCAGCATGTGTAAGATGTATTTTGGTCTATATTGTTATGATTTGCAAGTTAGCCGACTATGTTGTAGCTTTCTCTTTGTATTTTATGTATGCCTTTCAACTTAAAGGATATAACTTCTAGTTAAGTACTAAATTATCTATAAATTTATGATGGCAGAACATTTGCCTTAAAATAACCTTATTATGTGGAGAGTTTATACAATTTTATATTTAATTGTTTTTTTAATGATCTGACTTTCCCTGTTCCATTTCTTTAGTAACTTTAGGATCAGTTTGAGGGCAGGGATGTCTCTTGTGCTAATGCATTTTCCCCCATTATACCTGCCACTGTGTTAAGCATA
Organism: Neomonachus schauinslandi; assembly: GCF_002201575.2. NCBI lineage: Eukaryota > Metazoa > Chordata > Mammalia > Carnivora > Phocidae > Neomonachus > Neomonachus schauinslandi. Next base: position 7,643,033 of record NC_058416.1, read on the forward strand.
TAGTAAGCCTAATAAATACTTCATGAGAGATTTGCATGCCGATTTTTGAAGTTAGAATAATTAAGCTCTAGAAACTAGGAGGAGTTTGTTTCGTTAAGCTTTTGTATTTTGTTTATTTTTATTCATTATCAGAAGTATTGTTTGAAGAAACTTTAGGTGTGCTTATTTTTCATTTGTACTGCTTTAAATTACTTCAGGAGGTATGGGTTATTCTTTTTTTTTTTTTTTTAAAGATTTATTTATTTATTTATTTATGTATCAATCAGTGAGATTGAGGGAGTGAGAGAGAGAGGCAGGCAGAGGGAGAAGCGGACTCTCCACTGAGCAGGGAGCCCGATGCTGGACTCAGTCCCAGGACCCTGGGATCATGACCTGAGCCGAAGGCAGCCGCTTAACCGACTGAGCCACCCAGGTGCCCGGTATAGGTCATTGTTACAGGGAGGAACAGATTTTTGTTTTGGTTTTTGTTCTTCAGTCATAGTATCTTAAATTATTCTCCGTGAAATTTTCCATCCTGGCTCCCTGAAATTTATTGTTTTCCTGTTTCGTGTTTAAATGTCTGCAGAAAGAGAAACTCCTCGTGGTGTTGGGGTCCCTGGGAGATACCATCAGCTACCATAAAAGCGGAGTGAGCGTGGACCAACCCCAGGTCATGCTTGTGCACCACCGGATGGCCTTTGTCAGCATCTCACTGTTTGCAGTCCGAGTACTGCAGTTGCTTCTCCCTGTTGAGAAGGTAAGGCAGGTAATGTTGCTTGTAGTGTATGGAATATTACAAGTAAGTGCTCTGTCATGTATTTCTTCTGGTCACTTCATGGCGTACAAAGATTATATTGGAAATGTAGTCATTGAGAAAGACTAACATTTCTGAACAGTTTTGACAAATCATTTAATACAAAAAAACCAGTAATTCTAAAAAAGTTTTTTCTTTAGGTAACAGAATTGTAGTGTAACATGTTTAGAAAGTACACAGTTCACTGCATTTTTACAAAGTGAATATATCTGTGTTTAAAAAGTGACCACCACCCCAGAACATGAAATAGACTATTACCAGCATTTCAAAGTCCCTTCCCATCCATTACCTCTCCTTCCTCCGTCCAAGCTAAACCCCTCCTTTCTGACTTCTGTCAATATAGATCAGTTTGTCTGTTTTTCGACATTACATAAATGGAATTATAAGGTATGTACTTGCTCAAGATCTTTTTTGAGGTTCATCACTGTTGTTGCTTATAGCAGTTGTTTGTTAAGTTTTTATTGAAAAATACAATTCCATTTTATAACTGTATATTAAAGATGATTTTAGTAGGTGTACCTATTTCTTTTAAATCATCTCTGAATTTGAATGTTAGTGGTAAAATATCTCAAGTGATTCACACACATGTGTTTTATAGTGTACTTATTGCAAAAAGAAAGGTGTGGCATGTTTTGATGAAGGTATGGGAGAAATTACTGCAACTAAAGAACTAGTTCCTGTGCCTTTTGTTGTCCTTTGTCATAGACATTTACCCTTTTGTGGAATTCTGCAGAGCGTATAGTCTAAACTCCATTTTTTCGTAACACTTATATATGCAGTATACTTTCAGGTCACCTGGGAAAGCAAGAATAAAACATTAAATTTTTATTAAAGATTTATTTATTTGAAAGAGAGAGAGAGAGCATGTGCACAAGTAGTAGGGGCAGAGGGAGAAGGAGAGAAAGAATCTTAAGCAGACTCTGTTGCTGAGCACAGAGCCTGACGGAGGGCTCGATCTCACCACCTGAGATCACGACCTGAGCCGAAACCAAGAGTCAGATGCTTAACCGACTGTGCCACCCAGGCACCCCAAAATACTAAATATTAAATTCAGTATTTTGCTTTAGGGAAAAGAGCATCACTTTTGTTAATTTTAATTTTTAACTTCATTCATTAGTTACTATGAAGAAGTGACTAATCTGAAGAAATTCTCCGTGTTGAGGAAATTTTCCAATGTTAGAAGTATTATAAATTGAAGAATTCCAGTCATATAAGATTGTAATTGCATTTAAAATATGGAAGTCTCACTTTACATGATATTATATACTGAAAAATTAGTAGTGCTATATTAACTTGTTATTAAGTATTGCAAATGATCAATCTATCTATAGGTTGTACTATTGATGGAAAACTTATCAATTATATCATATAGTTTTATTTATTGCTTATTACAGATTTTTTTCATTTATGTGCTTTTTGGGCAGGAATCAACTAAAGTAGAAATCAGTAATTTGTTTTATTTTGCGTTACTTCAGTGTTAGAATAATATAAATAAGCCTCCATGCCTCTTTTACTTTTTGAAGTTAGTTATTTTTTATTTGTTTTTGTTTTTGAAGGCAAGTAAGTATCTGTGAATTTTGGTAGTTGGCACTTCATTAGAAGGCCATGGAGGAGATGGCAATTAGGGTATCAGTTTGTAGATGGTTGTAATTGCTTTAAGAACTTTAAAATGAGATCTAAACAAAAATCCTCTGCCATTGCTGTTAAATGTCTTCTTTCAGTTTATATGAATACAAGATTATGCTGCCCTCTGCCTGTTGCTGGCCCACCAAAAGTTGAAGTGCAGTTTGGATTCTGAAACCTACAACCTGGAAAGTGGTTTTTAAATATGAGTTGCCACTTCCCAAATATATAATTTGGAAGTTGGAAAATGATAATATGAATCTGTGTAGAGATTTCCTGGATTTGAAAGTTTTGACAAAATGACCTTGAAGACCTTTCTGAAGTTGGTAATTATTGGTTGAAAAGATTTTGGACAATACCTATGTATAGGTTAAAACAATGCATTAGTAATCTTATGAAAAATAATTTGGTTGGATAAATCCAATTGGTAAAAATAAGAGCTAAAAATACTGGCCCTGTGCTGGAAGCAGGATCCAGAGCATCCTAGGAACCTCTGGGACTGTTTCTTAGCTAGCTGACTAAGGGTAAAGAAGAATTTATACCACAAGGCTTTGACTTTTTCAGTGAGATATATATAATCTAATAATTTGCTAAAGCTGATAGATTCAGAGTAGCACTTCTCAAAGTGTAATGTGCAGATGGATCACCTAGGATCTTGCATATTTACATCCTTTAGTTCTGGAGTAGGACTTGAAAGTCTGCGTTCTAACAAGCCCTTCAGATAATGCTGTGCCTGCTCTGAGTGGGAAGGTATAGAGAGAGCAGTGTTATGCCCCTTTCCCCCTCAGCACATGAAATGATGTTGTTGATTGTTTTTATCTAATAGTGGTGATGGATTGCTTTGAAGTATCTTCACTTTTAGTTCTGACTGACATGTGACTAATGCTTATATATATAGGACAGCTGTCTTCAGTCTCTCGACTGTGATCAGTCCATTGGGCCATGCCAGCATTAAATTTGAGACTAGCATGGTGCTTTGAGTTGCTGAGATGATGATGTAGGGAGGAAGAGTGAAGATGTCAGAATTCCTTAGTGTTGGGGTGAAAAGAAGAAAGGAAATTAATATTTATTAAGTGAGATATGCTAGACATCTGCTCGTGCTTAATTCTCACATCAGCTATTCTTTTCTGACTAGAGTCAGAGAGAGCTCTTTTAAAATTAGAACACAGTGCCTTTGGCATTAAATCCATGAGGATTTGGTATCTTAGCATAGTGCCCAACTCACAAAATCTCCTTGGCTAATTCCTCTTTCTCTTCCTAACCTTTGAAAGGAGTGGGACCCCAGGACTGACCAAGGTCCTCATGAGATGTCCTCCCATTTGTGGTCTTAAATACCATCAATTTGCTGACACCTCCTGGATTTATAGTTCCAGAACACATGTGTCCCCTGAACTGCAAACTCATTTTTCAGTTCTGCTCTGTTCTTTCTATAGTCTTCCTTCTCTGGGTAGATAGCACCTTCATTCTTCTAGTTGGTTGTTGATCAGGCAGAACGCTTAGAGTCATCCTTGATTCCTGTCTTTCACACATCCCTGGATCTAGTCCCTCTGCAGAAGGGTCATTTCTTCCTTGACATCTATCTGGAATCTGAACACTTCTTGCCATTCCCACTGCTGTTACCAGGGTTCAAGCACCTTTCGTGCCTAGATTGTTGCAGTAACTTCCTCAATGATGTCCCACCTTCCACCCTTGCACTGTTTCACCTTTTCCCTACAGACTGCTCTTGATACTTGCTTGAAATTTTCCAGTGCTTCCTCCAAAGACAAGTTTTAAGCCTTAGCTGATGTGGTCACTTTGCCCCTGCGCCCATCCTTCAGTGTTAGCTTCACTGGTCTTCTTGCTGCCAGATATACCCTATCTCTGGGTCTTTGTACTTGCAGTTCCCTCTTCTATGGATGCTTTTCCTCCAGATAATCCACACAGCTCCTCACTCCTCCAGGTCTTTACTTAAATGTCGCCTTATCAGAGAGGCCTTCCCCTCTAGAGTAGTAGCACTTCCCTTGTTCTGCTCTGCATTGTATCTCTTCCTCTCCATCTTTCCCATCCCTTGTTTGTTTTTCTTCTTAGCACTGCTGGTCACACCTTATATCTTATGAAGTATATTGATTTACTCTGCCTTCTTCACTGGAATGTTCACTTCGTGAGGGCAGAGGCTCTGTTTGCTTCCTGCTGTGCCCCCAGGATCTGGCTTATGGTAGGGGAACACAGTAGGGGCCCAATAAGTATTGCTGAGTGAGCAAATAATAGGTGGTCAGGTAATTCAGTTTGCCTCTCTTTTTTTCCCCACTAAGAGAGTTCTTCACAGAATCATGAAATTTCTCTTGACTTTCTAATAGCTGCTATCTTAATAGCGGGTTTTTATTTTTCATGCTTATGTTTGATTCCTTTGGTTTCTGATATTTATTTGGCAACTTTATTTCATACAGAAGCATTTTTTAACTGATTCAAACCTTAATTTTAGATTTTCAGGTGGTAACTAATTATTCTTAAAATAAGTTATCCATGAAATAAATGGTGACCAAACCTACTTTAATAACGACATTATTTCAGCCAAAGTAGTGAGCTCTGCCAAATGATTTTCTCCAAACATTAAATTTTTAATCCTTTTTGTTTCCTTAATTGATTCATAGAATCCTATCACTAAACTATAATCATTAAAAAAACAGAACCCAAACAGTTCTTTCAATTTTAAATCAGTTGAAGTTAAAATATGTAATATTTCATTTGGGCCTGTGGTTTTATACTAATTAAGGGTCAGTCTTCTTTGGGTGTTCTAGAACTATTTAAATATTGTTGAATTTCCCTTTTTCCCTCTAAAATACAAACTAAACAAAAAATCAGTTTCTGTTCAAATCAATCTGTAGTTATGTTTGATTTAGTGTTATTCAATTCAATATGTAGTTAATAAGCCCTGGGTTATGTGTTCAGCTTTGTTTGGTTGGGAAGTGCTTGTCTTCAGGAGTTTATTGCATTATTCTGGAGATTTATGTGTACAGCATGAAATAATCAGATCAAAAAGCCTCCTGCCTTCAGTTCAGTAGCAGAGTTATAAACAAGGTGGAGGGTCCAGTTCTAGCTGTTGGTAGTTCTGGTTGTTGGTTTGGGGAAGAAGTTAAGTATCCTGTGTCCCAGGCTTTGGGAAAATGTTGAAATTTGGACTTGAGTTATTCTGGGCAGAGAAAAATTACATTGAACAAGACACAGAAGTGAGTAGTGCATTAGGGAATAGAATTTTCTTTGGAAAAGCATAGACTTTGTGCTAGAGAATGATAAAAATAGAAAGTTGAGCTAGCTACATGAGTAGTCTACCATGTTTCTCTTAAAAAATTTTTTAACTTTTTTTTTTTTTTTAATTCATTAAGGCAAGCCACCTTTTACCGGAGTCTATGTCAGCAGCATTATTTCTAGTTTCTTTGGACATGCCTATTTCTTTGGAATATCCAAATATTCACGAAGCTGTTGTGGCATATTTGGAACAGCTGAATTCTGAAAACTACCGTATTTATAAACGAACTGCAGAGGCTGTTTATTCAATTGAATGTACCTGTAACTTCCTGTCTGATGTTGGGAAGGAGGTAAACAGTTTTGTTAATATCTTTGAAATATTCCTTTGCTAAAATATTTGGAAAATGTAGCCTATACTTTCAAATCAATGGACGTATCATAACTGAATTGTTGGAGGCAGGGTATATTATTACTGAATGGTCATTTATCATATTAAAGTAAGGATATGATTTGTGTAAAGGTAAACGAAGATGTTATGAGACTGATGCACTGCCTACTGCATGAGGGGGCAGGTAAACGAAGACTGTAGATGGATGAATGGTGTGTATTCATGAGACTGGTGGTTTTTAAAAAGGCAGTAATTATTAATGTCTGAATATTTAATAGTGAGTTCCTTTTTGAAGTGATTTACTTTGTATGAACACTGTGACAATTGACATAAACACAACTATAAGGGCCATTTTAGTGCTTATCTGTAGACACACGTTTCCTTTAATATTTTATGGATTCTTAGTACTCACTCACACAAAGAGCCTGATTTTTATTAAATAAAACCATGAACTAGATTGTTTGTAAGGTAGGATGACTTTAGGTGCCATGTTATAGCAATAATTATATATTGTTATTTATCCTTTTTAGAGAAACTGTTAATTGGGATGTTTAATATGTTATCAATGTAGGGGTTAGTGAGTCTTAAAATAGACACTGACTACAGTAGTTGTTTACTGTTTGAAAGTACCAAAATGGGTCCTGAAGATCTTAAAAAATTAGGAGCTAAATATTTATTCCTTTTATTCCCTACAGTGGAAGCTATCTCAACCTCTAATTTTCCTTTAGTTACCCATTATTTTTTTTCCTTTTCTTTAGCCATATCTCAATGCCAGTGGCTTCTTGTTTCCTCCGTGATAGAAGTGCAGATTGTCTTTAAGTTGAATTATTTCTGTGGTATTCTGCATGGTCAGTTAATCGTGCATGTATTGGTTGTCCTTTGTTTGTAGAAGCAGTCAGGATGTAGAAGGGGGAAATGGATCATAAAAATACATGAGTCCTGCTCTGAGTCTACAGTTAGTAGGGAAATAGGGCTACAAACAAATAGCCACTCAATTGTAACCTTAAGCCTACTTAGAGGTGAAAAATAGAAAACTTTCTTGGGCATTTCGTGAGGAATTTTTCCTCCTGGGCTGACATTTTTAGTTTGCTTGTTGGAAAAGTGGACTTAAGCAAATATTAACAGTCTCAAGGACTCTGAATGATCTAATTTCTTTTTTTTTTTAATTTAAATTTTACTTAGTTAACATACAGTGCAATATTGGTTTCTGGAGTAGAATTCAGTGACTCATCACTTACATATAACAGCCAGTGCTCATCACGAAAAGTGCCCTCCTTAATACCTTTCACCCATCTGTCCCATCCCGCAGCCACCTCCATCAATCAACCCTCAGTTCTCTATCATTAAGAGACTCTTATGGTTTATTTTCCTGTCTCCTCCCCCAACCCCTTCCCATATGTTCACCTGTTTTCTTTCTTAATGAATGATCTAATTTCTTGAAATTGCTTAGTTAGCTGTTGAGGATTCTATTGTACATGAATTTGACATTTATTGTTTCATTCTGCCCTTTTTTTAGGGAGAGAAGAATCTCATAGAATTAGTGGAGCTGGCAGACCAAGCCTTGCGAAGCTTTTCCTATCATCAGCATTTCCCCCTAATAAAGGAAATCATCTGCATGTGTTCAAAGATGTAATATTCTCTTTCTTGATATGATTATATTATTATAGGGTGTACTGTGTATGTGTGCACTTAGAAGCAATGAAAACAGAACTGGTCTTAAATCTTGTTACTGTTTTTTAGTTAAAATTGTTTTTATATATGTCTGACTTCTAAACTATATATACAGCTGCATTAGGGCAGTCAGCTATTTTATTCACGGGTAAACTTTAAAAATGTCATGACTGTAAGCAAAATGAATTATCCCTGGATTTTTATACATTTGTTTTAGTGTCCATCCAAACTAAGTATTCAAGCATATTTGTTTATTTATCTTTAAAGTTTTAATTAATAACTTAATTGAGGGTTTTTTAATGTTTCATTGCTTCCTACCTTTTTCCTATACGGATTTTTAGAATGCATCATGCATTGGTTAATTTATTTTGAAGACATTGGGGGTGCCTGGGTGGCTCAGTTGGTTAAGTGTCTGTCTGCCTTTGGCTGAGGTCATGATCCCAGGGTGCTGGGATTGAGCCCCACATCAGGCTCCCTGCTCAACAGGGAAGTCTGCTTTCTCACTCTCCCTCCCTCTGCTCATGCTCTCTCTCTCTCTCAAATAAATAAATAAAATCTTAAGTAAATATTTTGAAGACATTGGAGCAGACTCCTATTTAGAATTTAGTATCTTCATTGCTTTTGGAAAGAGTAAATTCCATGATGATAAATATTAAGTATGGGAGGGCGCCTGGGTGGCTCAGTCGTTAGGCGTCTGCCTTCGGCTCAGGTCATGATCCCGGGGTCCTGGGATCGAGCCCCACGTCAGGCTCCCTGCTCCGCAGGAAGCCTGCTTGTCCTTCTCCCACTCCCCCTGCTTGTGTTCTGTCTATCGCTGTCTCTCTCTGTCAAATAAATAAATAAAAATCTTAAAAAAAAAAAAATTAAGTATGGGATTTTTAAATTAATTAATTTATTACCTCACATAGTTAATGTTTGTGTGTGTGTGTGTGTGTGTGTGTGTGTTTATGTGTGGTAAGAACATTTAAGATCTGTTCTCTTAACAAGTATCAAGAATACAATACAATATTATTAAGTGTAGTCATCATAGAGAACATTAGATCTCCAGAATTTGTGCATCCTGAAAACCTGAAACCTTGTACGCTTTGACCAACATCTCCACATTTCCTGTGTTCCTCAGCCCCTGGCCACCACCATTCTGCTCTCTGTTTCTATGAGTTTGACATTTTTAGATTACACATATAAATGAGATTATGCAGTATATTTGTCTTTCTGTACCTGGTTTAGGTTAATTTAACATAATGTCCTCGTGCTTCATCTATGTTGTTAACAAATGATAGGATTTCTTTCTTTTTTAAGGCTGAATAATATTACATTGTATATATATACTAGATTTTTTTTATTTGTTCATCCATCCATGGACACTTGATTGTTTTCATATATAGTTACTCTTGAACAACACAGATTTGAACTTTGAAGGTCCACTTATATGAGGGTTTTGTCAATAAATATATGTGTTTATTTATTTTAAATAAATACAGTAAATATACTGTAAATGTATTTTCTCTTAGGATTTTTTAAACTTTTTTCCCCCTCTAGCTTTATTGTAAGATTACAATGTATATGTAACACTTATAAAATACAAAGTATGTGTTAATCATCTGTTTATGTTACTTGGAGGGATTCTGGTCAACAGTAGGCTATTACTAGTTATGTTTTTGGGGAGTCAAAAGTTATACATGGATTTTTAACTGCATGGAGGTCAGTGCCCCTAACCCTTGTGTTGTTCAGAGGTCAGCTGTATTGGCTAGTGTGAATAATACTGGGATGAACATGGGAGTACAGATATTTCTTCGAGATATTTATTTCATTTCCTTTGCATTTATAATCAGTAGTGGGATTGCTGGATCATATGGTAGGTTCTACTTTTGATTTTGAGGAAACACCATACAGTTTTCGATAATGGCTGTATCAGTTTACATTCCAAATATGGGTTTTTAAAGACTTTTTTTGTACTTTTTAAGAGAATATTTTTTTTCCATTGAGACAAGTAAGTGCTTAGGTCAATTAATACTGGGTTAGTTAAATAAGATCTCAGTTGGAGGAGTTGGAGTAGGAAGAAACCCCTTCCACTATGCTTTTCAGTCTCTTTAATAACTCACTTACTTTAGATGTCTTGGATATTTTACCTTTTTACCAGTTGGAAATCTGCACAGGCCAGTCCATTACTTCAAGGAGAAAGTCAGAAGGTGTTTCTACGCATGTTATCTCACCCATTACTGCAAGTGAAAGTTGAAACTTACAATTGCTGTCTGGAAATTATTAAGGTGGGTTTTTTGGTTTTTGTTTTCTGTTGTTGAGAGAGAACTAATAGTGGATTCTCTTATTTTATTTTATTTTTTATATAGTATTTTATTTTTTAAGTAGGCTCCATGCCCAGCATGGGGCTTGAACTCATGACCCTGAGATCAAGAGTTGCATGCTCTACTGAGCCAGCCAGTGCCTCTGGATTCTCTTATTAAAACTCTAAAATTAGTTGACATTTTGCATGAGATATAAGAATTATTACCATAGAAATAAATGACATTTATCAACTTTAAGAAATTTTTGCTATTAATTCCCTAAATAGCAAGTCTAGCAATTGAATTGCTTTATTAGAAGATTTATTAAGAATTACCTTTGTGTTGTGTTATTTAATGATGGAAGCATTGTAAGAAAATGTTGATTTCTACCATGTATTTGGGGTGCCAGGGTGGCTCAGTTGGTTAAGTGTCTGCCTTCGGTTTAGGTCATGGTCTCAGGGTCCTGGGATTGAACCCCATTTCAGGCTCCCCAATCAGCGGGGAGTCTGCTTCTCCCTTTCCCTTTGCACCCCCGCCTCCCATCCTGCTCATGCTCTTTTCTCTCATATAAATAAATAAAATCTTTAAAACCAAGGAACAAAAGTCATTTCTATGCTCAGGAAAAATTTGGGGTTATTAACCTTAAATTTTATAGTGTCAGGTCTGTTTTCTTAGTAATATTTTTCTTTTGAAGAAAATATTTTTCTATCTTTTTAAGCTGTAAGATATTTCAGCGTAGAATAGTACATAAAATATTAACTATTTCAATATTGAAAAGAACATTGTACATAGGACAGTACTGAAAAATATATGTTTCTATGTACTCTTGAAAATATACTCTTGGGATGTCTGGGTGGCTCAGTTGATTAAGCATCTGCCTTCAGCTCAGGTCGAGATCCCAGGGTCCTGGGATTGAGTCCTGAATCAGGCTCCCTGCTCAGCGGGGAGCCTGCTTCTCCCTCTGCTGCTCCCCCTGCCTATGCACGTGTGCTCTCTCTCTCTCTCTCTCTGACAGATAAATAAATAGAATCTTAAAAGAAAAAGAAAGAAAATGTACTCTTGTATTTAACATTTTTGTAAATGCTAACTAGATATAACAGATATTTACATTTTGCCACTTTAATTCTGACCCTCTTTTATTCAGAGAAATAAAAATACTAGTTATAACAAACTTTTTTCCTTTCTTTTTTCCCCTTTCTTCATCCACCAAGACAACCACTCTTACAAAGTTGGTGTTTGTCCTTCCCATCCATGTGTTTTATATAGTTTTACTATATATGTGTGTCTTTATGAATAATATATACAACTGATTCTTCTGCTTAAAAAAGTATATAATTTCATACTGTATGTATGTTTTTGCTGCCTTATGCCTTTCATTTAATAGTGGACTCCTACCAGTTCATTCATCTTAACTGCTCTTTAGTTTGAAAGTACTTTTCATTTATTGATATAAATTTAGCTTCAGTCTACTTTTCACTGAAATAAGTTTTGCAGTATTTTTATTGATGGTCTGTAACTGATGGTACATGGGTTTGAAAATGCCATTTTACCTTCTTCCGGAATGATAATTTTGCTGGATATGGAAGTATAGGTCGACTGCTATTTCTCTTAGCACTTTGTCAAGAGTGCTTCTTTCTTGTTAGGCTTCTGTCATTGTTGAGAAGTCTGCTATCAGTTAAATTATAATTTCCTTGGATTTTTTTTCCTCTAGTTGCTTTTAAGATCTTTTCCTTGTCTCTGCTGTTCTCAGTTTCATTGCAGTGTGTCTTTGTGCACATTTTTTATTTATCTTGTTTAGTACTCTTCAGCCAAAAGATTCATGTCTACCTTCATTTCTGATAATTCTCAATTACTACTATTTCTCTTATCCTTGCTGTTCTCTCCAAGTAGAACTCTTACTAGATCTGTGTTAGTCCTCCTTATTTTACCCTTTGTGTCTTTTAAATCCTCTTTCACATTTTCCATATCTTTTTTTGATTTGTTTGGATGGAATTCCTCAGTGCAGTCATTCAGTACACTAGTTCTTTCCTCAGTATTTCTAACTTGCTTTTTAAAAATGTGGTAAAATATATGTAACACAAAATTTACCACTTAGTCATTTTTAAGTATACAGGTAAGTGTCATTAAGCACATTCACATTGTTGTGCAACCATTATCATTCTCCATTTCAAGAACTTTTTATCTTCCCAAATTGAAACTCTGCCCTTTAAACAATAATTCCCCATTCTCCCTACCCCCAGGTCCTGGTAACCATCATTCTACTTTCTGACTGAATGAGACTGTGCTGGGTATCTCATATAAGTGGAGTCATATAGTATTTGCCTTTTTGTATCTGGTTAATCTCACTTAGCATGATGTCTTCATAGTTCATATTATAGCATATATCAGAATTACATTCCTTTTTAAAGGCTGTATAATATTCTGTTGCATGTAATTATATTTGTTGAAGGATCACTATCTGATGAAGGACTTTTGGCTATTGTGAACAATGCTTCTTTGAACATGGGCATACTAATATCTGAGTCCCTGCTTTTATTTCTTTTGGGTATATATATCCAGAAGTAGAATTACTGGATCGCATGGTAGTTCTATTTTTAATGTTTTTGAGGAACTGCCATGCTGTTTTCCATAGTGGCTGCATCATTTCACGTCCCCTACAGTAGTGCACAAGGGTTTCAGTTTCTCTACATGCTCCCTAACAGTTGTTATTTTCTCTTTTTTCTTTCTTTTAATAATAGCCACCCAATCTCATTGTGATTGCATTTAATTTATTTATCAAGTTTTAAATTTCACTGATTCCATTTTTGATTATTACACTTTTTCTTTGCTTTTTTAACTTATTTGTTGTTGTTGTTGTTTTTTCCTATAATAGTCTTTCATTTTCTTCTTTTGCTTCTTTGGAAATTGTGAACATACTTACTTTATAATTTATTTAGATTTTTCTATTATATAGAATGCTTTCATTTATTATGGCCATTGAATCTCTCAAATGTTGATTTCAGTAGGTGATGTGATTTTTGATTGTAAGGTTTTCTTTGGCAGGTGGTTTATACTTTGGGAATCTCATATTCTGTAGACATTGGTTTTATATCTGCTTCTGCCTTGTTTCCAGGGATTTGACAGAGTTGATAGGTGCCGTAGCCCGGGAGGGGCTTGTTAGGAAGATACATTTTCATTTAAGTATGTAGAAATGTTCATCAAAAGAACCAGCTGAGAGGGAAAGATAGAGGGTGGCAGGTGGCTAATTAAGAGAAGCTAGTGCCTTTGAAAATTGAAGGCATTGGGATCTAGAATATTGATGGCTAACTGAGCGTAGGTGGGCTTAGGTATAACAGCATGTTGAAGGTACTTCCTTCCATTGATTCTATATTTTCTTTGAGATTGAAAATAAGTGGCATGTTTAGTGTGTTTGAAATGACTGGCATGAGTAGAAGTTTGATAAAATCAAATAGCAGGATTTGGGGGTTGAATTGAGGGCCCAGTTGATTGTTTTTATAATCTTAATAGTGAAACTAATCTACTTTGCATGATTGGCTGTTTGTGGTTTTGGAGAATGTGAACATTTCGATCCATCAAGTGTTGTGGTTTTTCCTTGATGATGGGAGGGAAGGCCATTGGTGAAAGTGAGCTGAGTAGTTGAAGTGATAGCCCATAGAATCAAAGGAAATAAAAGGTAGATGGAAGGAAGTAGTTAAGACTTACAGACTGAAGGTCAAAGAAGTAGTATATTGTGAGATGTTAAGCAAGGTAGAAACCTATGTTTATGATTTTAGAGGGGAAATAAGTGGAAGCTAAATTGAAGTGTTCCTGAGTTACAAGGCAGATAATGGTTATTGAGATGAGGAGGTCAAGAAGCTGAGATCCATATGTGTGGGATAGTTCTTACCCTCAGAAATTTAGAATAGTGGAATTGGTTTTGATGTTCAGGTCCTTGAAGTGGACTTTAATGAATTCCTTGGAATGCCTTGCCAGCCATTATGAAGCTTTGAATTTTATTCTAAGTACAGTGAGAAGCTATGAATGATTTTAGGCAGGGAAGTGATTTGATCTGTTTACCTTTTTAAAAAGATCATTCTTCCTATTGTGTGGGGAATTGATTGTCAGGGGTCAGGAGTGGAAGCCAAAAGACCAATTCCACTCTAGTAGCCCCTGTGAGATATGATCATGTGGTGGAGATGAAGGAGAAAAATGAATTCAGAATGTATTATGGACGTAGAGCTGGTTGGTCTGCTGATAATGGGAATAGGATATAGAAAGTGGTCAAAGAGGAATTCTGGAGTTTGGGATTTAGTAGTTGGATTGATGGTGGTGTCCTAAGTATCAGATTGTGGGTTGGATAGAACTGTTTTGAACCAGTCGGATGATCTGGTGAGAGACTGGGGGAGAGAAGGCCATTTAGGGTCTAACGGGTTAGAAGTTGGGCACGGAAGAAGCCAGCACCAGAAACAGAAGTGTCTGAGGTGAAAGGGGAGCATGCATTCCTGGGCAGAATCAGATGACAACAGAAGTGAGCCCATTGGGTTTGGTGTCAGGGGGGTTGACAGGAGGCCTCTAGGGGGTGGTGGGGCCTGACATCCTACCAGTGTGGGTGGAGGAGAACCTGGGAGTGAGCACATCGAGACTGAGGACTTGTGCTGTGATGCAGAGCTGGAAGATAGGCTGTGAGCAGCAGGGACCCCTTAGAGTGTGTCAGAGGAGTACTCCTCCTCTGAAGAAGTAGTGAAGGTGCTGGAGGAGAAGACAGTTGCAGGAACTAATAGGTGTTAGGAGGAGACCTAGGATGCAGTTTAGCAGGTAGGACTGGTCTTTGACAGCATTCATAGTGTTTTTTTGTGTTGTGGAAAGACCAATATAGGTAAGTTGATATATTTAGTGATGAGAAAGAAAGGTGTTTCATTAAGGATTAGGTATTATTCCCTTATATGGATTAGTGAACTGAAGGTCAGAGAGTTCAAGGTTTTTTTTTTTTTTTAAGATTTTATTTATTTAGGGCGCCTGGGTGGCTCAGTCGGTTAAGCGACTGCCTTCGGCTCAGGTCATGATCCTGGAGTCCCGGGATCGAGTCCCGCATCGGGCTCCCTGCTCAGCGGGGAGCCTGCTTCTCCCTCTGACCCTCCCCCCTCTCATGCTCTCTCTCTCTGTCTCATTCTCTCTCTCAAATAAATAAATAAAATCTTTAAAAAAAAAAAAGAATTTATTTATTTATTTATTTATTTATTTATTTATTTATTTACAGAGAGAGAGAGAAAGTGTGCACTCAAGCTGGGGGAGGGGCAGAGGGAGAGAGAGAGAGAGAGAATCTCAAGCAGACTCCACAGTGGGCACAGAGTCTGCTGCAGGGCTCAGTCTCACGCCCCTGAGATCATGACCTCAGCCGAAATTAAGAATCGGTTGCTTAACTGACTGAGCCACCCAAGTGCCCCGAGTTTAAGGATTTTGAGGAAGTAACTTTTTTTTTAAAGACTTTATTTATTATGTATTTGGGGTGGGGGAGATAGAGTGTGTGAGCAAGTGAAGGGAAAGGAGAAAGAGAATCCCAAGCAGACTCTCCACTGAGCGGGGAGCCCGACGCTGGCCTTAGTCTCATGACCCCGAGATCATGACCTGAGTTGAAACCAGGAGTGGACACTCAACCGACTGCACCACCCAGGCGTCCCAAGTGAGAGAGCTTTTATTAAACCATAGGCCAACGCTATGCTCTTTCGAAAGCTTGTAATATAAAGTTATTGTCTAGCATGAAGTTAAAATCTAAAGAGAAAAAAATATATGTGTGTGTATATATGTGTGTGTGTGTGTGTAACTTTTTGACCTCTGATTTACTGCTTGTGGTTAGGAAGTAGTATTTTGCAGGGTGAATAAAATTCCATTTCTGAGAGTCATTGTTGATTTTATTTTTATGTTTTATATTGTATTTAAATTCTGCTAATATTTCAGGTAGCTTTTACCCCCTTCTTAAGCAGTCTCTAAGAAAATACTGTCCTCTAACTCAAATTGAGAAAAGAATTTATGATGAGTTTGAGAGACGGCATGGAGTCAGTACTTTATTCAGGGGCAGAGCTGTATTGATGATAAATATCCTGCAGATATATTGTCCTTCCCTTCCTGCAAAACTTCAAGTCTATTTTTATTTGAATTTTGTTTTTCTTTCTCAAACCTCAGTGAGCAAAATGCAAACACCCTAGGATAAGTTTACTATTAATTTTTTAATAATAAAAAATTATGAACAACTTCACGAGATTGATTGTCTCAGAAGTTTGGTTATTTAATTTATCAAAACTCTTCTTGTTGGCAGAAAGTAACATAACATATATCCTAACATATATCATGTAACATGCCTCAAAAGGCAAGAGAAATTTTTTTCATCCTCTATCAGGTAAAAGAAAAGTTTCAGTAAAGTGAAAAAAATTAGAATTAAATTGTAAACAGAAGAAAGAGGAATCCTTTGGAAAAATTAGTGTCACTAATTTTTAAAAACTATTTTACAGGAATGCTTAGGTGTCCATAATGTCACTAAACCTGTGTCTTCACTTTGTAATGGAATTCATTTTCTACTTCACCCGAAAGTTTTGTATGAAATCTCTGCATTTGGCATTCAAGAGCCCAAAAATGAGGTATGGCATAAGAGTAAATGCAAAAGACAAGTGTACTTATTAGATACTCAGTTAAATCAAGATCCTATTCTACTATAACTAGATAGTATAATGAGAAGTTGAAAAGAAACTTGCTTTTGATTTATGGGTTCAGTTGAGATGTTATTTACATAAAAAATGTTAAGGAAAACGTGAGAATCACGGTAAAGCACATACTTGTTCTCAAAGAATTCAGAGGAAGCTCTTATGTTTTTCATGTGAGATATGAACTCTATGGCATTATAGCCAGCAGGTTATTTCATCGGGGAAATTTTTATTTAATGCAAACATATACCTTAAAGATTAAAAAAAAAAAAGGAAATCATTAGGGAGGAAGGCTGAGAACAGAATGTAAGATGAAGCTATGGAATATGAGCATTTGAAGGAAGAGATGTTAATTAGAGCACCTTTCCAGATTTGACACAATGTTAGAGGTGCACACGGGTGACTTTAGTGGGAGCCTCACTTTGCCGGGTCACGTGATGCGTGTTGTTGAACAGGTGAATGCTGCCGCCAAGGCCATCCTGCTGTATCTGCTGCAGGGACGATTGATGATGACAGCGGTGACCTGGAACAAGTTTATTGAGTCTCTCTGTCCTGTCATTCCAGTGCTGCAGGTACTCTGGGCGAGTCCCCGTTTCCTATACCTTTTATCTCGGGCGAGTGTGATTGATTGAAACGTGTGCAGACAGCAGAGCTGTCCTGTGAAAGAAATGAGGAGACGCCGTGAAGGCTCTGTGGGAAGGGGGCAGGGAGTGGGTGGCTGTCTTGTTTCTGGAAGAAGGTTAAACCAGGAGAGCTAATTTGTCTGTGTGCACTTTATGGATCTGGGTGGGAGGTTAAGAAGAGGGGTGCAGGCATTTGGCACTGACTGTGAAAAATAGAACTCAGCCTTATATAAAGGCTTTTAGGCAAAGCTAACAGTGCTTTTTAAGCAGATGTTACATAACTAAACTTGCCTGTGAATTGCATCCATGTATGTATGTGATCAGAGTGTTACTTTGATTAACAGGTTCTGGGAAACGGGCGTTTCCAGCAGTGATTCTGGGCACTGAGGAAGAGTGAGGGGCATTCAGGGCACTCTCCCGCCTCCACCTGTCATGTGGGCACAGGTCTGAAGATCTGGGAAGCACCTCATCTAGGGGAGGTGCCACTACCAGAATCTTGGAAAATAGAAAAATCAGCAAGTGTCAAGAGAGTTGGCATATTTTCCTGAAGTTGTCCAATATTGTTTTTTAAATACAACTTTACATAGGCTTCTTACCTCACATAGGTTATTTTGACAAGTGACTATTCACCTGAGTTGAAAGAAATTTAGGGGTTGCTTGACAGGCTAATACAATTCTTATTTTCAAGTTAAAAGGTTCAGCAATATGTATAAAACCAAGAGTACTTTCTCTTTTTCTGCAATCTGTTAGGGCTATGCTGACACAGAAGATCCTTTGGGTAACTCCATTCTCCTCCTGAGCAAAGGGAGTCCTGAGGCAGGCGAAGGGGCTCTCCCCTGTACCACCCGACTGAAGTCCATGCTGCGGCTCCTGCTCGTCAGAAAGCCGTCGTAAGTGTAGCACGATCTTCTGCGTGTACAAGATTAGTGGGGGCATTCTAAGAAACTAGAGTAATTCTATCATTCCCAAGTACGGTAGAACTAGAGAAGGTAAAGGGAAGTGACTCTCCATTGTTAGGCAGAGAGAGGAGACCAGTGTGTGAAACTAAACAGACATGAGGA
The DNA here is from genome assembly GCF_002201575.2 of Neomonachus schauinslandi. Taxonomy (NCBI): domain Eukaryota; kingdom Metazoa; phylum Chordata; class Mammalia; order Carnivora; family Phocidae; genus Neomonachus; species Neomonachus schauinslandi. The sequence continues at coordinate 7,661,373 of NC_058416.1, forward strand.
TGGACCTTTGGGTGCTTTCCTGAAACCTTCACTGGCGGCCAGCCTCGCTGTCAGATCAGCGTGCGTTCTGGCACTGCCGTTCTGAGTGCTGTGGGCGGGTTCGAGAGCCACGGGGATGAATAGATTGGAAATAGCCTCCTCTTCTAAACATTTGTCCTGAAAATCAAATGTTCATAAAAGTGTGGTGGACCAGTTGACCATATACCAGAGTAAGTAGGCATTTTAATCTTGCTTAGTTTGTCCTCTTATTTGGGAAACTGGAAAAGTGTTCTTTTCCCCACCACTAGTATAAGTGTCATTTAAACTAAAAGAAAAAAATACATTGCCTTCTTTCCCTCTCTGTCAGTGCGATGTGGATCTTCTCTATAGCTCTCTTTAGGTAACAGTGGTTAGATTTTCCCTCACTGAGAAGAGAAAAAAGCTTAGAGTCATGATGGATAAGCAGTGATGAAGGGCAAGAGTCGGTTGCAAAGGCTAGGAGGATCAGACGTCCTTTTGACAATGAATAAGTTTGCTTTACTCAAACCTTACATCAGGATAATATAGTGGCTTATTTATAAACACACGGTCAGACTGAAAAATAAGGAAGTAGGTGGAAATAATCTAAAACATTAAGAGAATGGAGGGAGGAAGATCAAGAAAAGAGACTACAACCATAGCATAGAGAGTAAAGTTACCTAGAGAGTAAAGTGATACAGGAAGCAGGGGCAGATGGAGTTAAAATGTCTGTTCTCCTCGGGAGTTGGTCTCCATACGACTGGGCAGTGTCTTTATTAATGTGCTAGGGTAGTATTCTTCACCCCCGGATTTGGAGATGTAACACAATAGAAGTTTATTTCCTGTTCACCTTTGGGGGCCCACAGTCTCCACGTAAACAAAGACATACTCATCAGGAAGGACATTCCAGGGGCTTAGAGATCCCCTCCCAGGAGTCCAGGGCAAGGCCAGAGCACTTTTCCAGTAAGGTAATTTTCTATCACACAGATCTTACAATAGTTTGAATTATATATTTGTTCTCATCTGAGTCATTCTATCCCCACCAGACCATAAACTCTGTGTAGGCAAGAACCCTGTCCATTGCTGATCTTTATGTCCTTAGAACTTCATAAAGTACTTTGGACATAAATATGCTCAAAACATATTTGTTGAAGGAAATAAGTGGTGAGAATAACTGGACTTGTTTCCCCATGCTAAACCTAAAAAAAGGCTAAATTTGTATACTAGAGGAGATGCATAAGTATATGCTTTATATATTCCACTCTGGCCTTCTTGCTGGGGGCTGACAGCCCCAGAGTTTAATATAGATGGCCTTGGCTTGGAATGAAAGGAGCAAAGGAAAAGCTTTCTGTAGGTGTCTTGCTATTTTAACAGCAGATGGTAGAGGGAGAAAGTTTGTCTGACTTCTCACACCATCTTGGGGTAAATATCAGTACTCTGAAGATGATATCTATTAATAAAATCACTGTAAATTTCTGGTAGATTTTGGAAGTACTTATTGGATGTTAACTATGTGTCTAAGAGCCGTGGTAGGCTGTAGGAAATTAATAGCACTCAACGTGGGCACAGCACCGCCCATATGGAATTGGGCATGTAATTGGGAGAAGAAATGTTACCAGTTATACTTTATTATTAATTGTAGTAAAGCAAGATCAGTGGTATGCCACAGGGACTTCAGGGTGACAGGACCACACACAGCAAGGTGACCTAGCCTTGGCTGCGGTAGGGAGGGCTCCCTGAGTCGTCTTATAAGTGATACTTAAAACCTGGAATTTGGGTTATCACTTCAGATTTTCCCATTTTTTATGTAGTTCAAGGACCTGTCAGAGTAGTGATAGATATCTGGTTGTCTCACTGTCTCCCAGCTCCATGCCCTTTGCACTTGATTTTCATTTTTCCATTTCATTGTCTAATGGCATGCAATATTTAATCTTTTCTTGAAATCTCCCACCTTCTACTCAACTGACCTTAATCCTAATCCATTCCAGATAAAATAGAATTTTGATGGTAATTACAAATATTTGCATTTTCTTATTTGGGAAGAATCTGACTCCTAATATAAGAACATTTTCATACATTGTTGTGACATCACATTTTAGTTATTAATGTGATTACTCTCCTGGAGGTTTGACCTAATGTTTATATTCTGTTCATGAGTCTGTGATAATTTTTGATTTTGAGCTAGATCATTAGACTTCAAGTCAGGGGTTATGGATGTAATTTCCAGATTTTACTAATTTATTGCCATTGACTGTGATACTGACCATGGACTGTGAAGTCTCAGTGAGTCTGTCTCTTCATTTGTAACTTGATTATTCTTTATTTCTGATATTTATTTATAAATATAAAATTGAAAGAATAATTGTAGTTGTACACTATTTTAATAGAAAAATAAAGTACCTTTATTAGTAATGTCAGTATAAACATGGCAAATTATTGTGTTGATATACAATAATGCTTTGTGATTATAGGCTTTTACAGTATAGACATTGTATATTACAAAATGTTGACTGAAACACTTTGTTTCTTTAGGGTCCGTTCACTAGCATTAAAGCTTTTAGCGTGTCATCTCACAAGGGAAGAAGGGGCTGACAGGAAGCGCCCTTCAATAGATGCCAGAGTTCTCTCCAGAGTTACTAATTTATTTATCGTGAAAAAACCTATTGAACTCAAATTGGATGACAGAAGAGAACTGATTATTAAGGTGACTATAACTGTTGGGTTTATTATTTCATGGCTACTTGATACATTTGTATATCACATATTTTATGTTACATTCTTTCGTTTGTGTGTGCATCTGAGAGGAGGAGAAGTACTAGCTAGCTTCAAGTGTGGTTATTCATGGCTAGTTTGAAACTGTGTTCTGGCCTTGTCTGGCTTCTGGATACATTTATTTATTGAGTAAATATTTCTTGGGTGCCTACCGTATGCCAGGCATTATATCCCTTTCATTTAATATATACACTGGAAATGCAAATTAATTTGAATACCATCTTAAATACAATATAAGGTTAATGTAGTGGAACGAAATTCTGTGGTGACTCTTAAAAACAAATATTACTGACATAAAAACTATTGGAAGTTCTTCTTGTTCTTATGTTGGAAACAGCCTATAAGGGAAAAGGAGAAAGTTCCTATGATACAAGTTATCAGCCTCTTCGTTATGAGAGGCAAAAAATAATATAGATGTCAAAGGTGGTTTCTCTTAAGTGTTACAGTGGTTCTGGGATTTTGTCGTTAATCTCTTTCCTAAATCTTTGGCTTCTTATATACCTCCAGAGGCATATCATCCATTTTCCTGTCTTTAGCCAGGACTGTACCCAGATCATCCTGGACCAATGCAGGATTAGATAAAGAAAAGCTGTTCGTTATCTTCATTGATTCATTCCTATTCTTTATAGCTTCTCTTGTGACTTCAAGGGTACAGTCTGTCAGTTTTTATTGAAGTTTAGACCAACCCCCCAAAGCCTGTGATGGTATTGTACAGCCCCAGATAATATGATGGATTTTTTAAATGTTCTTCTAATCTAAGTGTTCAGGGCCATGTGACAAGCCCCAGCAGGAGGATTGGAGAACCTTCCCCTGACTACAGGTTTCGTCCTCCTGGGGACTCCCTGAGTACTGACCACTGGTAGTTGTTCCTGTGCCCTGTGAGTGATGTGGAGGAAGGTGGGGAGGAGGGGTTCTAGCACTGTCTTTGCAAGTCCATGTTAGAGCCCAGAAGATAGCAGTGCGGGGGGGGAGGGGAGGGGGAGGAGTGTTGTCTTTGTCCTTTTCCTCTCCCCCTTCACTTTTGGGTTTGCCATCTCAGACCCTGTCCTGGCATGAAGTGACAGTTAGGGACTGGTATTGGGAGTGGCTGTGTTGGAGTGCTGGGCAGCAAGTCCTAGTAGAGAGCCATGTGCTTCTAAGAGGGGAGAAAGGCAGAGGGCCAGGGAATTCTAGCTGTTGGCTTCTGGGAGCCGTGGAGAAATATGGAGTCACATGTCTGGGGTCACTATTCTTAGGTTACTACCTGTAGAGATGTTAGGTAGCTTGGTTTTCTGTGAAGTTCTTAAGGTGCTAATGGGTTATGAATTACTTCCTGGCACAAATATAATCTTAAAAAGAAAGGCTTATTTGACATGATGGCTCTTTGTTTTAGATCCTAAGTTTTCCCTGACATAGCACATCATTGCTACAAATTTACACATAAATATATCACTTAAGTAAGTGGACTTTGGAGCTTTTGTTCTTATGATATGAATTATGTAATTTTATTGCACAATTGAAAGTAGATGAAAACAATTTTTTTTTTTTTCTGGTTTTCAGTTGGAGACTGTTGAAAAGGTATATGAAATCTTTACCTCAGATGATATCGATCTTGTTTTGAGAAAGTCAGCTGCAGAACAGTTAGCTGTGATTATGCAAGGTAATGTCTTTTAAGGAAAATAATTTCTGTAGTGCTGGTAATTGAATTTTAGATAGCTATTTGCAATGGTATCAGGAGTTGCAAACTGCAGTTTTGGGGGCCAGATACAGGCTATGGCCTGTTTTTTTTTGTTTTTTTTTATAGCCCTTAAAAATGGTTTTAACATTTTTATTTAAAAAAAAATTTTTTTTAATATTTTACTTATTTATTTGACAGAGAGAGACACAGCGAGAGAAGGAACACAAGCAGGGGGAGTGGGAGAGGGAGAGGCAGGCTTCCTGCTGAGCAGGGAGCCCGATGTGGGGCTCGATCCCATGACCTGAGCCGAAGGCAAACGCCTAATGACTGAGCCACCCAGGCACCCCTATTTTTAAAAAAATTTTAAAAAAGATTTTATTGATTTGAGAGAGAGAGACAGAGCACAAGCAGGGGGAGGGGCAGAGGGAGAGGCAGAAGTAGGCTCCCCACTGAGCAGGGAGCCCAATATGGGGCTGCATCCCAGGACCCCTGGATCATGACCTCCGCCAAAGGCAGATGCTTAACGGACTGAGCCACTCAGGTGCCCTGGTTTTAACATTTTTAAAGAGTTATTAAGAAAAAGAAACAAAGAATATGTGACAAAGACGATTTGTGACCCGCAAAATCTACCATATTTTCTATCTAGTTCTTTTCAGAAAAAGTATGCTGACCCCTAGTCGAGATTACCATTATTTAACCTGTAGAATGTCATTTGATAGAATTATCTTCCTTCTAAAATATTTATAAAATTTTAATAGTGAACTGGATGTTCCTTTCTCAATTTATGTAGTACATGATTTTTTCAGTTTGTTCCATCTTGGGTAAGAAATCAATCAAACAGTACTCTGTAGGTAGATAAAATAAAAATAGTGCATTGTAACTTTGTATTTTCTTTAAAGGTTTATTTTAAAAAAACAACTAGTAAAATACATTGCTAACTTTATTTGTAGTGTTGTTATTCCACAGGCTTCCATTCTTTGTGTTAGTTTTTTATCTTTCCCTGTATGTGATGTATGTCATTTATCTTTAATATTTGAGAGAAATGATAATTTTGCACTTACATAAAAAGATTCTAACCTGGAACATGGGATGTATTTAATGTTCCTGCCCTGACGTTAGTGAAAACTGGGATGAGAAGAGTAATTTGAAAAAGCATACCCAACATATTTGTGGCTTTAATAATGGTACAGACTACAGAAAATAAGGCTCTAGAAAATGTGGACAGCCTTGGCTAAGAAAATCATAAAACTCTTTTAGAGAGTATTCTTCCAGTATTCTTAATTACAAAAATAAAGCTTATTATTTTGGTATACACTGTTGGCAGGTAGTGGAAACTTTGTATATATTGCATATATATATGCAAATAGGACAACAATTTAAGAAAATTTGTCTGCGAGATGTTAAATACTTATAACTAATCTATAAGCAGCTAGAGATTTTGTTGCTAGTGATATCAGTAGTGTGTGTGTGTGTGTGTGTGTGTGTGTGTGTACGTATGTCTAACTATATTCCGGCTGCACCAAGAGAATACCACAGACTGGGTAGCTTACGAACAGTGCAAATTTATTTCTCATGGTTCTAGAGGTTGGAAGTCTAAGATCAGGGTGCCCACAGGTTCAGTGTCTGGTGAGAGCCAGTTTCCTGCTGCAGAGACAGCTGTCTTTCCCTGTGTCCTCAGAGGGAGAAGAGGCCTCATTCGCAAGGGCACTAATCCCCTGCTTCAGGGCTCCACTGTCATGACCTAATCGCCTCCCAAAGGCCCCACCTCCTCATATCATCTCACTGGAGAGTAGGTTTCAGCAAATTAATTTTGGGGGAACATAAACAGCCCATAGCAGTGAATACACACACACACACACACACAGTCACGTATATATGCTTATTTAAAAAGTTCATATTTTTCAAATGTAGAGTATGTTATAATCCCTTACCTTTTATATTTGCTATTGACAGTTTTGAGGTTAGAAATCTAAATTTTATTTATTTATTTATTTGGTAAGCTCAGCACCCAGTGTGGGGCTCGAACTCATGACCCTGAGATCAAGAGTCATGTGCTCTACTGGCTAAGCCAGCCAGGCAACCCTGAAATCTGAGTTTTTATTAGCAGAAAAATGACCATGTTGCAAGCTATTAACATTACTTATAGATAATTCTAAACCTTTTGAGGTGATGGATTTGGAAAAGAGAAGAATTGTCAATGAAACAATATAAAGAAATTAACTTGTCATGTACAAATAATTCATTTGTATACTTAAAATTCTAGTAGTTTTCAGGGTCTGAACTATTTGATTTAATTATTCTTTTTTAATAGCTTTTGAATTTTACATTGTAGAAATAAGATGTGCTTGTTACTTAAAAGTTTTCAAATAGTTCAGATGTGTAAAGTAAAAGTTTAAAGTTTCCTCTTCTAATTTCAACACCAGGTGTAACTATATTTAACGGTTTGAGTTGTGGATACCTGCTCTGTATTTTTTTTTTCAAAGATTTTATTTATTTATTTGAGAGTGAGAATGAGAAAGAGAGAGCACGAGACAGGGGAGGGTCAGAGGGAGAAGCAGACTCCCCACTGAGCAGGGAGACCGACACGGGACTCGATCCCGGGACTCCAGGATCATGACCTGAGCCGAAGGCAGTCGCTTAACCAACTGAGCCACCCAGGCGCCCACCTGCTCTGTATTTTTAAAACTACAAAAATATTCTTTAACTCTTAGTGACTTCTTCTTTTTTGTCTACAGATATTAAAATGCATGCTGTGGTGAAAAAGTTACACTTAATTGACAAGATAATTGAGTATTTAAATGAATGTGTAGGTCAGGATGGTGAGGTAAGACTAACAGTATATCTAGACATAACTTCTACAGATTGGTATTTTTATTATTCAGATCTGAAACTAAATTCAGCTGAATTTGGGTAAGTACTTGGAGATTAAATCCTGATTAACACCGAGTACCTTGTTTGTTTATTTATTTATATATTTATTTTTAAGATTTTATTTATTTGACACTGAGAGAGAGAACACAAGCAGGGGGAGCAGGAGAGGGAGAAGGAGGCTCCACGCTGAGCAGGGAGCCTGATGCGGGGCTCAATCCCAGGACCCTGGGATCATGACCTGAGCCTAAGGCAGACGCCTAACTGACAGAGCCACCCAAGGGCTCCCTTTTTTTTTTAATTTCTAAGAAGGGGAGGGTCTTCCTAAAGGAAAACTAAAGTTAAGTTTTTTGGGATGTGTAAGCAGAAGTATATACAAAGCTTATTTTCAGTGGAAAATAATTCTTAATATTTATTTGCATTTTTGTTTTACACAGTTTTGATGAAAAAGCATAAAATTTAGAATAAGTTAATATTAGAGTATATTTTATCTTGCCTTAGAAGTGATGTTAGTAAAATACCTGTGTTTTCCCTTCTGGCCAGGTCATAGAATGTTTGATTCAGCCATGCCTCACGCTCTTGAGGAAAGTTCTGTGTGCCGACCCGGTCATGCGCATGGCCCTCTCACAGCAGTCTTCTCTTTTGACCCTGTTATTCAGAGGTGAATAAAATAAAGTCTGCTAATAATGGGATCAGTCTTAAGCTTTAAGTGTTATGCTTTAACTGTAGGTCACATTTACTTTCTGTTTTACTAACAGAATAACAAAGTTTTTTAGTGAATGTGCTGCTGAGAATATCTGTTGCAATGGAAAGTGTTTCTTTTGTGGAAATTTCCTTGTAATCCTGTTACTGAGGAGACCTCAGAGCTGAGAAAGGCTGAATCCTCTGATTGGTCTTAGCACATGGATGTGGCTTTCATCTGGTGCTCAGTTACCTGTTATCTATAAAGAGAGCAGGCTGCAGCTGCTGTCATTACAGCCTTCTCGCCCATATCTGTTTCCACAGTCTTGGTTTGCTTGTGCCTTTACATCCTGACCTGTGGTGTGGTATCTGATTATGTCATTAAACTGACAGTAAGAGTGTACATCCTGTCTGTGTGGAGTGGGAACTAGACCAGCCTGAATGACTCTGAGCATTAGTTTATTATAGAGAGTGATTTTTTTTTTTTTACCCATTTCAGTTTGGTTGTAATTTACTAATGTGTTTAGGTAGAAAAATTCCATGTAGTTTTGTTCTCTTTTTCTTCCTTCTGACTGTTTCCGTAGAGAGCTTGGTAACATTCTGTGCTATGTTCTTTCTTAGAAGTTTAGGCCACTGCTTTTAAATAATTCTACAAGATGCATCTTGATCAAATGTCTCAATATGCTTAACCTTGTTAATTATTATAAGTGATATTTATGTTCAAAATATTACTAGAATATAGGTTAGAATATAGTCATTTTATTTTAGCATTTTCATTTCTTCTGATGCCTTCAGCTTGCCAAGTGAAAAGGACACAGTTCATTTAATGTAAGCATTGAATATAAGCATTGGTAAAGGTCCAAACCAGGTGAAGTTCTAAACAGACTCAGCGTGTCCAGGCTCATGCAATCTTGAATAGTGTATAAAATTTTACAATTTTTAATAGATCTGGAAGAGTAACAGTTGTGGATCTTGAGTTTTCTTTAGTCCTGTTAATTATCTTCCTAATAACCTCACTCAGTAAAATTTAGTCCCTAATTTACCTTTTCTTTTTTCTTTTAAAATTTTTAAAATTCTTATTTTTATAATTTTGATTTAAATTATTTATAATTTTGATTTAAATTATTCAAGCATTCATGAGTACTTACTAGATTCAAAGGCATCAGCATCTGTACCCTTTTAGTATTAGCAATTTTTCTATTTCTTTGATGTTTGTGAGAACTATTTCAGTGAGTCTGAAAATGAATTACAGCATCTCTTATTAATGGATTTAGTTTCAGGGCAAAATTAGTTTGTTTTTTTTTTTAAAGATTTATTTATTTATATTAGCACATGTGTGTCAGCAGGGTAGGGGAGGGGCAGAGGAAAAGGGAGAGGGAGAGAATCTCAAGCAGGTTCCTGCTTAGCACAGAGCCCCACTCAGGGCTCTATCCCACAACCCTGAGATCATAACCTGAGCCAAAATCAAGAATCGGATGTTTAACTGACTGAGCCACCCAGGCCCCATGGCAAAATTAGTTTTTTAATCAAGTACTCTACCAGGAAATTCATTCCTCAGTAAATATTTATTGAGTACATGCTATGTGCTAGGTACAGCACTAGACCCTTGAGTTATATTGATGAGCTTGGTAAATGACCCTCTTGAAGTTTACAGTATAGTTGGAGACTTCAACAAATACACAGTAAGGCATAAAAATATTTATAATAGTGGAATTCCTGGTGCCAGAGGGAAGTGTTCCTGAGCAGATTGGGTGGTGGGAAAACATCAGAGGATGCTTCCAGGAAATGTGGATCCAAGCTGGAATTTCAGAAATGAGTGGTTCAATTAGAGAGGGTTGATTTCCAGATAGAGGGAGTCACGGTTATGTGTGAGAGAGAATGTGTGTTTGAAATGGTGGTTGGTCAGAAATGACTGGATTTTGGGGGCTTCTGGGGTGAGGGGAAGATGATGAGATGAGGCACGGAGGGCAGTTCATGCAGGGCCTGGTAGGTCACAGAAAACGGCACTGAGAAGCCATTTAAGATTATTACACTGAGGGTAATGTGTTTTAGAAAGATTATTCTATCCACAGCATGGAGAATAGATTGAAGGGGAGTAGCAAGTAATCTGCCAGACACACTACTTTTATTATAAATTTTATGTCATGACAGAATCCTACCCCGACAGAATTGCATGGTGAGAACTTAACTTAGAACCCATTTATTACACCATTTTACAGTGAGGAAATTGAGATCTAGAGAGATTTATCGACTTGGTCAAGGTCATAACCAGATAATGGTGGAGGCAAGAGAACAACCCAAACTTCCTTACCTTTGTTGATTTGTTTTTGTTTTAAATAATTGCAGAACTTCTACATCCTTATTGTAAAAATTTGAACAGTATGGAATGATATAAAGTAAAATGTCAGAAGTTTTTTAAATTTTCTTTTCTTTCTCAGTTTCCCCAAAGCAGAATGTGCTAGGTATTGCTTGGCATATATCACTTAGAATGATCTTTTCTTTACACTCATGTTGTATTTTTTATGCTATATACTTAAGTATTGTGTTGCTTTTTTTTCAACCGACAATGTATTTTGAATATTTTTCCATGTTATTACATGTGAGTCTGCCTTCTTAAAAAACACAAGATCAGAAAACTACTGCATAGTGTTTCAGAGTTTCAGTTTGCCATATTAATATTTCTCTCAGATTTAACTGTAATAGTAATCTTGTTTTATGATCATCTTGTGCATACTCTGTAATTAGAATTGCTGGGTCAAAGAGATTTTACAGGATATGATTTGGTTCCCCTCTACATCATTCCCACCAGTGGTATTTAAAAGTGCTTATTTTCCTCATAACCTTGATAACACCGAATGTGTCTCTTTTTTAGTTCTTTAATATTATTGGTGAAAATAATATCTCATTATTGTTTTATTTTTTATTTTTAAAACATTTTTAGTGCAGGTGATTATCTTTTCATGTATTTATTCAAATTTCTTATTCTATGAATTGCCTATTTTTCTGTTGCTTTTACTTTTTTTTAGTGACTTGTAGAGTTTCTTTATATAACATAAATATAAACCTTATGTCTGATTTTATGTTGATTTTCTTCCAACTTTTGTATCCTTTTTACTGTATTTATTATTATATCTTTAGCCTTAAGTATTTTATGGAAGTATATAAAGCTTTTCTATTGTAGCAACTGAGGTTTCCATCATGCTCTAAAAGGAGGGCCTTCTCCAATTCTGAATGCAGGATTTTAAATAGGCTTCTGTTCTTTCTCTTAACATGTTTATAGTGTTGTTTAAAAAATTTAGATCTTCATGTAGAACTGATTTTGATAAATAGTGTAAGGTAGGGATCTAAATCTATTTTTCTTCATATTATAGGCAGTTATATTGCAGTAATTTCTTAGGTACTTGGAAGTATGATAGCTCATCCCACTGATATGAAGTGTCTACTTTATCACAAATTAAATTCTTACATGTATTTGTTTCTTTTTAGCTCATTGCTGTTTTTAATCATGTCAATTACATGTTGATATTATCCTTTTCTTAAGGTTAGGAAAAGTATCTTCTTTTGAAATTAATTTCTTCTTGCTACTTTCCTGGATTTGCTAACTCTGTATTATGTTATTATTCCTGTGTGATTGGTATCACCACCGTACCTATTTGATTAGAATTTCATAGTTATCAAGCACTGAAAAGTCGTAGCATTAGGAATGGTACCGAGGTGGAAACTAAGGCTTATTAATGCTACAGTATTTGACCAGGCCACTTTACTACTAGTACGTGATGGTGCTAGCTTTAGGTCTTATTAGTTCAGAGCAGCTTCCTTTTCCATTATCTTGTAATGAACAAGACATACGAATTAAAACAACACCAATACAAACATGGTGTTTTGAAGGCAAACTCAAGTTCTATGACTGTATGTTTGTGGGAATGGGCAGAAATAATCAAATAAGGAGATCTCTGAATGAGCAAACTTTAGCTGGAGGTAAAGGACTTGGCAGACCTCCCTAGAAGCTACATCACTTTGCTTTTTTGAGAAACTGAAAGTACATAGTATCTAGTGAGTGGATGGGCAGGTGCGTTTCCTGGACCGGCAGCGTGTGGGATTCACACGCTCCAGCCCAAACCTGCTGAAGCAGAAACTCTGTTTTAACAAGCCCTCCTGACGATCCACATATGTCAGTGTATCTGGGTTCTTGTTGCAATTCTCTGAGAATGACATCTCTTCCCTTGGAGTTAAGACATTTTAAATTTGAAGTTCATTTTTCTAGAGGTAAAAATATTTCATGAAGTTATGCTTCTTTTTATATCTTAGTTTCGTTGATATTTCATGAAAATTGTGCTGTTGTGACAGAAGTCGGAGCATTATTTTGTCTTCTGTTATTTGATGAAGTATCAAGAATGGATATGTGGTGAGCTATAAGGATTGTAAAACTTTTTTACTCTTAATTATAAGATTTCTGATGCAGTCTTATAGCAATGTATGGAAAATTTCTGAATTATGAAGCTTATGCTTTCCATTTTGGTTTGAGTAAGCAGTATCAAAGAGCCTATTGGCTCAGAAAGTCCCATGAACTTATTTATTTATTTATTGTTTGTTTGTTTATTTATCAGAGAGAGAGAGAGAGCAAGGAGGGGGAGAGGCAGAGGGAGAAGCAGGCTCCCGGCTGAGCAAGGAGCCTGATGCGGGACTTGATCCCAGGATCCTGGGATCATGACCTGAGCCGAAGGCAGACACTCACTGACTGAAACACCCAGGCGTCCCTCCCATGAATTTTTAATTTGAACGTTACTAAGCATAAAATTAAAAAAATTACTGCAGTAATTTTTGTCATTAATACATTTTTCAGTATATACTTTTCTTTAATATTTTATTAAAAAACCTTTGGGAAGATGTTTAGGATGGTAATATCTGACTAACAATGACCTTGAGCAAGATCCAGTGGGAGGGGGACACAGATTCACCTGCCAGTACAGTGCCCACATTAAATGAGTAATTTATTATATGGACTTCCTAAGCACTAGTTTACTCTTTAGAAGCAAATCTAGGTAGTAGAAAACGTGTTGTAACTATACAAATGATAGAGCCAATTGCAACTCTTATTTGGAGATTCAGTCAAGGAGCAAATTGTATTTGTTGGATAAAACCATGGTTTACTCATTTGTTTCTTTCCTTTTGTGTGTGTGTGTGTTTTTAATGAAATAGGTCTGTTAATCCTTCCAATAAACCTGCACCTTCGGTCTTCAGTTTGCCTGTCTCAGTTTTTAGAAGGTAAATGATTTATTGTTTTGACTTTTTTTGAAGGTTAACGGTTTCAGGAAGGTTCATCTGGTATTTAAATCACATGACTTGTAGTGTTTTAATGTTTCCTCACAGTGGTGCTTCGGAGAGTTCAGTAAATGCATTTCCCCTTCCCCATCTTTCCATCTGGATATGGTTTAGGTGTACAGAAAAGTTCGAAGAACTATGCAGTGAACGTGTGCTTACTCTCTTGCTTACTCTCTCAATGTATTTATTTATTTATATGTAATTTTTCTCTGATGCATTTGAAAATAAGTTTCAGACATAATTTTACTTCCCTCCTAATTATTCTAGCATGTACCTCCTTAAATTAAGGACACTCTCCTATATAACCACTGTACCATGCATGATCACATCTAAGAAAATTAAAAATAATTCTATAACGTGATCCAATTTCTCAAGTTATATCCAAAATAGTAATTACTCTTGGAGGAGAGCAAGGGGAGTAATTGATATGAAAAGGGAACAAAGAAACTTTCCAAAAGGATAGAAATGTTCTGTAGTTTATTCTGAGTGATGGTCATACAAATGAATGCAAATGTAAAAATTCATCAGGCTATATATAAAAAGAAAATCTGTATAATTTAAAGATAAGTAAATTTTGCCTTAATAAAACTATGATTAATTTATAAATAACATTCCATAATTTGGTAGGTCTTATTACACGTACTATAATCATTTTCATTGCTGTATAATACTCTTGTTGTATTTATTTACCACAATTTATTCATTCTCCAGTCAGAAGGAATTTGGGTTGATTCTGGGTTTTTGTTCCTGTATCCACTCCTATAAACATGTATGTTTCCTGGTATAGTGTGTAAGAGTTCCTTTTAAATATATTGTTCAGAGTGAAATTCCTTGTTTGTAGACATCACCCACTCTTCATGGTCTTTAGATTTGGCTAAGTAATCAAACTCACACGACTTAAAATAGGCCTTGCTTGGAATGAGATTCCATGTGTGGGTGCTGGGAGCTATCTCGGCTTAGAAGACCCGTGTGCTAGTAGGAAATAACTTCTTGAGCTGAGGGTGCCACAGGCATAGTTTCCAGGTCCCCACAAAACATGTCACGTGTAAGAGCCTCGGCACTAAGCGTTGCTCAGGGCCGCGGTTTCCCATCGTGCGTTTATGGTTTATTCCCACACCTCCCAGCCCAGACATGAGAGTCATCTTTACCGTAAGCACAAACAACAGCTCAGTAATATTGTTGACATTCCATATCTATTTGGTTGTCCTGGGGCAAAGGGCCAGAATTCGCTCAAGATAAAATTTGTCCATAGAGAAGAACCAAGGTTTTGTTATTCCTTTACTCAGTAATGTTGTCATTTTAAAAATTGTTGCCCGTCTGGTCGATGTGTAGTGTTTTTTCAAACTGGTTGTGATGTATTACCCTGCACTTTTCATTCCTTTCTTCCTTCTTGTTCTTTAGGCTTAATTTGCAGTTCATTTTCTAACTTACTAAAGAATTCCCCATTAATCAGTTGCCTTGCCTTTTTTTATTCAGTGTGAGTCCTTTCAAGTGGGCTCTGTGTCCTTTTGTCAAGGCCCCATGAGTCTGTTAATATTTTCTTGTGTTTTAGTACAAAGAAATATCCAAGAATCACCTTTTATTTCCCTATTTGAGACCTAGTGTTAGCCATTTATCTAAGGATTCTTGGTTACTTTTGTGGAAAATTTCAATTTTTAAAAGTATTTTCTTAAACTATTCAGCCTGCTTTATATGTAGAACTCTCCCTTAGCTTCTTTATTGAGACACGTGAAATGAAAAAGCACAGTAAAGTTCCCCTGAGAAATCTTACCCAATTGTATTTATCTAATATTAGTCACAAATATGTGAATTAGGGGTTTGGGATATGTTTTTTTATCAAAATTATTTTTTAACATTTGAACATGCTAGACGTTATTGTCCTGTAAAACACTGTTAAACTTGGACTGGTTTAAGAGCTGTTGCTATTGTATCTGTTCTTATATCTAAAAATATTTCTGGGTCTTCTTGGTGACACTGGTGGTTGAGTTTATTGATGATGCAGTTGTGTTCAAGTAAAAATATTAGGTTGTGATTTTGTCACTTAGTGATTCCTGTGAACATAAGGCAATTCATTTAGTCTCTTTAATACTCATTTTGATTATCTGTAAAATGGGTATCAGTGCCATGCATGGAACTGAATGAATGGTGGATAATATATAGCGTTTGGCATAAAGTAGGTGCTCATGTTCTAGCTGAAACCCTTTATGTGTGACTCACTGTAGCTGCAGGCCTTGACCTGAAGGGGCATTAATCATCTCTGCTAGCAACCCCAACACAACACAGAATAAGGAAGTCTTCACGCAAGAGTTTAAAAAGTATTTTTGGGAGTTTAGAGGATGGCAAAAGGATAAATGAAATAATATGTACAGCATGACTTCAAAATAGGGGCTATGAGAGTGAACTCCATTATTGTGAGAACTAGCCCTCATTTATAGCTCATCCTTTTATAGTAGTGTTTAAGAATTTCAAAGTTCATAATTATTTGTATACATTTTCTTTAGGTATCATCTACCGGTGCGTGTAGTTGGCCACCATGCTGTGAGTCCTTACTCCATAGTTTTGCCATTATCTGCTGATTGTTTGGCCTTGAAGCCGGTCTCAGACATGCTGAGAATAGCTTGGAACTTGTCCTGGTATCATGGGAGTGATAATCTGTTGAAGCAAATGAATTCTGAACCTAAAATCCAAGAGTAAGCTGTTATGTTTAGTTGAAAAAGTGTTCATATTTAACAAATTATAAGTAACTAGTTTGGTTTTATTTTTCCTTTAGGTCAAGTGGCTTTTTTACTTGCTACCATCTGATCTTGTTTTTCCACTGATTATTATAATTTTTACTTTGTTTTAAAGATTACATGTGTTCATTACTTTTTAGAAACTATCACACAAGGAAATTTTTTATTATTATGTAAATGACCATGCATTGCATCATTAGTTTTTGATGTAGTGTTCCATGACACAAGGAAATTTAAATTAAAAAGCATGTGCTCTGTGCTGTTCTAGAGATTATATACAGTTTGGTTGGTTATAATTTTTAAAATTTTTATTTAATTTTTTTCAGAGAGTGCGCACATACAAGCGGGAGTTGGGGGGCTGGGGGGCAGGGAGGTGCAGAAGGAGAGGGAGAGAGAGAATCTTAAGCAGGCTCCATACCCAGCACAGATCCTGACACAGGGCTCGATCTCACAACCCTGAAATCATGAACTTAGCTGAAACCAAGAGTCAGACCTTAATCAACTGAGCTACCCAGGCACCTCAAGTTTGGTTAGTTAATGGATATAAATCTCTAGGGAAAGTAGTCTGGATTAGAGTCAAATTTCAGTAAGTATATATATAAATGTTATCATTGCTCTGATGATGTAGATTACTTTGGAATATCCTAATATTCTGATCTATCATTGCTTTCTTGTTTGAATGAAAGTTATATTTCTGTAAGCAGGAAAATGTCAATACAAACACTTAGGATGCTAACATAAAACTCTAATTGACAGATATATACCAGATTTTCTTTTGGCCCTGAGTCAGCCTTTAAAATGAAGATAAAACAGTTTTTTGGAGAGAGTTTATAATAAACCTAAATGTGAACTTTTATTTAAATAGTTTTATGTTGCTCCTCCTTTGTTTCTTTTTGTTTAGATTTTCAGATGCACTGAAGTTACACACAGAGGACACCCTTGCTCTGCAGGTGACACACACAGCTAGTGCACTGAGGGACTGTCTTCGTTCCATCGTCGAGGCTGCAGCTCACAGGGAAGTGAGGGCTGCTATCACAAGCATGAGTTTTTATCTTCTGAATGACAGGCTGTCTTTAAAGGGTGGTGCTGGCCCATGTGGGGTGACCTTGAAGTGTTTGTCTTGGCACACCACACTGAACAGGTCAGTATATACAGCTCAGGGCTTCCAGTTTCAAAGAGCAGGATTGAATCGTATTTGGGTCTATCTCCGTATCTTTGAAGATAAGAGCATGTATTCTTGTTGCTATCGTTAGAGAAATGTTTTTTTTTTTTCAGTAAGAAAAACTGGGATTTTCATTATGCGTAGTAAATATCTAAGAATAGCAAAAGAGAAAAATTTTCTTAATCACTGCATTTTGGAATTAATAATAAACAATACCGTTTTTATATCCTATCAGAAAATCTTATTTCACTATCTCACAAAAGCAGATGATTAGGATAAGACATGGTTGAACAAAATGAATGTTTATTGCTGTCCACATTGTAAGAGAGCCAAGACCATTAGTGAACTGACGGAGAAGTTTGGTACACCTGCAGTGGGCTGTTTTGTTTTGTTTTGCTTTTGTTTTGTTCTTAAGAAAATTCTCCTGCTTTTCTTTTTACCCTGAATTTCATGAAGTTGATTGCCATGTGTGGAGATCCTTTAGTAGTTACTGGGAAGCCTCTAGCTCGTAAATTCCACATGTTTCACTGGTAGCAGATGGCTGCATCGGAGACAAGACGGACAAGCAGCCATTGCCAGTAGCTTTCCATTTTAATCTTCATGTGAATTTAGTGTAAGATGTATAACTTTCTATTAAACATAATGTGTGCAACTTTCAAAGTGTGAGGTTAAGTGAATTTCCGAAATAGGGACTCAAAATGGGTCACTCACAATTCAGATACCTAATTTGGCTTTTCCGCTGGTGTGTGTTGCAATCAGCCAGTGCTTCCTTGTGAGAGAGGTGGCAGTTGAGTATCAGGGTTTTTGTAAGTTAGTTGTTAAAACACAGCCATTCTTAAAAATGAAATTGCGTAAACTTACAGTTAAATTCTAAGAAAAATAAAAGTAATGATTATGCTAATATCATCACTTCCTGATTATTTTGCAACATGTTATTGACACCTGTGTTCTTGAGGTGATTCATACCTATTATGTCTGTTGTGAAAAGGCCACACAATGGTGTACTGCCGTGTTGTCTCTCTGTGTGTTATGTTGGTGGCTCGCAGTCAGCAATGGGGGAATATTTGCACTATGAAAACTGGCAAACACAAGAAATCCTCCCACTCCTTACCTGGTTGTTAAATATTTATCAGCACACCACTTACTGTAAAGAGCTAGAAACCATGATAATTGTCTTTTTTATTGTAGGTTTTTACAGGTGCTTCCTGCTTGCACTGAGGATGAGAAACTGCTAATAGATATCATACATTTTTTAAATAAGTTATTGAAGGAACAAAGAAAAAACTCATCAGTAGAACTTCTAAACTGGCTTCTAGAATTACTTCTTAGACATGTAAGTGTTAGTAAGGAATTGGATTTTAGGTGTGAGAAATAATTTGTAAAAATTAGTAATGCTATGTAATGAAAAAGCATAATTTTTATATAGCCCATGTTTAGTAAGTAGTCTTCATGTTGTATGAAAGTGTTTACTTAAAACTTTGGAGTAGAGAAGATTTTTTCCAAGAAGTTACATAAGGTAGAACCTATAAAGAAAGAAATCTATAAATATGATTATAAAAATAACGTGGCAGTGAATAAGACGAAAAACCTGTCCTCATGGAGTACATTCCAGGGGGTGGAATGGACAGAAAACAAAGATTTTCTGCAGGTGGGAGCAATAAGTGTGAAGAGGAAACATAGATAACGAGACAGAGCTAGGCAGGCATGGTGGGATGCTACTTTAGACATGATGGTCAGAGAAGGCTCGCCTCTTTGACTAACATTTGGCCAGGGCACTGAGTTCAGTGTGGGAGTCAGCCATATAGGTATCTAAGGGAAGAGCATTCTAGCCAGAGAGGAAAAAAATGCAAAAGCACTTAGTTGCCAGGGCCATGTTTGAAAAACAACTAGAGGTCCATGTGGCAGCAACAGGATGAATAGAGTATGGTGGTAGGAGATGAGATCAGAAGGATATTCAGAATCAAGCTCAAATAGAACCTTGTAGGCTATGGAGCTTAACCTATATGAGAGAGAAAGCAGGTGGAGCGTTTTGAGCAGAAGAGTTACATGCTGTGACTTAAGTTTAATAAGATCCTGGTAGCAGCTGTCTCCGGAACCATAGGTAGAATGAATGGAAGCTGGGAAGCCTACAGTAACCCAGGGGAGGGATGGTGGTAGCTTGGCCTAGAGTGGGAATGGGCGAGGTGGTGGAGAAGGCAGCTCTCTCGCTCTCGCTCTCTCTCCCCCTCCTGCTCCTCTCCTTCTCTCTCTCTCTCATACACACACCTGTAGGACTGTGACTAAGTGTGGAAATTATGGTCCTGGACTACAATTTAAATGTTATGAAAGATGAAAAGCAAAAATAGCATCACTAACAGAAGCTCGGAGATGAAAGGGAACATAAAATACGTCCAAAATACCATAAGCAAGGTGCTATGTGTACATGACTCTGTGATTGGATTTTGTATTATGTTCTTTGATATGCCTGTGTTTTCTGAAAAACTACACTTTTAAATTATCATAGCAAGTTTTTCTTTAATAAACTTTATTTTTTATATTTTTCTTTGGCCATTTTTTCTTTCAGATTAACTTTATTTTCAATTTGTGTAACTTACAATGAAACAGTTATCCAGTAGGAGGGTATTTATATGTAAGTTTTATTGACTTCTGTATGTATGGCAAGAAATACTTTAAATATAGTTAAAAAGACATGATAAACTGAGAAAAATATTTATAACACAAATGAGAGATGATGGACTAATTTCCTTAAAGTACATAATAAGTGAAGCCTTAATAAGATGATTGAACTCCCAGAATACATAGACTTATAAATTTTGCTCTCCTGGTATATTCTTGAGGATGATTTCAAAGTACCATATTTACTGTACTTTGATTTTCTTGTATCATTTAATTGTTAAAATTAACAAACATTTGGAGGCAGTTATTTTCTGACCATTTTTGATAAAGCAAAACAGTAAAACCTTATGTCACTATAGTTCCTCCTTCAGCTTTTAGGCATGCTTAAATATTTTAGAGATTGGATATTAAAATATTATTAAAAGAATCTTATGAAGCTTTTCCTCTGAGTTTTTTGATAAATCGATTTTTGATCTATAAATTTTTTATAACTTCATAATCTTTTTAGTCTTTTTTTAAAAAGGATAATTTCTAAAACAGTCTCCTCCTTAGGTTGAAGTTCTTGGATTCTGAGAGTTATGGTTGCTTTGGGTTGTGAAAATAGCAGTTATAGTGGGCTTAGGTAGAATCTTTTCTTGAAACTCTGTGTAATAATTCAGTGGTTGCTTAGGAGACTTTGTACATGGTATATATGGTAGAAAAATAACTATGCATATTAAAATATATTCACCTAAATTATGTAACTATAGTTAAAACTTTACATTTATTATGAATTTTATAGTATGTCATGAGTGCTGATGCATATTTTATAATTTATTGATAGTTTTGAAATTAAAATGAAATTTCTACAAAATTCTAAATGATTGTACTGTAATTTTCATGCAGTTTTAGAGAAGGATTTTTGGTATAATTAAATATATTTGACTTTGTATGGTATCAAGGCTGTCTTTGGAAAGCTTTTACTTTGTCTCATATGTTATCATCACTGGTGTTATGAATAACAGTAGAGTGAGCAAAAGGTGAGCAGTGGACTTAAGCATCCACTATTAAGAGAGTTTACTCTCTGTCATGCTACAAGGATTAAATTATTAAGTTATGTAAAGAGTAACGTTCAATATAAAGGAAGCTTGAAAATAAAGCCAAATGCCTTTTAATCATCTGAAATGGGTAAAATAAGTGAGAGATGATTTAAGAAGGTCAGTAAAATAGTATTTCCAAAGGAATTGTTTTCTATGTATGGACATAATATGAAAAAGTATATGAAAGCCATGGCAAAAACTAGTAAAATTAGGCAGAATACTTGAATACTTGATCAGGCAGAAGATTGCGAATAGGAAGTATAAAGAAAAATCAGCTAACTTACTGAGGGAAGATTGAGAAACTTTCTCTTGTGAAAAATTTGTATGTTTTATTGGAACATCCATTTGTTACAAATATTTTAGGCACTTAGGAATTTATGACACCACTAATTTACATTTTAATATAATGATGATTTTGTTAATATATGTAAAATCACCTAGAAGTGCTGAGTTTGAATACCTTTCTTTTCAGAATGAGTTTTTTGAGGGAAGGTCATAAAAGTGGGGCCGTAATTTTTTTTTGGGGGGGTAGGCTATTCAGAACTATTCAGCATATGTCTCTCTGTGTTGGTCGACTTTCACAGGCACATGTGCACTGAGAGTTCATGGAGGGCATTGCATGTCCTATTGTAGGTTGCTGATGGATGGTAAAGTGGATGTGATGAGTGGTAACTGTGTGGTTAAAGAAAATGAGCCATTATTATAGAAATTGTTGCTTTTTAGAGGTTGGCGGTGACAAAGTAATGATAATGGTAGTTGGTTTAAAATTGGGATTGAATACTAATGTCTAAAGACAAAACCTTCACGTATGATTAAGCACTTGAGATCAGTAGGGATCAGTAGAGAGACATCTCTTTATTGTATATGAGGAATGGTAATTCATCCCATATTTTAGAAGTGATGTTGCTGAGGTTCACTGAATCTCAATATTAACATGTAAAGTTAGAAAGGGAAGATCTCAGCAAGTACTAGCATAAACAAGTTATTAACAATGAGGTTTTTGGGAAGAATCTTAGTTTTAGGTGTATACATACTGTAACATATTAATCTATCAGTCAGGAGTTTCTACTTAATTTTTATGGGTATATCAGGATTAATAATTCCTGATAGTAAAACTATATTTTACCAAGATGGAGTTTACATTAAAAACAACTTTCTTATTTTGTCAGTATTTATGGGACTTGGAGGGAAGGTGAGTATAAGTCAGCCTCTCAGTTTTGTTAGAAATACGGAATTATAATTGTGTGTATGTTTATATGCACACAAAAAGAATAGTGTGCACCAGTAAACTAATAGAGACTGTGTCTGTGAAGTGTGATCATGGGTGGTTTTTGTTTTTCTCTGTGTGCTTCTCTATATTATACTCAGTTTTCTATAATAGATGTGCTGTTCTTTTGTCAAGATAACCTATGAAGCACCTTTTGAGTTTAGAACATAACATCTCTATTGATGCACTAGAGACCCATACCGACTGGCTGGGTAATATAACTCTTAGGTAGTCCAGAATGTGATATGTAGCAAAAATCTCTATAGGAAACAACACACAGCTCAATTAGAGAGTAAATACGTTTTTTTACAAATATGTTTTTTAGAGTCCAAACCCATTATTAGACCTGCTGGTTCTGACGGAGTCACAGGCAGGAGAGGAAGCGGATGACATCCGGACTGCTGTCAGGCAACAGCTCCAGAAAGAACTGATTGCTCTTTTCAGTACCTTGCTTCTCAGTGTCATGGCAGTTACTGACAGGTACCGTTTGTCATTGAAGGTTTGGGGACATTGATATAGAACCTAGTTTCCTTTTGATTTCTTTTTTTTTTAATAAAGATTTTTATTTATTTATTGAGAAAGATAGTGATAGAGAGCATGAGAGGGGGAGAGTCAGAGGGAGAAGCAGACTCCCTGCCGAGCAGGGAGCCCGATGCGGGACTCGATCCCGGGACTCCAGGATCATGACCTGAGCCGAAGGCAGCCGCTTAACCGACTGAGCCACCCAGGCGCCCCTCCTTTTGATTTCTAAATCAAGGAAGAAAGAACTCAATAATAGTCAGTTGTGGTCTGTTTGTTTTTATTTCAGTGGAATCTCTGGTATAGACTGATTGTTATTTCATACACACACACACACACACACACACACACACACATGCACGCAGTATTTTGCTGTCTCTAGGTTTTAGGTCTTAGTCCTCTCTTAATTCTCTGAGCAATTATAACCATTTCTATGACTTTATGACTGTTTTTGCATAGATGATTTTTAAGTGTGTATCTATAATTCTGACTTAAAATTTTTTTTTTAAAGATTTTATTTATTTATTTGAGAGAGAGAATGAGATAGAGAGAGAGAGCATGAGAGGGGGGAGGGTCAGAGAGAGAGGCAGACTCCCTGATGAGCAGGGAGCCCGACGTGGGACTCGATCCCGGGACTCCAGGATCATGACCTGAGCCGAAGGCAGTCGCTTAACCAACTGAGCCACCCAGGCGCCCTAAAATTTTTTTTAATTAGATAAAATTTACTATTTTAACCATTTTAAAGTACACCATTGAGTGGTTTTAATGTGTTCACAATGTTGTTCAACTGTCACTATTTAATTCCAGAATATTTTCATTATTCTGGAAAGAAACTTTGTACCCATTGAGCAGTTCCTCCTCATTTACCCCTTACCCAAGCCTATGGCAACCACTAGTCTTTCTGTCTCTATGAATTTGCTTATTCTGGACATTTTATATAAATGGAATCAGACATATGTGATCTTTTGTGTCTGATTTCACATTGTGTTTTCAAGGTCCATCCATATTATAGCACATATCAGTGCTTGTTTCTTCCTATAGCTGATTAATATTCCATGTATAGATATACCACATTCTGTTTACCCATTTTTCTGTTGGTGGACATGTGAGTTGTTTCTACCTTTGATTATTATGAATACAGCAGCTATAAACATTTGTGAACAAGTTTTGTGTAAACACATGTTTTTAATTCTCCAGTATATACTTATGACTAGAATTGCTGGTTCATGTGGTAACTCTATGATTACTTTTTTTTGAATTTTGTTTTCCATAGTAGCTATACCATTTTACATTCCCACCAGCAATGTATGAGTGTTCTAATTTCTCAACATCTGCCCTAATACTTCTTATTATGGCTATCCCAGTGGTGTAAACTAGAATCATTTTGGTTTTGATTCCATTTCCCTAATGAGAAATGATGTTGAGCATCTTTTCATGTGCTTAATGATTATTTGTTATCTTCTCTGGAGAAATGTCTATTCAAGTCCTTCACCTATTTTTGCATTGGGTTGTTGTTGTTGTTGGGTCATCTTTACATATTCTGGACATCAATCTTTTATCAAATATGATTTGCAAAATTTTCTTCCATTCTGTGGGTTGTGTTTTAACTCTTTGGATAGTGTCCTTTGATGTACAAAAGTTGTTTTATCTGCAGGTCTTCCTGTACTCAGATCCCAAATCTCTGCTGGAAGGAAAGACCTGATCCCACACACATGACGTTTGAAACAACTAAAGTGTCAAAACAACCCTAATTCAGCTCAACACCTGACTAGATCTCAAAGATCAGCCTCTTAACCAAATCTTGTGACCAAATGGCAAACCATTTCTATGGGAAATTGTTACGTACTTTGCTTTCAGTAGCTCTTATATACAAATATTTGACATACAATCACAAATGGAGAGAATTATAAAGTAGGAAAACGTCTCCTGTAATTAAGAGAAAAAAGTCATTAGAAACAGACTCTCAAATGTCAACTATTAGAGGAACTTTAAAGCTATTATTATAAATAATATTTTCAATATAAATTAGATGAAAAGATGGACAAGATAAGTAAAAATATGTAGAATATCAATAGCAGAGAAATGGAAACTGCAAAAAAGAACTAAATAGTAATTCTGCAACTGAGAAATAGTTTCTAAAGTAAATAATTCATTGCATGGGCTTAGCAGCAGACCAGACACAGTATAAAAGAGGATTAGTAAATTTAGAATACAAGTCAATAAAAATTTCACTAAAAAGGGTCACCTAGGGACCTTCTGAGGTGCTGAGAATGTTTTATATGTTGTTACGCTTGGTGGTTACATGATTATATACATATGTAAACCATCCTGTAGTGTATGTATAAGATTTGTGAATTTTACCTCATGCATTTATGCCTCATCAAAGTACTGAAGACAAGAACAAAGTGAATCCATTGATAGTAGACTCTGGAATGTGTATAGAATCTCTTGGGGAGGGGGCTTATTAAAATATTAAGATCAGTAGCTCAGGAATCTACATATTAAATAAGTGCCATAGGTAGTCCCTTGGGCTAGACTTTGAGAAACAGTGCAATGGACTGTTCTTTGGGTGAATGTTCTCTGGATGTGGAGCGGAACTTGCGTAGGGAGGTTGAGACCATTTGGGTGTGGAGCTTGGGGAAGGTTCACAGGGACCAGGAGAGGGAACTGGTTGGTGGCAACTGTGCCAGGTTGAACTGGGGTTGGTTAGATATTTGCAGAGGCACCATTGCCTTTGATGGTATAGCTTTTCTTTTGGAGTGGTTAAGGTAAAAGGAGCAGAAAATGAGAATGACTTTTATGTTAATTTTAAAAAACAGAAGGGACACAGGGACGCCTGGGTGGCTCAGTTGTTAAGCGTCTGCCTTCGGCTCAGGTCATGATCCCAGGGTCCTGGGATCCAGCCCCGCATCGGGCTCCCTGCTCGGCAGGGAGCCTGCTTCTCCCTCTCCCACTCCCCCTGCTGTGTTCCCTCTCTCACTGTGTCTCTCTCTGTCAAATAAATAAATAAAATCTTTAAAAAAATATATTTTATCATGGGCGCCTGGGTGGCTCAGTCGTTAAGCGTCTGCCTTCGGCTCAGGTCATGATCCCAGGGTCCTGGGATCGAGCCCCGCATCAGGCTCCCTGCTCAGCGAGAAGCCTGCTTCTTCCTCTCCCTCTGACCCTCCCCCAAACTTGCTTGCTCACTCTCTCTCTTAAATAAATAAAATCTTAAAAAAAACCAGGAGAACATTTTTAATACTATTAATTAGATTACAAGTGATCCTTGCACAACACAGGTTTGAACTATGTGGGTCCACTTATACATGGATCTTTTGGGGATAAATACAGTATAGTACTGTATATGTACTTTCTTTTATGGTTTTCTTAATAATATTTTCCTTTCTTGGGGTGCCTGGCTGGCTCAGTCAATAGAGCATGTGCCTTTTGATCTTAGAGTTATGATTTCAGGTCCCATGTTGGGTGTAGAGCTTACTTAAAAAAAAAAAAAAAAACAACTTTCTTTTCTCTAGTTTGCTTTATTGTAAGAAAACAGTATATAATAACATATAACATACAAAATACATGTTAATTGACTTTATGTTATCAGTAAGGCTTCTGGTCAACAGTAGGCTATTTGTTGGATTTTTGGAGAGTCAAAAAGTATATGAGAATTTTTGACTGCACGTGGGGGTCAATGCCCCTTACCTCCACGTTGTTCAAGGTTCAGCTGTACTTTGTTGTTGACTCGTGAGGAATATGAATTTATACAAATAACCTTTAGGCTTTGGTGTAAATTCTGTGTGTTTCTAAAACTTTAAAAACACCTAGATGACAGGTATATAAAAATTATGATCTTTAAATCATACAACTATACACCTATAATACTGTGATGGAATGGGTAAAAATATAGGCAGTAGTTGTCAATTTTGGAGTCTAAAAATCTGTAAAACTGAGAAAATTTCAGATTTCATTTGATGCTTTGTTATACAATGATGTTACTTCTTCCAGCAATTTCATCTTTGTATCCATGCCTACTTATTAGTTTCAGGGATTTTGTTTTCTTTCTTTTTTTTCTCTCTCTTTTTTTAAAGATTTTATTTATTTATTTGACAGAGAGAAAGAGAGAGACAGCGAGAGAGGGAACACAAGCAGGGGGAGTGGGAGAGAGAGAAGCAGGCTTCCCGCAGAGCGGGGAGCCCAATGCAGGGCTCGATCCCAGCACCCTGGGATCATGACCTGAGCCAAAGGCAGACGCTTAATGACTGAGCCACCCAGGCGCCCCAGGGATTTTGTTTTCTAATAAAAAATGTTCTCTTGATTGTTCTGTTTCTGACAGTTGCATTTAAATTATGTCTCAAACTCATTAAAACTTTTTATTTTAGCTTTCTGGGGAAAACAATTTCAGCTAATTAAAAACTCAAGTTTCTAATGATTAAAAGTATAGATTTAATATATGTAAGTTAAAGTCATTTAAAGTACGCATTTAATTTTTCATTCCAACTTTTAAATTTTATTTTTGGGTGCTAATACTAATATCCGTTTATGTATTTTTCAATGGAATTGTTATTGGTCCTTTATATCGTATACCCTAGATGGTATATGAACTGTGTTTTCCTTGAAAAATATTGTTTGAGACTGCCATTTCTCCTGGTTCATACTTTTCTGACGTATTAAGTTGTTAGTAACCCTCTGCCATCAATAAGTTAACCCATTAAGTCCATCACACTTGATCTCTTGTTGATTTTTTTTTTCCTTCCTTTACATACACAGGAAGTGCTTGGAGCTTCTTTACGTTTTCCAAACACAGCTGGCTCTGAAACTGCTCCAGTGCCTGAGAGTCACGGATGCTCCTCACTTCTATGGCCTGCCATCCCTCGAGAGGACCTTACGAGGGATGGCTCATCTCACAGCATCTCCAGGATGGAGCTCACATTCTCCTCTCACAAAGCCACTTGAAATTTGTGTTAAGTACTTGTCAGGTCTCCTTGAAGTAAGTAAAAATAACCAGTGACTATAACAACAATAATAACAACTCCCAAAGAATAGCTATTTACTATTTATTATAGTATTTATTGATTGATTGAATGATCACTCCCTTTGTGACAGGCACAATGTTAAGTGCATTATATGTATCACTATATTTAATGCAGATTATTATTCAGTATTCATATGATTCATCATAATGGTTAAATGTTTTTATGATTTTTATTAACAAATATGTAAGATCACTTTCAGAACACACTAATTTTCAAGAAAAACTAAGGCTTACATTTAAGTCCCCTCATTAGGGTAATTTATTTATTTATTTATTTATTAACTTATGTTATTTATCCTTTTTATTTGTGAAATACAACACATATGTGGAAAATACATAAAACATAAATACATAGTTCAGGCATAACATAGTGAGCCATCCCTAATCTAAAAATAGAACATAGCCAGCACCTTGGGAACGTTTGTGATACCCCTTTTCAATCTCTACTCCTCTCCTGGAAGGTAGTTGTTACTTTGAGTTTTACGGTAATCACTTGTTTACATTTCTTGGTAGTCTTATCACTTAATTATGTGTTCATATTTACAACAATTCCTGATTTTTAAAATTTTGTAAAACAGAGTCATATGGCTGCTTTCTTTAATCATTATGCTTAGAAGAGTTATTCATTCTGCTGCCTATAGGTAGAGTTAGTTTAATTTATTTTTGTCTAGTACTCAGTACACTACAATGTTGAAGGACATTTGGGTTTTCTTATTCTAATTTAGAGCAATTTTGGATCCTGCTTCAGTAAATATTCTTGTCTCTACATGGAAATGAATTTTTGATATTTTACTTTCTAAGTATTGTTGAATATATGGAAATTTACTCAGTTTTTTTATATTAACCATATACCCAGCCATCCTTGTTTCCAAACTCAAAGGAAAGGCCTTTAATTTTTCACCTTTTCATCATGCTGTTTATGGTAGTTTTTTCAATTAAAGAAAAATAAGCTTAAGGAAGTTTCCTTCTAGTTCTACTTTGCTAAGTGTTTTTTTTTTTATTTTAACTCATAGATGTATAGTGCTTTTTCTGTCTCTTTTAAGATAAACATATGATTTTTTTCCTACAACCTATTAAGGTGGTGGATTAGATGGATCCATTTAAAAATGTTAAGCAAGCATCCATTTCTGGGAGAATTTCAACTTAGGTTACGACGTATTCTTCCATTTATTTATTTATTTATTTATTTATTTATTTATTTATTTATTTAATGATGTAGTGTTCCATGATTCGTTGTTTGTGCATAACACCCAGTGCTCCATGCAGAATGTGCCCTCTTTAATACCCATCCCCAGGCTAACCCATCCTCCCGAATATTGCCTCAGATTCACTTCTCCGCACGTCCTGCCTTCCAGAAAGTGGTCGCTTTTCTGTTCAGAGAGTTGTTGCTATTCTTTTCTTCGATCTCCTGTTGAGTTCATAGATGTTCAGAATGGTTTGATCCCTATCCAGCTGAATTCCTGGGACCAGACGAAATCCAGGTCTCCTACTCCTCTGTCATCTTGCTCCACGCCCCCCTTCCTTTTATATATTAAAAGATTTGATTTGTTAATGTTTTTAGAATTCTTCCAATTTTCTTTTTTTTATTATTATTATTATGTTAATCACCATACATTACATCATTAGTTTTTGATGTAGTGTTCCATGATTTATTGTTTGGGTATAACTCCCAGTGCTCCATGCAGAAGGTGCCCTCTTTAATACCCATCACCAGGCTAACCCATCCCCGCTCCCAGAACCCTCAGTTTGTTTTTCAGAGTCCATCGTCTCTTATGGTTCATCTCCCCCTCTGATTTCCCCCCTTCATTCTTCCCCTCCTGCTATCTTCTTCTTTTTTTTTTTAAACATACAATGTATTATTTGTTTCAGAGGTACAGATCTGTGATTCAGCAGTCTTGCACAATTCAGTTCTTCCAATTTTCTTTTTTTTTAAAAGATTTTATTTATTTATTTGAGAGAGAATGAGATAGAGAGCATGAGAGGGGGAAGGGTCAGAGGGAGAAGCAGACTCCCTGCCGAGCAGGGAGCCCGATGCGGGACTCGATCCCGGGACTCCAGGATCATGACCTGAGCCGAAGGCAGTCGCTCAACCAACTGAGCCACCCAGGCGCCCCCAGTTCTTCCAATTTTCTTACGCAGAGAATGGTTTTAGAATTACTGCATGTCTTCTTTCTCATAAAACTTTATTTATTTATTATTTATGAATGAATGAGAGAGAGAGCATGTACGCACCAGAGAGAGAACACAAGCAAGAGGAGTGGCAGGGGCAGAGGGAGAGGGAGAAGCAGACTCTCCGTTGAGTAGGGAGTCCAAAGTGGGGCTTGATCCCAGGATCTTGGGATCATGATTTGAACCCAAGGCAGATGCTTAACCTACTGAGCCACCCAGGTGCCCTCAGATTTTAATATCAAAATTAGCCTACTTTTTATGCATAAATTTTTCTTTTATTTACCTTTTTTGCCCCTTTGGAATAGTTGATTTGAATTGGTGGTATTTCTTTCTTAAATGTTTAGTAGAATTTGATGATGAAGCAATCAGACCTGGAGTTTTCTTTTGGGGAAGATTGTAAATGAATTGAACGAAATGAAATGAATTTAAATCTAGAATTCTGAGATTTTTAACTTTTTGTGTCAGTAAGGTATGTTTTTCTAGAATTTCATCTAATTTTTGAATTCATAGCTCTAAAATTATCCATCAATGCAGCTCATTCTTTACATGTATGTCAGGTTGACAGTGAGGTCTCGTTTCATTCCAGGTATTACTCTTTCCCTCTAGTTTTCTTGATTAGTCTTACTGGTAGGTTTGTATGTTTTATTGTTATCATTCTTTTCAAAGAATGAATTTTGGCTTTGTTGATACTCCCTCTAATGTTTTTCACCATTTTATTAATTTTTGCTTATCCTTATTTCTTTCTCCTTTGGGTTTAATATATGGCTCTTTTTCTGAAAAATTTTTTAATTAAAAAAAATTATTTATTTTAGAGAGGGGGAGGGGCAGATAAAGAGAGAGGGAGAGAGAGTCCCAAGCAAACTCTGTGCTGAGGGCGGAGCCTGATGCAATGCTCAGTCACACAACCCTGAGATCATGACCTGAGGGAAACCAAGAGTTGGTCGCTTAACCAACTGTGCCACCCAGGTACCCCCCCTTTTTTCCGGTATTTTAAGATAGAGTCTTATTTCACTGATTTTTTAAAAAGCTTTTTTTCAAGTATTTTTACCTGTCATTACCTTCTAATAAGCATGGCCTTAACTTTATTTAACACATTATGATATGTCCCATTTTTATCATTTAGGTCAGTATAGTTTCAGTATGATGTAATAAATATAGCAATGATGTAGCTATACCTAGTTCTGTAAGAGAAGAGCTTTACCAGGGTTCCCTCCCAGCCTTGCATTTATGCATGTAGTCCACAGAGGGAAGGCTTAATCATAGCTGATCTAAGTCTTGAAAAAGTTCCTGTGATCTTTCTGGAACATGAGAACATGGGAGGCTTGTGAGGACCTGCTACAAGACTGTTTCTTACTTGCTTTGCTCTCTATAGGGATGTCTGTCATGAACCTATTTCCTATTGCCTCCTGGGTTCTGATGAGTGGGCTTTCTGCCTCAGTTCCCTTGGGCTACAGCTGCAGGCCATGAGCAGCTTAGCTGCAGCGGGGCATGAGCTCCTTCATAACAGAGTACCCTACTATCCACGTAGCTATCATCTGGCCCCTCTATTTCAGTGTCACCCTGTAAGGACTGGGAGCTGGCACCTTTGGCTACTAATGCTTTTGCTGTTTATGTAACTAATAAACTGTCTGAATCTAAAAAATGGCTCATTGTTTCCTTATTGACCAAATCTGTCAGCATTGCTTGTCTTGAAAGTTTCAGTGATATCCCGAGTTTGAATGATAGTCAGAGGTTGGGATCTTTAACTTTTAGGATGTCAGGAAAGTCTCTTAGAGGAGGCAGTGTAGAGATAGATTTTGAAAGATGAATGATCTGATTGATAGTGATGGGCATTCTAGACATGGGATAGTCTGACCAATTTGTATCCATCATTTCCTGTTCCTTTTCCCACCGCACACTCCTACTTGTTGTCCAGCCGTCTACCTACCACCAGATTATCCTTTAAAAACAAGCCTTTCAACCCAAAGCTCTTTTTCAAGTGCATATGGCTCTTTGTAATCTTGCATTTTAAATCTTATATCTCTTTTAATTTATTCCCATGTCTCTGAAGTTTCCGTTTTATTTGGCTCTTTTCACTAAATAAAAAAGTTTATTTGAAAAGTCTATTCATATAATTTCTTCTTTTTCGGGTGGCAGTCTGTACACAAAGTTTAAGATCTCACTTACTCATTTACCTTCCTTAAGGAAGTCTTATCTTCTATACATGCACACTCAGTAAAGAGTGACTGACTGGTCTCTTTGGTTGTGTACCTGCAGCAGTTTGTATGGGCCACTATTATGGTGCTTAAGACATTGTATTTCTATTTTGTTTTATGTGTTTATCTGTTAGACTGTAAGCTTGTGAGAATCATCACTGGATCATTTCCACTTTCCCATAGTTCCCCTTTATCCTAACATAGTGATTTGTACATATTGGAGAAATAGTAATTTAATTTATATGTATCTTATGTGTGATTTTTAGAGTACAGTTTGAATTAATATTGAAAATGTGATATAAATGAATGTAAGTGATGATGTGTGTTTAATTTTTGTGCTTTTATTATTAAATCATGCTTTAGGTGATGTATATTCAGCTGTAAACCATGTTTCAGATGATGTTACCTAGAATTTTTCCCAAAAGTACATCTTATTTTGTTAAAAAGTTTTCAAAATCCTAAATACTATTAGGTGTACTATAAAATTTAATATGAATTTTAGTGTAGCCATTTTAATCAAATAAATTTTTTTCTTGGATAATTATAAATACTGAAAAAGTACACACTGACAGTATATTAATTAGTCCCAAACTTCAACATGTCCAGAAATGTATGCATTTTTTAGAATAGTTATGTTAGCTTAGAGGTCTTACCATAATATTTTTTAAAAAAGTCAGATCCTCTAATGCATTTAAAATATAATTCAGTATAAAGTACCTAATTTACAGCATTATGTCTAATGTGATTTGTATATACTCCATTTATAAACCTTTTAGAACCCATCTCCTCTGTGAAGTGACTTTTATCTGTTTCAGATCAGGGATATGTGTAGGTCTGCTACAACAGTGACTAAAGAAGCTAGTGCTAACATTGTTTATATTTGGAAACTATCCGGAGTGCTTGTATTTTTAAAACTGTGTAAGAGGAGAGATTTCAGATCACACCTCATGTTTCAAATACCAGATATTAAAATGAGCTTTCTCGGTGTTGGAGAACAAAAGGGCTTCTTAGTTCTGTGAGAAGTCGAGGCAAAAAGGCAGTAATGTCATTCTAAGTTCACTTGTCTTTGAGGTGATAAAAATCAACACAATGTATTAGCTAAGGAATAGATTAAGACGTACAATCCCTGTTTTATAATGTTCCACTGATTAACAAATCTTGATTTGGTATAAACACATTTCACGCTTTATACAGTGTCTTGGAAAGAAAATCTTTTTGTCTTCACATTAAGTGACAGGAAAATAATACGAAGATGTCTGTCACTTTTGTTAGACACTGTGGCAGAGTCCCATTAAATCTTACTTGGGACCTTTTGCATAATTACATAATTAGTAAACATTTAGATTTATTTATTTTACTACTGGTTAAGTGTATTTTTTTAAAGAATGAAGTAAGGCTTATGTGAATACACATTGAAACAAAGTCATTGTTGGTCCAGAGGACTTGCTGTATAGTTTCTCATTAAAGCTGATTCCTTTTCAGAAGGGAGCCGTGTTTCTAATATAGGTATTTTGTTTTTGCCCAGTGAAATTTGAATGGGAATATTTGCTTTTTGTGGTTGAGAAATGAGGCTTTTAAACTAAGCATGATACATTATGACAGGTGAATAAACTGTGATAATTAAATCCTTAAAATCAGACATACAGAATATAATTCCATGGATCTGACAAAAAGGTCTGATTGAAAGGAGATAGTATTGAAATTCTTGGCTTGTCCTTTATCAGCTAGGCATGAAATCACAATGTAGTTATCTCCAGTGACTTAGAGTAGAATAATAAGGACTTGGTCGTTCTGGTATCTTATTTCTAAGATAGTCCCTTAAAGTTTTAAGCTTTTAATTATGAAAAATTTCAAATATACACTTGAGGAAGGAGTAGTAGAGCAGAGCCCATCACTTAGAGTTTTTAACTCCTGGACAGTCTCGTTTTATTTTTCAGACATAATATACACTTATTTGGTTTATGAAAATTCTGACGTAGCTCACAGATCCCAAATCATCTTCAAATAAATTGCTTTTGTTAAATAAGCTTTGCCAAACATTTATGATTTATGGTCTTTTTAAAATCATCTGCTGTATGAACTGAAAAAAATCCAAACTAGAAAGTAGTCTCTATTTTAAGACAAAATGACTTACTTCAAAGGATGCTGTGATGAATAAAAGCATTCAGAGGCCTTGGATGAATGAACTGAAATACTTTTTATTGTATTGGTCAGATAACAAGTTTTTAAAATTTTTTAAAAATTATTTTTTTTAGAGAGCCCATGATTTGGGGAGGAGGGGCAGAGGGAAAGAGAATCTTAAGCAGCCTCCACGCACAGTGCAGAGCCTGATGCTGGGCTCGATCTCACTACCCTAAGACAATAACCTGAGCAGAAATCAAGAGTTGGTCACTTAACCGATTGAGCCACCCAGGCACCCCAATAGAGTTTTATATAAGTAGCAATTTCTAAGTATAGTTTTCAATAAGATATTTATAAGCTCTTTTACTTAAAGGATACTATAACATTTAAAAAATGTATGAGCATATTCTACATCACAAAAGTCTCCTAGGAGGATACTACATACCTTTGTACAAGTTCCAAAGAGAGAAAATTTTAAGCTAACAATATTTAATTGTGGTAGCAACCTAAAATATACCATCTTAACCATTTTGAAATGTGTAAACTATAAGAATGTTACATATACTTTATGTGGTTAGGATTCAAATCAGACAAGTTAGTAGAAAGTTAAATGTTTATTTTTATATACCACTCAGAGTAAAGCCACCATGATATTGTTTATCCTTGTTTTCTCAGGTCATTACTTCTTTTTATGTGGAGCGTGGAGGAAATGCTATGTCCTTTATGGGAAAAGGCGTCACAAAGAGCACAGTTCTTTGCTTGCTTCACTTATCCCACGAGATGATGATCCAGGCCCAGAGCTCGGTGAGAGCATTAAAAGCTGCTGTCTTCTGAACGCATGCTAGACAAGGAATGTGCTGTGTCTCACACATTTCAGGCCTATATGAAAATGTTTCTTTTGACTTTTCTTCTTAGACAAAAATGATTTTTTGACTGAGATGTTTCTTAGAAGTTGTATATTACACAAATCTGAATTTTATTTGAAATTTGATTGAAATGTGCATGCTGTAGAGAACTACATTTTGTCTAAATCATGCAGGGAATAGTTCTGAAGAAAAATTATTTTGTTTAACTTTCTAAGAAGAAGCTGAGATTTTCTTTTTTTTTTTTTTGCCTTGTTTTGGTTAAATACCGAATGAAAGCCAAGTCTTAAGTACATTTTAACTTTGTTTTGATTTTTAAAAAATCAGTTATTTAACCTTCCTCTGTTTTATTCTTAGAAGCTTACCTAATGTGTCTCTTCCCTTTTTTTCATTCTAGGAGTGGATGTCACTTTGGTTCTTGCCTTTGGGTACTCACAGTGAAGAGCATGCTCGTACTCAACAAGGATTGGCTTGGTTGATTCCATTATGGGTTGATCGAGACCCAGAGGTCAGTGTGAGGGAAAGTTGAGTCCATTATGTGGGATTAAAAACAAATGAAACAAAATCTGTATGCATATATGTGAATTCATATTTTCCACACTGAGATTATTTTAGTGACTTACACCTTAAGCTGTTTACTCCCTGTCTTAGTTTGGGCTGCCATAACACATAACATAGGTGACTTGAAACACAGAAATTTATTTTCTCATAGTTCTGGAGGCTGGAAATCTGAGATTAAGGTGTCAACATGGTTGACATGGTGAGGGCTCTCCTTTCTGGCTTTCAGACAGCTGCCTTCTTACTCTGCACTCAGTGACCTTTCCTTTCTTCCTCCTCTTTTAAGGCCACCAATCCCATCAGATTAGGACCCTACCCTTAAGACCTCATTTAACCTTAATTACCTTCTAAAAGCTCTGTCGTCAAATTTAGGTACATTGGGGGTTAGGGCTTCAACATACCAATTTAGAGGGGATACAGTTCAGTTCATAGCAGACCCTTTTCAGTCAAACTCATTAAAGTACAGACTAAAAAATAGAAAAAAAGAAAGGATCATAGAATCTTTCACTTTTAGAAAGAAGAGTGAAAAATTAATGGAAAAACCTAGCCATTTTCAATGAGTTTAGAAGGAGAGCTGCGAAATGACATTAGTGTGTCATTTAATTCAATAATACCATTGCAGTGCAAAATTTTATATTAATAAAATTTCCAGTTTTGGCCATTTGTCCACTTACCTCTTTTCTTTTTTTTTTTTTTTTTAAGATTTTATTTATTTATTTGAGAGAGAGAGAATGAGAGAGAGCACATGAGAGTGGGGAGGGTCAGAGGGAGAAGCAGACTCCCTGCCGAGCAGGGAGCCCGATGCGGGACTCGATCCTGGGACTCCAGGATCATGACCTGAGCCGAAGGCAGTCGCTTAACCAACTGAGCCACCCAGGCGCCCCCACTTACCTCTTTTCTTAAAAACCACTTTATTGAGGTATGATTGACATACAAAAAGCTGTACATATTTAATGTGTACAGGTTCAGGAATTTGGAGATAAGTGTACACCCCTGAAATCATTACCACAATCAGTGTTGTAAACATATCCTTCACATACAAAAGTTTCCTCCTGTCCTCTATATTGTTTATTTTTGTGATTAGAATACTGAACATAAGATTCATCCTCTTAGCAAATTTTTAAGTATATAATACAGTACTGTTAACTGTGGGCACCATCCATTAAATTCAAGCAAGCAATGATTATATTCTATTCCACTAAAAACCTTGATTTTTAGAAACACTATTTGATCTGAACCTAGAGGTTCCATTCTTTGTACACATTGAACTTGGACTTGTTGCTTGACTATGTTATGACTACATTATTTTTTGTTACCCTGTAGCTATCAGTGAAACTTTTAGAATCAGAATTCAGAAATGAACCAAAATGCATAGCTTGAGCAGCAGTGGGACTATGGTAAACGTATTATACCTCATCAATCTTACTTGAAACATTCTTCTTTTACAGTAATTTTGGAGAAAATACTAAATGCTTTATAAAAAGATAGTTATTTCTTTTTGAAAAGAAGTTTCAAAAAAGTTAAGTCAGTTGGAAGAAACACTAATAACTTAAGGATGGTAGAACAAAATAATAGATAAGCTCTTTAAAAATGAGGAATAAACAGGAATCATGTTCATAAAAGATATGTAAGCACCCGATGCTTTCTCTAGAAAGAGTTTTGTGAGTTATAATTTTTATTCTTATTTATACCTGGTTTTAATTTTCTGTGACATTTGCTTGTTTGAATTGTGGAATAGGATTTTTATTCATATATAAATTTATAGGGCACTATTTTCTGTAAGTGCCTTTTATAATTTAGGATCATCAGTGTCATAAAAGTATGATCTCTTATGTACCAGAAAAATTAAGAATCCATGTTAGGGAATTGGATTCTTTGATTTGACAACTTTTCTTTAATCTGAACAGGTGAGGTTTACTTCGCTGGGATTAGGATCAGCACTGACCACCCTTGAAACTGGTTGTATGGCATTGTCAAACAGTTGTCAAAACATTTCTGGTGGGCTCTGGGGAACGGTGGTGAACATTCTTCTGGACCAGTCGGAATGTAGTATGGTGCGCCGGGAGGTACGGCTGTCCCTTTAGCACCTCTTCCCCTTTCAACCGTAGAAATTCGTTGTGATGGTCTTTAAAAATCATACTCTCTTTTCAGCACTGTGGACTGATCACCCACCGTGATCTTTTCTGCCTGCAAAAACACCCAAATAAAATGATATCAGAGAATAAAAAAGATACTAATTCACAGTAAATACTGGAGTCCTTTATTTTGACAAAATCAAAGCTGAATTTGCTATATTTTATACAAACTCTTCTATATAATTACACATGGAAAGGTAGTTCACAGAAAAAAATTACTTTTCTGTTACCTCAGTGTATATGAGTAATATCCATAAAGCTTTACTTGGGATGAGTGGCTGTCAGAATACTCTGTAGTAGTTACCCTGTGACCTAAGAGGAAAAATAAACCCTACTTTAAATCTTTCTAAATAATTTGTGGTTTTCTTTCATTGCTGCTTTTCCTGAAATGATGATTGATGCAAATATTTTTAAAAACAGTAATGAAATAGTGATTAGAGGCTTATGGAGGAAACAGCAGCTCCAGGGCCCACCATTTGCCAGTATTCGGTTCCAAAATCCAAATGCTGTAATTTTCTTGTTATTTGTTTTTTAATAGTAATGCTTAAACTTGTAGCTTCCTCTTGATTTACCAATTTTTAAAGATATCTACTGACTTAAGATGGTTGAAAATTTCACTCTCTTGGATCCCCTCCGTTACCCCTGTTATTCACCCTCATATAGTCATCTTCACTATATAGATGACCAGTGTTCACACTACTAAGATTATTTAATTTGACCATCTTCAGGACGTGGAAGGTAAAGTTGGACATTTGTGGTTTGTATTTTTAGTTAGGACTTTTTTATTGAGAGGAGCTTGTATGAGGGAGAGAAAGAGAAGGGTGTGTGTGTGTGTGTATAATAATAGAAACATGAAAGTGTATTTCTTAACTGCTACCAGAACAGTTCATATTTTATATTTTATAGATCATTTTTTTTGAAAAATAAAATTCTGAAATGGGGAAAAGTCTATTTCCTGATGAAATAATTTCACCCACTGTTAGGTCATCATATAACAAGCAATGAGCTCTCATATTGATGTCTCAGCATGTGCAGTTGCCCAGTGATATTTTTTTTATTATTAAATTTCAATATTTTGGTTATTTCAGAGATGACAACAAGGTGGCAGTATTGACATTTTCTTTTTCTTTTTTTTTTTTAAGGCTGCATTTATTCTTCAGAATCTCCTTGTAATTCCAATGCCTTCAGTAATTATAAAGGATTATACCTGGCAGGTGGGTGACTTTAAACAGTTATCAAGCTATTAGATATTTGAGATTAATTGATAAAGTTTCAGCATGTATATATATATATATATATCTCTGTCATTACTGTTGAAACTATGGCAACAATATCTCTTAAAAGAGAACGTAGAAATTTTCTTATACTTGATCAGAGTTACAAATTTTTCTCTGTAATGTTAAAGATAATTTTGAGCAGAAATAATAGCTAACATGGTGTTTACCATGTACAGAAATAATAATAGCTAATACAGTGTTTATTATGCACTCTTTTAGGAGCCTAACAATATTTAACTTAATAATTAACTTGTGTAATTGTTTGAATTCTGAACCACTAATTATTTTCATTTTGTAGATTAAAGAAATTTAGCGCAGAAGGTTTAAATAGTTTGCCCTGATTCACACCTTTGCTTTGAGTCTAGCTAGTCTCTCTTACCCACTCATTATACTGCCTCTCTAATTTAATAATAATACATAAATTTGTTTATGGTTAAGAATGCATTAATGTTAATGTATTTTTTCCTTTTCTGGATTAGCGCAGTTAAGGTCATAAGTTATCTAAATATTTGGTTTTTACTGGATTAATTTTTTGTTCTGAAAATCAAGTCTGGTAGTACCTAACTTTTTTATAGCCTGCTGCTTTTTAGATGATTTGGAGAATAGAAAAGTGCTGTCATTGGGGAGATAAGATATGCTCTTTCTCTGTGTGTGTTTACTAATCATACTGTTGCATCTCACTCTCCAGGATCCTAGACAAATCCAAGGTTTCTTTTAAATTTTCCATTAGAATGTATCTTTGGAGGAATTGCTAGATCCACTTGCACCTGCAGTGAGGGCAGCTTTTCAGGCAGTGACCTGAAGCATGGGTCCAGGTCAAGGCCCAGATCTCATTTAACTCTTGGAAGGCTCAGTTTTCCACACCTGACACATCCA
The DNA here is from genome assembly GCF_002201575.2 of Neomonachus schauinslandi. Taxonomy (NCBI): domain Eukaryota; kingdom Metazoa; phylum Chordata; class Mammalia; order Carnivora; family Phocidae; genus Neomonachus; species Neomonachus schauinslandi. Next base: position 7,701,259 of record NC_058416.1, read on the forward strand.
GCTTAACTCTGCTAGTTATGGAAAATCCTAGGCCACTTTTCTACTTGTTCCTCTAATTTGTGTCACATTTTCTTCTGATAATGGTTGCTTATTCGTAGTCTGCATTGTAATAAAACCATAGGAGACAAAACTGGAAGGAATACACAGGATTAATATTTATGTTAATGGTGTAGTAGTTTTGATGCTTCTTATACAATAACTAGATTTTAAAATGTGTTGTTTTTGGCTCAAATACTCAAATCATCTCTAGTCCCATTGTTAAACTAGTGACACTTGTGTTTTATATGCTTGGTAATGTAATGCCGATGAATTTTTTATTGTTGAAATAAATATATAAAAGCAAGAGTAATACTACTTCTGGGCTCTATTAAAGCTCTTGTGACATTTTGTTATAATATAGAAGCATGCATAGATGTTCATGTTTTTCTCTTACAAGTTAAATAGTATACAGTTCCTTTTTGTTGCTAGTGACATGCTTACTGCAGCTTTTGGTTTTATTATTCTCCACTTCTTCGCCATAGAATTAATTTTCTACTAAAAAGTTGAAAATAGTCCTTTTTTTTTTTTTTAAAGATTTTATTTATTTGACAGGGAGACAGAGAGAGAGAGGGATCACAAGCAGGGAGAGCAGCAGACAGAGGGAGAGGGAGAAGCAGGCTCTCCGCTGAGCAGAGAACCTGATGCGGGGCTTGATTCCAGGACCCCAGGATCATGACCTGAGCCGAAGGCAGACACTTAACCGACTGAGCCACCCAGACGCCTGAAAATAGTGCTTTAAATGAGCTTTTGGAGTCTTTTGCCTTGCTTATTATGGCCAGAATCAAAATTTTTGAGAGCTGCTCTAATTCAAAATAGTATTTGATGATGAAACTTTTGCTAGTCTTAAGCAAAATTAGAAAAATAAGCTTGTTTTTTTGTGTTTTTAATAAGCTCCGATTTTCTTCCTCTCTTTTTTTTTTGATCTGATTTTTTTTGGTCATTATTTTTGGTTTTTAAGTGTCCTTAGCACTATGAAGAGTTGGTAGCCACGTATTTGTTCCCCCGTTTTTTTGTTTTTAATATTTTATTTATTTATTTGACAGAGAGATAGAGAGCACAAGTAGGCAGAGAGGCAGGCAGAGGGAGAGGGAGCAGCAGACTCTCCACTGAGCAGGGAGCCTGATGTGGGGCTCAATCCCAGGACCCTGGGATCGAGCCCCGCATCAGGCTCCCTGCTCCGCAGGAAACCTGCTTCTCTCTCTCCCACTGCCCCTGCTTGTGTTCCCTCTCTTGCTGTGTCTCTCTCTGTCAAATAGATAAATAAAAAATCTTAAAAAAAAAAAAAGTTTAGTGGTACTTTAAATCCCAAAGTGAAAACAGCTGTTCCAAGAAGGGAGCAAAATAGTCTTCAAATACTTCAGTGGACTTTTATAATCTCCAAGAGGTTGTGACCTTTGCCATTCTATTACATCTAGAAAGAAGGTGCTACAAATCCAGTATTCTAAAACTTAAAACTGTCTTTGGTAGAATGATGAATAATAATCTTATTCAAAAAAATGTTATATTCACTTGTCTTTATGTATATTTCACAGTATTTTGAGGATAGAGCAGGAAGCAGCACCAGTATCTAGAAGCATTGTAAATATGTTAATTTGATTGAGGTAGATATTTCATTAATTATGTTTTACAAAGAGAATTGCTTTTACTGCTTTCCACTTCATTTTGATGCCTGAAGTCTAAGTTGATACGCTCTATACTATTGCTCCGCTGGGCATTCTGCAGTGTTCTTTTTGTGATTACTGCCCCTTTCCAAATTCTTTTCCTACACACCCAGAATAAATTCCTATTTCATGTCACTTCTGGAATTGTTGTACTTCTGAGTGGTAATAATTCGCATATATAAATTATGTGACTGGTTGGTTTTCCTTTTATTGCTGACTGCTAGAAAGTTTAGAGCCTTCCTATCAAATGTGGCTTATCTGGTATATTGTTTTTTGGCTTTATTCCTGGTTCTGATATTTTCATACCTTTCTTTTTCTTTCTTTCATTCCTGCTATACTTTCACTATCATGTTATAATTTACCTTTCCTTGTAATAGGCCTTAAATCTTTTCTGGAACAAGGTGAGGCATAAATCACTTAAAACATTTTAATTTTAAAAGTATTTATTAAAACATACTCTCAGTAAACCATATAATCCATTTTAATTTTCTTTAATCAGACACAGCATTTAATATATATATCAATAATTTAGGTTCTTTTTCATGTACTAACTTTATTGCCTTACTTTGTTTCTCTTTTTTTTTTAAGATTTTATTTATTTGAGAGAGAGAGAGTGAGAGAGAGGGAAAGCACAGAGGGAGAGGGAGAGGTAGAAGCAGACTCCCAGCCGAGTAGAGAGCCCGATGTGGGGCTCGATCCAGGACCCTGAAATCATGACCTGAGCCATAGGCAGACGCTTAATCACCTGAGCCATCCAGGTGCCCCTGCCTTGCCTTACTTCTTACCAATTAACTTAATCTGTCTGTGTAGAATGTATGTGACCATATTTTTCATATATTTCTTAAATGTTTCTCTCAGCCCCCATCCCAGACATGATAGTGCTTCATTAGTCTTTGCTAGTGCATAATGATATTTCTAAGTAAATAAAGTTAAAAATCAGGTCTTAAGTTTTGTAGGATGGTTCCCCACTTATTGGTGCATGGATACAGAAGTGTGGTGGAGTGGGCAGTCCCCAGGAGCAGGGGAAGAGAAGGAGCCTGACTTCAGTGCAGTTTCCCTCAGCACCCAACACCTTAGGGGCCTGAAACGCTGGCTCCTACTGCAATGAGAACTGAGTTTTTGGTTTATCAGTCCTGGTGTGCATCAAAGTACTGTTTTTTGCTTTTCTAAAGATTTATTTATTTGAGCGAGAGAGAGCACACGTGCACACGAGTGGGGGTTGGGGCAGAGGGAGAGGAAGAGAGAGAAAGAATCCTCAAGCAGACTCCCCGCTGAGCATGGAGCTGGACACCAGTCTCTATCCCAGGATCCTGTGATCGTGATCTGAGCTGAAATCAAGAGCTGGCCGCTCAACCAACTGGGCCACGCAGGCGCCCCTCAAGGCACTGTTTTTTAAGAGTGATGCTATAAATACTGGTCTTCCCTTCTTGAAGGCTACAGCCTTCTCAGGCAGAGAAAACAGAATCATTGTCCATGGGGCTCTAAACTCTCATGCTCCCAGCTCTCCAGTCTCTTGTAAACCGGTTCTCTACAGTCTGACTTGGATTTAGTACTCTTGTATGTGGAAGGTTCTGTTGCCTGGTTTAGTTTGAGAACCATTGTCACAAATCCATATCCCTGCAACTTTAATAACCAGAATGGGATTTTAGAGTTGATTATAACAAATTTATTAGCTAGATAGGGATAATCTATGTAGTTTGTTTGAGTTCATTTCTGTAAACATTTGTTGAGTACCTAAATTTTGGGGCCTCACAGGTAATCAGATTTAATTCTCTGGGGCTTATGGCCTGTGGGAGAAGACAAACATGTACCCAGGGAACATTGCTATAATATTTTATGTAGAATCATGTTAGCTTATGCATAATTTTTATAATATTAAAGTTGTTCTTTCCACTTCAAAATGTTATCACACATTTAAATGGAAAGGTAATTTCATGCACTTAAATATAGTGACTTGTCAGTTTGTGGTGTAAGTACACTTGTTTATGCTTTAGTTCCTTTCCACATTTGTTAGAGGACTTTGACTTGTCTATATATATTTTATTTTAACTTTATTTTGAAAAAAAATAATCTTATGTAAAAGTTGCAGAAACAGTACAATTTTTATATACCTTCCCAAATGTTAAAATTATACCAAGTTTGCTTTAGCTCTGTCTGGTAGTATCTTTTCTCTGAACTGTTCAGAGTTGCAGGCATAATGCTTCTTTTTCCCCTAAACACTTAAGTGTGAATTTCCTAAAAATGAGGACATTCTCATATAAAATCGTTATAATAATTATTAAAATTAGGTAATTATTCAAAATTTTCCAGTTGTCCCACTATTTTCCTTCATAGGAAAGAAAAAACACCACCCCAGTCAAGATCTAGGATCAGAAATACATGTTACAGATGGTTGTCATATCTATTTCATTTCTTTCATCTAAAATAGTTCCTGAATCTTTAACATTTATGACCTTAGCATTTTTGAAGAGTACAGGCTATTTAGTTTTTGTAATATTCTTTAATTAGGTTTATCTGTTCTCATGATTAGATTCAGGTTATACATTTTTTGACCGAAAAGCGTAGAAGTGATGTGTTCTTGTTAGTACGTTGTATCAGGAGACAAGATCATCTCTTTGTCCCATTACTGGGGATACTGACTTTGCTTACTTGGTTAAGGCAGAATTTACTTGTTTCCTTCGTGTGGAGTTAGTTTTTCCTTTTGCAGGGAGACACTCTGAAACTGTATCCATATCTACTTCTCATCAACTTTCTTCTGCTAGTTTTAACTTCCATTTGTGATTCTTGTCTGAAGCAATTTATTACAGAATGGATGCCAAGTGGTGGCTTTCTAATTCTGTCATTCTTTCTACATTTATTACATTTTACTGTAAGAAAGAGCTTTCATTTCTTCCCTCTTTATTTATTTACTTTTTATTTATTTACACCAGTGTAGACTCAAAGATTCTTTGTCTTACGAGTTATAGCCCGTTTCTATCCTTATTTATTTAGATATTCAAATTGTTCTGGATTTGACTAGGTGAAGCCCCTTCATGAAGAATCTTTTGTCCCTTGGGGTGCCTGGGTGGCTCAGTCGTTAGGCGTCTGCCTTTGGCTCGGGTCATGATCCCAGGGTCCTGAGATCGAGCCCTGCATTGCTCCGCGGGAAGCCTGCTTCTCCTTCTCCCACTCCCCCTGCTTGTGTTCCCTCTCTCACTGTCAAATAAATAAAAAAATCTTCTGTCCCTTTAATGTGTTTTCTTCAGTCTTTGAGCACTTCCCTATTTTCTGGTATAGCAAGATGTTCCAGAATTTCCAGCCCCAGCCTGGAATCAGATATTTGCTCAGAGAGCCCTGATTTCTTTTAATGGAGAATTGTATTTAGAAATGAGATCTGGGTTCTAAATATGTTCATTGTTCCTGGGCAGGGGGAAGGAGTCATTGCTTCCATGTACTCATAGTGGACACAGCTGAAAACCTGCGTATGTGTTTGTGTGTTTTAGATAGATAGTCGACTCATTTATAGTTACAGTATATATCATTTCCATATTTAATGTGATAATTACCAGTACATATTTTTCATATGATGTTCATCCTGAATCATTGTAAGTGTTGATTTCGCAAAACAATAAATACTTGGTGTCAGAGAAGCAGTATCATTTTATCTATATTCATAGTTTCTATGTAGTTAGGGATTTCTTATGTAACTAGCGTCATTTTTTCCAATCTCTGGATTATATTAGACCAGTTTTTTCTACTTGTTATATATCAAAATAATTCCTTTTTTTTTTGTTAAAGATTTTATTTATTTATTTGAGAGAGAGAGAATGAGAGAGAGAGCACATGAAAGGGGGGAGGGTCAGAGGGAGAAGCAGACTCCCTGCCAAGCAGGGAGTGGATGTGGGACTCGATCCAAGGACTCCAGGATCATGACCTGAGCCGAAGGCAGTTGCTTAACCAACCGAGCCACCCAGGCACCCTTAAAATAATTCTTTTTTCATCTTGAAAATATTCTCTAATCTTTTTTTTTTTTTTTTAAGATTTTAAGTAATATATACGCCCAGTGTGGGGCTTGAACCCACAACCCTGAGGTTAAGAGTCGTGTGCTCGGGTACCTGGGTGGCTCAGTCGTTAAGCGGCTGCCTTCAGCTCAGGTCATGATCCCAGGGTCCTGGGATCGAGTCCCGCATCGGGCTCCCTGGTCAGCGGAGAGCCTGCTTATCCCTCTCCCTCTGCCTGCCTCTCTGCCTACTTGTGCTCTCTATCTCTGTCAAATAAATAAATAAAATCTTAAAAACAAAACAAAACAAAAGTCGTGTGCTCACCCACTAAGCCAGCCAGGTGCCCCTATTCTCTGCTCTTTTTAAATGTAATTTTTATTTTGCTTCTAGTTCCTTTTGAACCACAGCTAAATGGGTATATAGTACTGGGACACCAGGAGTAAAATATATGTTTTTAAATTAATATTATAGCTTATTGCATCCTTGAGAACAATATTTTCAAATTAATTGGAGTGTTTTATGACATAATTTGCTGTTTTCTTTGCAAACTTACTTATAATGGTACTTGGTAATTTGAAGAGTTTTCTTTCTTTGCATACTGTCCTTCTCAGCTCTCCTTGGCAGTTTTGCAGATGATCTGGCAGCCCCAGCACCCACCTGAGGGCAAGTTTGGTAAGGATATAGACATCCTGAGACAGAGCAATTAGACCATGCTGATTTCCCCACTATGCCAGAAGACAGCCCCATCAATTACTGATGGATCTGTGGAGCGAAGCCTTGTGTATGCATGAAAAGCTTCATTGTTCTGGACCTTGTACCATTAGTCATCTGTGGAAAGCCTGAGTCAGACCATCTTTTGTGCATATGCTGGGCTTGGCTCTACTGCCTTGAGTAAAGGTCTGTTGCTAACATGCCGTTGCCGCTAGAAAGCTTTGGCACGTGGAGAATGGGGATTCCGGCTTCATGCTTAAGTAAAATAAATCGAATAAAAAAAAATCATGGGGGGCGCCTGGGTGGCTCAGTTGTTAAGCATCTGCCTTCGGCTCAGGTCATGATCCCAGGGTCCTGGGATCGAGCCCCGCATCGGGCTCCCTGCTCAGCGGGGAGCTTGCTTCTCCCTCTCCTGCTCCCCCTGCTTGTGTTCTGTCTCTCTCTCTCTCTGTCAAATAAATAAATAAAATCTTTAAAAAAAAAAAATCATGGTGTAATATGTACATATTCCAGATTTGGTCTTCTTTGAGAACTTAAAAATATTTTGAATGAATTGTTTGAATTTTTAGAAGAATTTTTAAAGTAATAAATATATACAATTAAAACAACCATTAGAGGGCGCCTGGGTGGCTCAGTTGGTTAAGCGACTGCCTTCGGCTCAGGTCATGATCCTGGAGTCCCTGGATCGAGTCCCGCATCGGGCTCCCTGCTCGGCGGGGAGTCTGCTTCTCCCTCTGGCCCTCCCCCCTCTCAATACATCTCTCTCTCATTCTCTCTCTCTCAAATAAATAAAATCTTAAAAAAAAAAAAAAAAAAAAAAAAAATAAAACAACCATTAGAGCTTATAATGAAATTTACTGCCTCTCTTCATTCACAGAGACAGCTTTACCTCCTACTGATTTTAATTCTTCAGGTAGTTACCTTCATATCTCTAAATAGTAGTTTGCAATAATGTTTGTTCCTTTACTGTGTTGATACACAGGAGTTAGCTCATTTAAATAATGTCCTGCAAATTTAGTTCTATTACCAAACTTAGTTTCTCCACCTGCTGTTTCTGATCTTGTTACCTGTGGATGATCTCTCTGTCCCCGCCATTTAGAAGGTAAGGAAGTTGTGGCTAAGATGTTCCTATCCTTTCACTTCTGCTAATCTTTGTCAGTTTTATCTTTTACTTGGTGAATGTTGATGACATTTACATTCTCTTCCGCAGCCTTGATTTATCTATAAGTTGATTCTAAAAATTGAAAACTAGTAATTTACAACAGAGCCACTTACTGGGCTGTGGTTATACTTCTCTATCTCTGCTTCTAGGGCTGTGATTTCTCTGGTGCTCAGAAGAAAAATTTTCTGATATTTATATATATTGTATGTATACCTACATAGGTGTGTGTGTGTGTGTGTGTGTGTGTGTGTGTGTGTGTGTGTGATTAAAAAAGTGGTTTGGGTGATTTTTTTTTTTCCTATAGAGTTTCTATCTAATTTTTTTTTGAATTGTGAGTTTATATCGTATCTAATGTTTTTCTAAACTCTTAGTCATCCTTTCTTTTCAGTTAGGATCCTTTATCCTAGAAATTATCTTCAAATAATCATACTCCTACCTAAAAACAAGTGCATGCATGATAAACTTAATGAGTTCTTGCATATTTGAAAATGTATTTAAATTGTACTTCATTTGTACTTCAGTAGTTTAGGTAGTTACCAGATAGGTTGAAATCATTCTTCATAAGAATTTTGCTCCATTGTCTTCTGACATCCCATACTGCCGATGAGAAGTTGGATGTCCATCTGGCTTTTTTTACCTCTTTACGGCCAACTTTTTCATTTATCATCATCTCTTTATCTTTTTTTTTTAAGATTTTATTTATTTATTTGACAGAGAGAGACAGCAAGAGAGGGAACACAAGCAGGGGGAGTGGGAGAGGGAGAAGAAGGCTTCCTGTCGAGCAGGGAGCCCGATGTGGGGCTTGATTCCAGGACCGTGGGACCATGACCTGGGCCGAAGGCAGATGCTCAATGACTGAGCCACCAGGCACCCCTATCCATCCTCTCTTTATCTTTGAGGTCCTAGAATTTTATGGTTATGTATCTTTTTTCATTGCTCTTGCTTGACACTCATTAAGCTCCTTAATTTGAAGACATAGATGTTCTATATCTTTTGGCTCTGACACATTTTTTCATATTATTTTATTTTTTAAAGATTTATTTATTTTAGCAACAGAGAGAAAGTGCGCATGCTTGCGCACAAGTGGGGGAGGGGCAGATGGAGAGGGAGAGAGAGAATCCTCAAGTGGACCCCTTGGTGAGTATGGGCCCTGACTCGGGGCTCAATCCCAGGACCCTAAGATCATGACCTGAGCAGAAATCAAGAGTCAGATGCTTAACTGACTGAGCTACCCATGCACCCCTCATATTTATTTATTTTAAAAATCATTTTTCTTTTTCCTTTGTTCTATCTTTCCACATATCATATGAGTCCCATATTAAGTCTCTTGAATTGATTTTCTTTTTATCTCCTTATCTTTTATATTTTTATCTCTTAGTCTTTATTTTCTGGGATATTAATCCTTTTGTTCATATCAGAATTAATTTAACTTCTTCAATCTTGGTAGGCTGAAATAATTTTCACTGATTTGTAGGCAAAGAAAAAAAAACAGGCTTTTTTTAAAAGATTTTATTTATTTATTTATTTATTTGAGCGAGAGAGTATTCAGGCAGTGGGGGAAGAAAGAATCTTAAGCAGACTCTGTGCTGAGTGTGGAGCCTGACACAGGGCTCGATCCTACCACCCTGAGATCATGACTTGAGCTGAAACCAAGAGTCTGACACCTAATTCACTGAGCCATCTAGGTGCTCCTTTTTTTTTTTTTTAAGTTTTTATTTAAGTAATTTCTACACCCAACATGGGGCTCGAACTCTCAACCCCGAGATCAAGAGTTGTATACTCTTCTGACTGAGCCATCCAGGCACCCCCTGCAAAAAACAGGTTCTGAAACCTTTTTAAGTAGATGGAATTTTAAATTTACATCTCTTATTATGACTTATTTTTTATCATTATTTTCTAAATCTTTTCTTTTTATATTCATAAGGACTAGAGAAAAAATGAATTTTTAAAATATAGATCTTCCTTGACTTACAGTGGGGTTATGTCCCACTAAACTCACTGTTAAATTGAAAATACTGTAAGTTGAAAATGCATTTAATATGCCTATCGAATATCACAGATTAGCCATGCCTACCTTAAATGTGCTCATAACACTTACATTAGCCCGCAGTCGGGCAAAATCATCTAACACAAAGCCTTTTTTATAATAAAGTGTTGAATATCCTTGTAGTTTATTGAATATTGTAATGAAAATGAAAAACAGAATAGTTTTATCAGTTATTTACCCTTGTGATCCCTGGCTGACTAGGAGCTGCGGCTGGTTACTGCTGCCTAGCGTCATGAAAATATGTTACTGCATATCACCAGCCGAGGAAGAGATCAAAATTCAAAGTTTGAAATACGGTTTTTACCTAACACATATCACTTTGCTCCATTATAAAGTTGAAAAACTGTAGATTGAACCATTGTAAGTCAGGGACTGTCTGTATACCAATTGAAGGGTAAATGTGATTATGTTGATGATTCTTTATTACTATGATAATTATATATACTTAGAGGATAACTATTACAGTTCTGCATCACTTATATATAATTTCTCATTTACTTTGGAAATACTTATAACTGAAAAAAAGATGGCTTTTATTTATTTATTATTTTTTAAAAGATTTTATTTATTAGCGGGGGGGGGAAGCAAAAGGGAGAGGGACAAACATACTCTCCACTGAGTGTGGATTCTGATGCGGGGCTCGATCTCACAACCCTGAGATCATGACCTGAGCCAAAATCAAGAGTCAGACACTTAACCAACTGAGCCACCCAGGCACCCTGAAAAGATGGATTTTAGAAGACAGTGAGTTTATAATACCTTTCCTTCTAGCAGTTGGTATAACCATCAGCCTCAGCAGACCTTTACGGAATAAAGAACCAGTAGATTTAATGAGAGCTCTTGAAGAGCTTGTTTTTGAGATTTATATAGCTTATATTCTTTCACCTATTTTTGTTAAACCTTTATGAATTTTAGACTGTGGTGTAACTCATCTGAGGAAATAATTATATAGGTATGATTTTGCAAAAGTAAAAATTTTATATAATCTAATAAAATTTAAAAATTGTTCTGGGCATCATTATGAAATATATTTAGAAAGGTAGTATTTGTCCTACTTTGTTTAATCATTTTGTTTTACTGGTTTGTTGAAGTTTGTTAAGTAGTTGGAGCTAAGCTAGCAAACTTAGTTGAATTATTTATAATTCTCATCTTGGTTGTTAATTCCTTCTCTGAATTATTATAGTGAGGGCTTTAATTTGTGATGTTAAGCAACTATTGCGCGTCTCCTATATATTTGACATGTTTTGTACATTTAGAATGTTACAAGTTACTTAAAAGAAGAGTTTGAAGCTGTGGATGTTAGGATTGGCTCTGTGGTTTTGGATGAATTATTTCATTCCAGATAATTAAATAAGGTAGTTCATGAAAGGGCCACATTGCCTGAAACATATCCCATGGTTTATAGCCATATGACCTTGTTCTTGTACTTTTCTCTGTTTTACCTGCTTCTTCTAGACCTCAAAATTTAAAGTTATGCAGGGACCATCATGTGCTGGTTGCTCATTAAATAGTCTTATTTCTTATTAAATATGTAAATTGCTGTCTTGATGAAGAGTAAGCTCACAGTATTAGGTAGGTTTATTAGAATACAACAATAACAAATCCATGACCATAAAAGGTATTTAATAATGAAATAAGAGGTTTGATTATAATGATAATATCCTGAAAAAGAAAGATTAATGGAAATAATCTTACTGTTTTAATTATACCTTTAACTTGTGAATTATTTTATCTTCCTGGATAGTAAGTTTTAACATCCATGTTTCCTTACTAATGAGCAGACATGAGAAAAAGGACCCATACATAAATCTCACGGTTAATGGTAAACTTTGAATATGTTTTGACCATACCTTTCCTGGTGGCACTTAGATTTCTGTTTTCTTTCTTTTATTTTTCTCTCTCTTATGGTCTGTTTTAAAAATCATAACCTTATCATTTTCCAAAAACAGAAATAATTATAAGCTAGTGACAGGATTATTTGCAAACTGTAAACGTATCCTGAGTGCTTGATTTTTGCCACTGGGTATTCTAGGAAAAGGAGTGAATGGCAGTGAGAAACATTGTTTGGAAAAAAGTGTAGTGAGATTAAAATTGTGTAACGGCAGACTCTTCTTAGCCTCCTGATGGAAAGTGTGTGTGCGTGCTTGCATGCCTGCGTGTTTGCTTTGGCAGGATTAATTCAGTGAGAAGTGGTGTGGCAAACAAGTTTTATCCTGGATGGCGATGAGTCTTTTCAGTTTTTATCTGGCATATTGATAGGTGCAAAAAATAATTTGGAACATAATTACTGGATCACATTATTTCAGATATTTGAATACTTATTTTATTCTGTGTAGGTTGAAAAATACTGCTTTTATTGTATTTGCGGCTCAAGTATGTAATTGCTTGGTTAAAACTGTACCATTTCATAGAAACATTGTAAGCTAATGTTTATCCCTCAAGAGATAGAACGGAGCAGCCTTCTGCCTTCAGAGGATTTTTAGGCAGCAAAAACTTAGAGGACTATGAAATATTTGCCCTAAGTCAGGCTGCTTCGAGTATGGAGGGACAGAGGCAGGTGGAAGGATCATGGTAGCACCTGGGACCCATTTGATTCGTTGAGAGGAATGTGGGGCAGACAGCAGGTCTTTTTGAAGAAATTACGTTATAAATCAGTGTGTCTTTCTTTTTCTTTCCCTCTTTTCCTACAGGGCCCCTGTGTCCACGATGAGGATTCTGGCCTATCGCTCATGGGAAAACCTGCCCTTCAGGCTCTTTTATATCACTGCCATTTTTATGAACATTTGAATCAGATGGTAAAACACTGTTACCTGGGACGGTATACATTTGATTTGAATTTTTCTGCTCTTGATGGAACTTCAGAAGGCAGCGATTTAAATGGTAAGTACATTATATTATTTTTATGAAATCTAACTTTTTATAAACTGTTGAAAGCCTATGTGTTTGTTACAAAATATTTGAAAAATAATGAAGGTACACAGGAAAACATTATTCTTTGGGCCCCACTACGCAGACATGACCTTTGTTAATGTCAGGGTGGATTTTCTTCAGTCTTCTCTCTCTCTGTAGCTTTTGTTTGTTTTACATGATTGTGTTCATATCTATGTACATTTTTGTTCCTTCCTTCCACTAAACATTGCCTAAGCATTTTTCTATGTTATAAATTCTTCATGGAAACCATTTTGACATCTTATTAATGTTTTATAAGTTATTCCATGCCCTTCAGTAAAGTTTTATGGTTTTTTTTTCTCTATTAGATGTTTTAAACTTTTTGGAAGTTTCTTCCTAGGCAATCAAGAATGGGACCTTTTCCTACTAAATTTTCTAATTTGTCGTGCTAATATATCAAAAAGCTATTTGTTTTTGGTATGGTACTAATTTCTCAAAACATCTTGCTGAAACCTTTTTGTTTCTATTTATAGATTCTTTTGGATTTCCTATGATCTTAGCACATATAAATACTTTTGTCTCATAATAATAAATAATGATTTAAAAAATAAGGTTTATTTTAAAATTAATTTTTAATAGTAATTTTTGAAAATCTTTACATGGGGCGCCTGGGTGGCTCAGTCGTTAAGTGTCTGCCTTCAGCTCAGGTCATGGTCCCGGGGTCCTGAGATCGAGTCCCACATCGGGCTCCCTGCTCCACGGGAAGCCTGCTTCTCCCTCTCCCACTCCCCCTGCTTGTGTTCCCTCTCTCACTGTGTCTCTCTGTCAAGTAAATAAATAAAATCTTAAAAAAAAAAAAAAAGAAAATCTTGACATAATTTCAGACTTATAGAAAAGATGCAATGCAAGAACATTCTCAAATGTTAACATTTTACTGCATTTGTTCCCCTATGCCATGTGTATGTATATGTATGTGTGTATAAATTTATTTATTTTACATATATATATACATATATATGTTTTTTTCTTATGTATATGTGTATATATATATATATACACATATATATATATTTTTCTTTTCTGAGTTATTCTAAGAGTGAATTGCAGACATAGTTCCTTTACTCCCAGACTTAAATGTGAATTTCTAATTCACTTTTCTGCTCAATTCTTGGAGGAAATAAGAGGAAAATGACGTTTGATGAAGGTTTTGAACATTTTTTTTTTTTTAAAGAGGAAGAGAGCGAGAGATGGGGTGGAGGGAGGGGTAGCGGGAGAGGGGGAGAGAATCTTAAGCAAGCTCTGCACGCAGTATGGACCCTGATGTGGGGCTTCATTTCCTAACCCTGAGATCATGACCTGAGCTGAAATCAGAGTCAGATGCTTAACCAACTGAGCCATCCAGGCGCCCCAGAAATTTCTGAAAATTTAAATAAATGCCCTTATTAGGAAAGTGACCCATTTCATTGTTTGGATTTCTCTGGATCAGTGTTACTCGAAGCATGGCCCTTGAACCAACATCATTGAAATCTTTTGTGAACTTGTTAAATGCAAAATTATGGCTCCCACCCTGATTTGGGGGAGTAGAATCTCTGGGAATAGGACCCAGGAAATTGCTTTAACAAACGCTTTATGATTCTTAGGCACATTAAAGTTTGGGAGCTGGTGGTCTTGATAAATTGTATTAGATTTAGGTAAACAAACTCCACTAATTGTCATTAAAATTTTTGTGAAACAAGCTTCATACATAAATTAATTAAGAATAATAACAATTAAGCAAACTTTTTTCCTTACTTCTTGGTTGGTTTCCAGTAACAAGTTCTTGATTGGTTTCCTATAACAAGTATTCTTTCTGTTAAATGTTCCAGTACCCAGGAGACTGTATTCATATTGACAGTTTTCCTGTTGTCACAGGTTTAGATGACTCATTCAAGTTTTGGAGGGCTCCATCTAGGATGTCCAATCAAGATCAAGATTCAAGTTCTCTCTCCACCTTGGAAACAATGGTACTTCTAAAGAATGCATAAGTGCTTTATTTTGAATCTCTGAAAAGATTTGAATTTACATAGTGGATGATAAGATGGTATAAAAAGTATAAGGTTATGATTAAAGTAGCTGTGATTTACTTGTTTATTTTTTTTGAAATTTTTTATTTGCTTATTTTTTTTAAGTAATCTCTGTAGCCAGCATGGGGCTCAGATCCACAACCCTGAGATCGAGAGTCGCATGCTCCACTGACTGAGCCAGCCAGGCGCCTGACAGCCGTGATTTTTTTGAACTGCTGTCTGTGTAGAACTAGGGTGTGATGTACTCATATAGCTACACTGAATGTCCTTTTAGATGAATTTACAACCTTTCTTATACCTTATTTGATAGAACCAGAAGCATAAAAGTTTAAAAATGTTTATCAGTAGTAATAGAATAGATCCCATCTGATAATAATGCTTGAATACCATGCAGTTTTGCTTAAGGGCAAAGCAATTTGGAGAAAGTGAACCCATTCAAATGATTCCAGTTTGGTAGTGGAGATTTTAAGCTTTTTTCTAAATATTTGCAACAGATAGACGCTTGTTTTGATTATCTGAAATACCAGAAATTTATGCCTGCCTGCCTTTTTCTTTTCATTCATAAGTTGCTTTGTTCTAAAAAGTTTGAGACACACTTAGTATTTCTAAATATGACTGATACTAGGTTTCACTTGTTTTACAAGCATATGAAATCATTTCCTCTCAACTGGGAAACATTACATTGCATCCTAGAGTGTTTTTGGAACAGTTACTGTGTCGTAGACCCTATCAGGAAGGCAAAGACTTGGCCCTCCTGCTACAGGAGCAAAAATAATATGAGAATAATATATAATTATAAGGCAATAATAAGATTCACTTCCTGTAGTTTCTCAGCACTGGTACTTTTTGCTGCAGTTTTAGGAGTTATTTTTTATCCCTAGACTCAGAAGAGTTTGTGGTTAGTGCTGCATTGAACCTTTATTTGGAAAAGTAGGGTAATTACCCCAGTTCCACTAGATGTCATGCTTTCCTTTCCATGCTAGAAATAGTATGTATCTTCGTCTCAACAAGAGAAATAATATGATTAAATGCAAAAAAGAGCTGTATTAGTTATTTAATTCACAGAAGGGCAGCATTAATATGTGCTTAAAAGTAATTCTTAGGCTTCCCTGTTTATTGAAAGGGCTATCTGTAGACTAACCTTGAAATTTGTACATTCTTCAGTTCTTTGCTTATAGTAGGTACTCAGTAAGTAGCAATTGCTCTAATTAACTTTGAGTCATCTTAGCTGTTTTGTAGATACCAAGTTGTATTTATCCTATGCAAGAATACTTAAGTACTTTTGCATTTCTGTATTTGATAAGAGAATAATAATAATATGTATATAATATATAGTAATATATATTTTAATAATAACAAATATAGATCAAGATACTAGATTTTCTGAGGAAAATCTTAGAAATACATTATTTATTGTAATCATTATTAAAATAGAAGCACCTCTATTAGCATAAGACTCTTTAACTTGTGTTTGGATGTTACATATTCTTTTAGAAATATATACCAATGAAATCTTTTTTTTTTAAGAAATCTTATTATAGTTCTATGTGAGATTGATTTTGTGTAGTTTCTCAAGAGATAATTATCTATCAGTCAATTCTTCCTTTTCTTCTTTTGGATTACAAATAGAAGAGCTTTGGTATTGGTGACTTACTCACCAGATTGGTGACTTTTATTCACAGAAGTAGTCTCATTACCAAATTTTGCTGTCATGTTTTTCTTGCCATGCGAGATACTGTATGTTTTTGTTCCAACAGGAAAAATAAATTTGGAGAATTTATTCATTATATCAGTATTTATTTATTTATTTATTTTTAAAGATTTATTTATTTATTTTGGGGGGGGAGTGCTTGGGAGGGAAGGGCAGAGAGAGAGGGAGAAACCTCAACAGACTGCACTGAGCACAGAGCCTGACACGGGGCTCCATCCCACAACCCCGAGATCATGACCTGAGCTGGAATCAAGAGTCAGACACTTAACCAGCTAAGCCACCCAGGTGCCCATATACTAGTATTACTTTAAACCTAAGCTGTCATACCTAGACCAGCTAATAATTTCTTTTTTTTTTTTAAGATTTTATTTATTTATTTGACGGAGAGAGACAGTGAGAGAGTGAACACAAGCAGGGGGAGTGGGAGAGGGAGAAGTAGGCTTCCTGCGGAGCAGGCAGCCTGATGTGGGGCTCGATTCCAGGACTCTGGGATCATGACCTGAGCTGAAGGCAGACACTTAACGACTGAGCCACCCAGGCGCCTCGTAGACCAGCTAATAATTTCTTAAGTATAAGTTACAAATTGAGGTATCAGTTCAGTGGATTTAAATTTTACAAATAAGTGTATCTGGTAATTTTTATTATTATTTTGTGTATTTCCCAGATATGAGAAAAGATGGAATTTTTTTATTGGTTTTTTCATTTTGTCTTTCTAAGGAAAGCACTGTCTTTTTTTTTTTTTTTTTTTAAAGATTTTATTTATTTATTTGACAGAGAAAGACACAGCAAGAGAGGGAACACAAACGGGGAGTGGGAGAGGGAGAAGCAGACTCCCCGCCGAGCAGGGAGCCCGATGCGGGACTTGATCCAGGGACTCCAGGATCATGACCTGAGCCGAAGGCAGTCGCTTAACCAACTGAGCCACCCAGGCGCCACAAAAGCACTGTCTTTTGATTTGGGTCATATCATCTAGTGTGCTGTCACTGGGTCATTATCCATTCTGTGCAGTTAATGCCACATTAGGGACTTTCATGGTGTTATCTAATGAATATATTAGTTCATTTGTTTGGCAAACTTTGTAGGGATTGGGACATGTATGTTCATAAATTACAGAGAGGGTAAAGAGTGTCATTTTGGTGCATTGCCCTTCTAAGTAACCGTCTTTTCAGAGATGAATTCTATCCAGCTCAGTGTCTCCTGCTCCCAGGTAGGAGGGCTCAGGCATTGGTTGGTTTTCCTCCTGAAATCTCATCTCTACTTCTTAGAAATATCCACACTAGATGGGTACTTACGCCTAGTATACACTGGTATGCAACAAGAGTTTTCTAACCAAAATATGTGTTTTTGGTTTTTTTTTACTGCTATGGAGCAGAATTATGTCTGTATTTTTTGAATCTATTTTATCAATTGTCAAAGGAGATGTGGCTTCTTTCCTTTTGAGCTTTTCTTTGTGAAATATGTGATGCTTTGGAACTTTGGGAGCACCAGTTTAAATAAAACTGAATTTATTTTAGTTTAAGTTTATTTAAACATTTAAAGAGAAATTACTCATGGGATTCTTACTATTGCTATTTTACGAAGGAAGAGATTAACGCATGCAATGAATAAGTGTCTTGTTCAAGGTTCCAGTGCTGGTAACTGATAAGAGCATTATTTGAATCCAGGAGTATGTTTGGCTCTAGAGCCCAGGTTGTTGACCGTGACGTTCTACTCCTTCACAACAAAGCCAGATGTGATAGGTGCCATAGTAGATGTTATAGTCAGGGTGCAGTGAGGTTACATTAGAGAGTATGATGGAATAGAAAGTGATTTTGTATAAGAAGTGTGAGTTGAAATGAGCTTTAAAGGATTAATCTTTCTTAGATGTATGCACACATTTGCAGGGAGCCGAAAAGATATTCAGATATGTCTAAGATTCAGTACTCTCTGACAAGAGTTGAAAGTCTAGTCAGGAACATGAAGCACAATGTGAAAATGATTGCATGCGTGGTTGTGTGGTACTAAAAGCGTTAGATACTCAGAGAATGCCTGGTTTGTTTGGAGTGTGGAACAAAGGCTAAAGTTTAATTATCAGATAAGGGTTAGCTAAGAGAGCTAAATCTGTTTTTGGGTTTGAAGAGGTAAGATATAATAGCTATAAAGATACAAATATAAAGATATTTCAGCTGAATAAAATGCACGAAACATTACAGTTGACATTATAGAAAAATACGTATTGGTATTTGTGTGATGGTAGTTATGAGTTTTATAGAACGAAAAGTAGACCAAGGACAGTTAAAGCAGGGATGAATCAAAGTGGCATTTTAGAAGAAAAATCATTTTGACGTAGGAATGAGTGATAGAGTAGGTACATACATCCAGTGCGATGACCCCAGGAAAACGTGGGGAGACAGCAGTTTGCATGATGGGGAGAGAAAGAGAATGATATACTTTGTTTAAATAAATTTCAACCACCTGTGGATTACCCAGGATCTAAGAACCTGTATATTTTAGTTAGAAAGAAAATATAAGTGAGATTCTAGTTCCTAAGTGTTAGTAATATAGGCCCCAGGACTGTAATACAATGAAAATAAGTTTGTTGTGTGTCTGGTTTTTTTTTTTTTTTTTGAATAAAAATTTAATATTGATTCTTTTTAAAAGGTATATTTATTTATTTTAGAGAGAGAGAGCGCGTGCATAACCAGGGGGAGGAGCAGAGGCAGAGGGAGTAAGAGAGAGAAGCAGATTCCCCGCTGAGCGCGGAGCCTGACGCCAGGCTTGACCTATGAGATTTTTGACCTGAGTCAAAAATCAAGAGTCAAGACGCTCAATTGACTGAGCCACCCAGGCGCTCCTAATATTGATTGTTTTAATAAGACTTAGATATTGATGGTTAATAATACCTCCATATCAGTTTATTTTATCATTTTTTTTCTATGTGACATTAGAATGAATATAATGGCTAGTGAAAATAGAGTATTCATTCCATTCTGTGTACATAGCGTGTACTGTTTTATAAATATTCTTTTAAAAATTGTTAGAAAGAGCAAATAATATTTGTGTTTTTTTCTGTATTTTGTATTCACTTTGGTGTGTTTGAAGTTATCCAGACTAAGTTACTGTAGAGGTATAGCCATTACTGTTGAGTGCAAACATTTAAAGAAATTGGCAAAAACGTTTTGAGATCGATTTTAGCAACTTTATTAAGCAGGTAACTGTAACTGAAATAAGTAAAATAGGGTTGGGTGTTATTTTATATTTGCACTAAAATATATTTCCTTAATTTTGGTTAAAGTGGTTATTTTATGTAGTTAGTTTTGATATATGTGTTGAGTCAGCTTTGGGCCTTTAGAGCTCAGGTGACAATAGCCTCTAGTTTGCTGTTTGCTGGAGGTCCACAGATGGGTTACGGTGTTAAATTTACACCATTTGAGAGTGGTACCCTTTCACGAGCGAGGAAGCGGTGTCTTCGAGAATTCAAGTATTTGGCGTAGGGTCACAAAGCTAATGGAGAACGGAATAGGACAACAAGCTCTAGGAAACTTGTTCTCTTAAATTATATACAGTAGGGCATAGGGATCGTGGTTATCTCCTAGGGTTAAGTCTCTGCATGCGAGTGAGTGATCTTATAGTTAGGCAACAATCTTATATCATCTCATGCTCATTCCTTCAGTGATATTTCTCTGAGCTTCCTTTTTTTTTGTATTATACACAATCCATTTGAATCATGGATCTGTATAGTCGAAGTGATTAAAGTTCTTGTTATAATTTGGTGAGAATTAATGATTACAAATTGTGAAGCATGCCAGAGCTTTTCTGCTGTTGGACATAGAGACAGGTATCATCTATAGTACTGAACACATGAAACCTGGAGTTCCTTAGAAACTTCCATACTTTGTATTTTTGCCATGTTTTAAAAATGTGAGTTGAGGGGCGCCTGTGTGGCTCAGATGGTTAAGCGTCTGCCTTCGGCTCAGGTCATGATCCCAGGGTCCTGGGATCGAGTCCCGCATCGGGCTCCCTGCTAGGCGGGGAGTCTCCTTCTCCCTCTGCCTCTGCCTCTCTCTCTCTCTCTCTCTCTGACTCTCATGAATAAATAAATAAAAAACATTTGAAAAAAAAATGTGAGTTGATTTGTACCCTGTCTTTTTCATCTCACAGATCCTCATTTTCTTCCTTTGTTCTCTTTTAATTTTTTAAAAACCAAATGACTTACTTGGGAGCCAGTCTACTA
The DNA here is from genome assembly GCF_002201575.2 of Neomonachus schauinslandi. Classification (NCBI taxonomy): domain Eukaryota; kingdom Metazoa; phylum Chordata; class Mammalia; order Carnivora; family Phocidae; genus Neomonachus; species Neomonachus schauinslandi. The sequence goes on from NC_058416.1 coordinate 7,721,735, forward strand.
AAATGAAAGAAGATATAGAAAATATTATGAAATTACTTGACAAATAAAATACTCAAGTCCTAAATTAGCTTTCAAAAAACTTTGAAGTATCCAGTGAACACTTTCATTTCTGTAGGGCAGAATACAAAGAAAATAGTTTTGAACATAGATGCATTTTGTTTGTATGACAGAAATTGTCTGTCTTTTTTTTAAACCCAAATTCTACTTTGATACGGTAAACGACTTTGCTATTTTCTGCTCCTTCAAAGGGACTCTTTTAAAATAGTAACTGCCTATTTTACAATGAGGCATGATTTAGAAAGCTTCTTTAGCTATCAAATCTATTTATAAACACATTGAAGAAAAGGTTATTATTTTTTTAGTTTTTACAAGCAAAATTTGATTCTGTTTTAGGACAGTGGCTTTAAGTAACACCAATTTATCTGTACTAACAGGCTTTTATTGCCTCTTATAATACCAGTAAGGTGAGAAGGCTAGAAGTATATATACTTCAATTCAAGGAAAACTCAGTTTTATTTGTCTTATCAAGGGAATGTAAATTGAAAATCTCAGGATGTGTCGTGTGGCAGACAGGAAAGAGGAAAATGTCTAGATTGTGATTTTGTACTGAAGTCATTTTAATGAACAGAGCAATGACAGATAGAATAATTAGACAGACTCCCTGTTATGAGGACAGCCCTGGCCTCCCACTTGGGGCTTTATGGCTACTATGAGAGCAAATGAGAAGGTGTGTTCTCCGCTGTGGGGGGAAGAGGTGACTGAGCATGCTCCGCTTGGCTGGCCAGCATTCTGGAGGTTTGTCTGAGGACTTCCTCTGACTTGAGTGTATTGATCTGTCATGAATGTAGTCCTCAACTGAGAATCCTAATTAGAGTGTGACCTTGTAGTCCTTATCTCTAAATGAGGATCTGGACTAGAGCAGGCCTTTTCTACCTGTGGCATTATGGGCTCATGTGAACCTCCTCCACCTTCCAGAAGCTAATACTTGAATTTTAAAATGGATTAGTTGTTACTTGGATTTCAAGATAACAAGTAACATATTTATATATTGATATCTATATTATTACAGATAATCAAATATCCATTGGAGATTATTTTCAAACAAGCAAGGATTTGAGCATAGAACCAGAGCTATTCAGTTTAATACTTTTTTGTCTTGTTAAAATAATAATGTGCTAATATAGCAAATTATAAAAAATATAGATAGGTTAGTAGAAATATAAATCACCCATAATCAAGTTTTAAGACACAATGTATTACTATATAAAGAAGTCTTTGTGTTTTCTCAACCATACAGGGTAAGTTATAATACAGCTCTTAGGTTAGGTGCTTTCTAAAATCATATTTTCTAAATCTGTGTATCACTTCCTTGGATTATACTGAGGAAAATCACAACTTTTATTAATGTCTGACCTTTGGTCACACCTTGTGATTTTGCTTTCTTCTAATGAGCCAGGTATTCCATGGGCCCTTAGAAATCTTTTTTTCCTGCACTGAGTGCTACCTCTGTTTTTGTCAGTAGTGAGGACTGGATATGGCCTGTCCCCTCTTTCTGCCCAAATGTTTAAAGGCTAAAACATACTCCTTTAACTTTTGCGTAATTCACTGTCCCTGAGAGAGACTACCCTACTTGATTCATAATAGGAGCGGTTCTTTTTATAAGTTTCAAATGGCACACACAAGGGTGTTCAGTGAAAAGGTAAAGGATTCTAGCATCATTGTCCTCTTAGATTTTATTATACAAACAAAGGGGCTTATGGCAGGTGCCAGATCGTCTTTGTGGTATCAGTCTCAGTTGTTGTTATCTTCACAGACTGTGAAAGTTATTTGGATGTCTGTTGACAGGGATTTTTTTTTTTTTCTTAGAGCCAGTTGTAGGTAAATACATTTTTAGAAAAATAAATTTTAGGGGCGCCTGGGTGGCTCAGTCGTTAAGCGCCTGCCTTCGGCTCAGGTCATGATCCCAGGGTCCGGGGATCGAGCCCCGCTTTGGGCTCCCTGGTCAGTGGGGAGCCTGCTTCTCCCTCTCACACTCCCCCTGCTTGTGTTCCCCTTCTCGCTGTGTGTCTGTCTCATCAAATAAATAAATAAAATATTTTAAAAAAAAGAAAAATCAATTTTAGGTTTTTCCCTATTATCTGGATCTAATATTAGATAAAATAAGGTATTTAATATATGATTATTTATGAGTTTATTTAGACTGAAATTTATCCAGGTTTACTTATTTAGATGACTTTATGTGCTTGGCTTACATTTGTTGGCTACAGCTTTCTGTTATTTATTTGTTATTGTAATGTCATACTTGAAGTAGTGAGAGATGATTAAAGTCTTAAGTTGAAAGGGGTATTTTAAAAACTATATAAATTCCATCTACCATTTTCTTCAGATTTATATTCTCTTTACTAACAGAAACTGAAAACAAAAATACCCTTGGTTTTTGCTTTTATTCTATCATATCAAGTCTAATAAGGTATCCTACTTTATATGTTAAGATAAATACACAATCAATATACAAGTTCTGAGCTGTATGGTATCTGAGTTTGAGGTAGGGTTGATTCATAAGTTCTAGTGACAGCTCATACTGTATGCATGTGCTGACATGGAGATTATCCAGGTTTGGGAAGTACAGGCTATTTCAGAGAAAATAAATTGATGGTAAGAAAAAGAGGGATCTGACCTCTCCAGATAAGGTATTTTTCACATAGAAGGTGCCAGATACATCAGTTTGAACTTTTTCCATTTTAGGAGGCTGCATAGGCTGCTCATCTGTAAACCTATAGGTGAAATTGTGTTTGTCTTCTACAGAATTTATGTTATGTTTAATGTTTTAAAAAATACTGTATTCTGAAACACAGTGTTAACATACTGCCTGAAACAGTTCTTTTGTGATATGGGGAAAGGTAGAGAAAAATCTATTAATATTTCTGTTGATTTTTTTCTTAGGCACTATTAAAATTTGTGTGTGCCATTTGAAACTTATAAGAAGAACCCCTCTTACTATGAATCAAGTAGGGCAGACTATCTCAGGGACGGTGAATTATGCAAAAGTTAAAGGAGCATGATTTAGCTTTTTAACATTTGGGCAATAAATGGGTATAAGCCATATCCAGACCTTAAAATCCGAAATGGGCTTCAAATCAAAACTTTGCTACTTTGAGTTACTGATTTACATAAATTCCAGCAGGTCTTATAAGAAGCAGGAAAGTGCCATTCAAAAAACTTACAACTCTTAAGATATGGAATGTTTTCCAGGCATATGAACTAGTGTAGTTTTGTTATTAACCTTCTTGTTTAAGGTTATTTTGTGTACATGTTGCTTCTGTTTCAGTTTCCATGTGATAACATTAATGAATGAATGTTAAGAATAAAATAATTTTCTCTGCTCCTTGATAGGTGGCACCTTCGTCGGGGAGTGCTGAATTTCTACCACTTGGGCCCTCAGCAGTGTCTCTCCCTGAAGCCTCACACGACCAGTTTGTGGCTCAAGGTACCCTTTTAGGAAGACATTCTGCTTTCGAAAAGAAAAATGACAAGTCCGTCAGGATATTTTGAAATAAATGTCTACATAAGAACAAAATTAAATAAGTCACAAAACACAGTGAATGTCTAGATAAGAACAAAATGAAGTGGACTGGAACATGATAGAATAAATATATCAGAAATTAACAAAACAAATACCCTTAACTAATAAATGGAATGTATTTGTCTGATTGCCATATGGTTTCTTATTAGTTAAGTGTAGATATTTAGTGTTTGAACTGGGGAATTAATAGATATTAGTTACCTTCATTTTTCTCCCTCTTTAGGGAAAACACTTCAATTTACCACATAGTCCACTTGAAAGTGGAGAGAATCTGGTCATAGGTATTTTTCAAGGGAAATACTTCTATTTTAAAGTCAACAAAATGTGTTGCATCTTTATTTTATTAGAAATGCTTGATGATTCATTGTTTGTGTATAACACCCAGTGAGTCATGGAACACTACATCAAAAACTAATGATGTAATGTATGGTGATTAACAGAACATAACAAAATGAAAAAAATGCTTGATGAGTAGCCTGGGATTTATTTTTATTAATGGCAATATACAAATTCTATTCTTTGTATTAGGGACTGCTTCCAACGCTATTATGCTTCAACCTTTATATGTTTGGAAGATTACAACTTAGCTTTTGTTTGTCCTAGAGAATGTACAGGCCTTTATTCAGTAGCATTAAATTCATCACTTGTAAGCAATATGCTACCTAAAAAAGAAGAATTTTAAACACTGAAGTATAAGCATCAGCAGGGAAAAGGTTTTCTAAAACTTCAGAAATAATTGCTTAATGAAGACTTTACTCTGAATTTTTATTACAGTGTTTGTTCCCTAACTTCCTAAACAATGTCCCATTTTGTTTTTTTTAGTAATATATGTTAACAATATAAAAAAGTGTTTAATTGTAGAAAGTACTTATTTGATCCTCTAGAGAATAAAAGGAGCAAACTCACATTGTTTAAATAGTTGAGGACACAGAGGATGAAATGAAATTTGATAATGAATTTCATGAACATTTATCTCTAAAAGTATGTTGCATTACTCTTTTTTAATAACTTCATTGAGAATAATTTACATACCATACAGTCACCCATTTAATAAGTGAATTCATTGGTTTTGAGTCTATTCACAGAGCTGTGCAAGGATCACCACAATTAATTTTAGAACATTTTCATTTTCATCACCCCAAAAAGAAACCTCGCCATTAGCAATCACTCCTCATCTCTTTTGATCCTTCCCAGTCCTAGGCCAGAGTTAATCTACTTTCCTTCTTTATAGATTTGCCTGTTATGGAAACTTCATAAAAAAGCAATCATATAGTATGTGTTTTTTTGTGACTGTTTTTTTTTTTCCACTTAGCATAATGTTTTCACGGTTGATCCATGTTGTATTATGTGTCAGTACTTAATTTCTTTTTATTGCTAAAAATATTCCACTGTATGGATAGACCACATTTTATTTACCCATTCATCATTTGATGGACATTCGGATTTTTCCATGTTTTGGCTATCATGAATAATACCTCTACAGACATTCATGTACAGGTTTTTGTGTGGACATACAGTTATGTGGGCTTTTTTGTTTTGTTTTGTTTTTTGTTGCATTATTCTTGATTTGAATTTATTTTATTTTCAAGGATTGTGCTTAGAATGTGGATTCATGCACAGTTTTACTGGTTACCAATCACTTAAGCATGTATATTTGACAAAAAAGCTTCTTAGTCCTTTTTGTTGAATCTGCCACTGAACAGTGCTGCAAAGCATTGAATATATATTGTGTGTGAGCCAAATACTAGAGCAGTTATTTTGTTGTTCGGTATCTTCTTGAATCTCATCCCTTTAAAATAGTATTAAGATAAAATGTGATTTTTTTTTTTTTTTTGGTGATAACGAGATTTTAGTTCCCTAAGCTAGAACATCTAGCAGGATTTGCCAGTGAAGCTGGTTAGTCCTTTTATTTGTTGTTTTGCTAATTCTTAATTAACCAGGGAATTAATATGCTCCAAAGTGATTTAGGACAGAGTGAAAAAATTTTTCTCTAACATGTACATTAGGGCCACTCCAGACATCCAACTTTACATTTTTAAATTTAGTTTCTAACTTTTGTAAAAGAAAAATTATTTTATTAAAAAAAAAAACCTAACAGGATCTCTTTTGATCTGTAAGCTTACATTTGATATACAAAGGTGAAAGGAATCATTCAAAAATAAAAATGTTAGTGTATTTGAGTACTACTAACATAAATAACTAGGATAATTTTCTCTAGATAAAATATAAAAGTTTATTTAAATATATTAGATGAGTTTGAATTTCTTAACCTCTGTGCCCTCCCCTTTTATTGATCTTCTTCTGTATACTTGGCCTAAAAATGCTGAAAACGTGGAATACATATCTTCTGAATATTTAAATTTTTCCCTTAAAATCAATTGAACTGTTTCTGTGGAATTACCTAAATTTACTTTTCCAAACTTTATTTAGTTTAAAATGTCAGGTCTTTCTTGATGTTACATAGTCCCGAAGTTATATAGTACTAATTCTTCCCCCGAAGAAATTAGTTTATTACAAAGGAAAAATTAAACTTCACAGTGGAGAAAGCGGGTAGATACCCCCTTGACCAAATGGCTGAAGTTAACACTACCAATACTGGTACAAATAGGAATCATGCTTTTCCCGCTGGGATGCACTGAAGCTCTACTCATGAGGAAACACCAAACATCAGACGTTCTACAAAGTAACTGGCCTGTGCTCTTTGCAAAATGTCAAGGCCCTGAAAGACAAAGCAAGTCTGAGGAAATCTTCCAGTTTAGAACCCAAAGAGACATGACAGCTAAATGCAAGTGTGATCCTGAATCGGATCCAAACAAGAACTCTGGAGCTACAGACATTAGTGCGACAATATGCCAAATTTGGAAAAGGTCTATAGATTAGAGGCTACCACTGTGTCATATTAATTTTCTGTTTGCTAATTGTACTGTGATTATAAAAGACAAAGTTTGTTTAGGAAATTAATTTAGGGCCGAAGGGGCATTTGCAACTTACAAGCAGTTCATAAGAAGATAGGTATATAGGTAGATAAAATGTGGTAAAACATTAATATATAGGGATCTGGGCCAAGGTATATGGGAATTCTTTGTACTCTTGTACTTTCTGTAAGTCTGAATTTATTCAAAATATGTTTTTTTTTAAAAAGAAATAAGTGAGGGTCATGAGGGAAAGTCTTGGGGCAGATTAACAAAGATAGCTTTCTTATTAACAATCCCTTGTTGAGTTTTCTGGGAAAGGTCCACAGTCTCATATCTTCAGTTCTTAAAATCCAGGATCTCTGAAACCTTGAAAGTTTTCTCAGAACTCACTTGGTGTAAAACTTGCCTGTACCTGAGTACTGTTGCTGCGGAACCTGAGCAGTATTGATTTGAGGTGGTCTTTCTTTCTTTCTGCATTCTGCTTACTGTGATTGTACATGTGTCACTCTATAGAAATACTTACTTCCTCATGGGGTATTTCCCAAGATCCCACTGAAGGTGTGAGTTAATGTAGGGTTCATGTATCATGCTGTTTTTCTAAAATCTAAAATATTTTGAATTCTAATGCACTTCTGGCCCCTAGAGCTTTAGAAAAAGAGTTGTAGACCGTCTGTTTGTTCCTCGGTGTCTGAATGCTCGAGGGCAGAAAATGTGCGCTGCCCTTCTTGTCTTGGCTCTTATACTGTCACCAAAGGCAGACACACACACACACACACACACACACACACACACACACACACACTCACACAGAGTGGAGGAGTTGGATGGCTGCTTCCTTGGCCTCAGGGTGGAGATGAGTCTGGCACTAAGGAAATTCCCCAACCATTTCTCCTTTGGCACTTTCAGGACTTTCCTCTGAATATCAGAACTTGTGAATATTGTACATAAGCACAAAGTGAACAAAATCATGATAATTTTTATGCTTATTTTCAGTAATGGGTCAGCATGAAACTACATCAGCACAGCTTCCTCGTGGCGCATCCCTTCCTGCCCCTCTGCCCAGGCAGTGTGTGGTCACTCCACCTCTCCTGTCAGCCGTGTGCGGCCTGCTGGACGGCCTCTTGGCGATCGCTCCCGGAGACACTGCCCGTGCTTTCCGGCAAGCTCGTCTCGTAGAGCTTCTCTGCAGGTAAGACGGGCGGGGTGGCAGAGATGAACTGACACCAGCTCTGCTCATGACTTGGTGTAAGACTTCATATGTCCTGGGAATTTATCTTTACTTTTTTTTGGCTCATTAGATTGCAGGTTTCTGCTTTTGCCAGAATTGTCTTGACAGTTTTAGTTTGGATCTATTACAGCATTCATATTGGTTTATTATGTCGACTATTATGCACTCCCACCTTCCTGATTTTTTTTTTTTTTTTTTTAATAATTCAGAGGTTCTAAACCTTATTTGTCCTCCATCACACTTGGCCATTCTAAATGGAAGTGAAAGAGGTCAGGGATTTATCTCCCTAGGGTTGTATCAGAATTGTGGCCATGGGTTGAAAATCATGGTTTAAATTCATTTGGAGTTTTTTTCATTATTGGAGATTAAACTCTTATTAGAAAGTACTCTGATAAAATTTAGAAAATCATGATTTTGTTCTTTCATTTAGCTATATTAATGAGCTTATATGGCAGGACCTTTGGATGATCATATTGGTTATATGGTATAGTAAAAAAGGCTGTAGATCCTTAATCAGCCTGACTTAAGGTCTGATTATAGTTCATTCGCTCCCTAGCATTGTAGTCTTGGGGAAGTTATTTTAATCTCTGGGGTGTCATTAATAACATCTGTTTAGTGGGGTTAGTGTGAGGATTAAGTGATGATGTCTGGGACACTCTTTCTTTATGGTAACTGTTCCTTTTCTTTCTTCCCACATCCAGATAGCCAGTGTACCTCTTCTTGTTGACCACTTAGTCGTTTGCATTTCTCTGCCTGTGAACATTCGCCGTATGAAATTTCTTCTTCTTCTTTGCCAAATCACAGTGCCTTCTTTTTCTTTTCAGGATATTAAGAAAACTCTAAAAAGAAAGAAATATCCCTTGTTTCATCTCACTTTTCATTACTCGTTTACCATTTATAATAAGCCGTGGTGTGTGAGTTTGTTCATATTTCCTTGTCATCTTTCTACTGTGACACCCACTAGAGTTGGAAAAGGAACCCACTAGTCGATTGCCTTTTCCCTGTGGATGTTTTCCTGCCTCGAGAATGATCAAAATGGAGCTTTAGGAATCCTCTGGCTTCTCAAGAGTCAGCTAAGAGTCTGCTGTGAAATTGAGGCCACAGAGCTATTAAAGGATCTTTTATGGCAAAGGCTTGTCATATTCTGTACCTGTTCTTTATTCCTGACTTAAAACAATTTTCCTGTTTGTTTTGCATTGTTTTGTTTTTTACTTTCTAAATCAGAACTTATTTCCTAGCAAGTATTTTTCCTATTTTACAGAGGAAACTAACCACCAAGGTTTTTTTTTTGTTTGCTTTCCTTCTGAAAGAGCTTCATTATATTTTGTTCTGCTTTTCATTAGATATTTTTTGCTTCCCATGTTTATTGGACAAGATCTTTTCCTGTGTTCTAAAATATTATAGGATACCTTTTTGTATACATTTATTGTCTTTATAAAAATCTTTTCTCTTTTTTGTTTTTACTTTCTATTTGAGTATAGTTGACACACAGTGTCACATTACTTTCAGGTGTGCATCTTCATTATTCGACAGATTTATGTGTTATGCTCTGTTCACCACAAGCAGAGCTACCATCTGTCCTGTTACATCACTGTTGCAGTATCATTGACTGTATTCCTTATGCTGTGCCTTTTATTCCCATGACTTACTCATTCCATAACTGGAGGCCTCTATCTCCCACTCCCCTTCCCCAACACCCCCACCCACGTTCCCTCTGGCAGCCATCAGTTTGTTCTCTGTAAAGATCTTTTCTCTTAAATTCTATTCAAGGTTATATTCAAACTTCAAATACTAATTTATTAATTTTTAATAAGCAGCATACTCCTCATCTGGAGGGGTTTCTTTTTTTATTTTTTTTCTTCTTCGCAGTATTGCAGATGCCACCCTCCTAGAGAGCTGTGTCCAGGAGCTGAAGGCTCCACTGCCTTTGTCACCTCCAGTTGAACACACTCAGGCTCAGGTAAGTGTCACGTCTCCCTCTCGCTCATGTCTGTTTGCCTTAAGTGCCAGAAACATAAATTCTGCCAAGAATATACTAACCATAGGAGAGGGATGGAAATCTTTCAGGATATACATGGTATGATGAGGTTACTTGAAATAGGTTACATAACATTTTAATCTGAGACATCTTTGCATGGTGAAATAAAGCAGCAGGGTTTAAAGATTTAGATTCTCTTCCTGATTCCATTATTAACCAGCTATAAATGTTTACCCACAGATCTGGATATCTTTGAGCACCATATTATAAAAAGAGGACGTTGTATAGACCACCTTCTCATTCTATGATTTTAGACTATCATTTTCACCTAAATTGAAGTTGTTAAAATACATAGTGATTAAATTCTTTGTATTTTCAAAACCCAATCTAATAAAAATAAATTTATTTTTGTTCATTTACAGATATTTACTATTTTTAAGTTCTTGCTTGTAGCTAGCATCTTTATGTAAAGTATGCTTAACAATTCCTTGTGTAGTTGTTGCTAATAGAAATGTTACCTCAAATCAGATTTTAAGAAGGGCTACAAGATTTATTTAGTGTGATAATTAAAGGTGGAACAGACCAGTATCTCTTGCTTTGTGGTGCTGTCTTTGAGGTTTCTGAATAGGGCAGACAACCCTTTTACAAGGTTGGGTAACACAGTGTGCATCATCTTCAAAACACTTTTCCCAGGGCAGTGTCTTCACTTTTGAGTGTGTTTATTTGCATAAGGCTATCTCCTCCATTTCACTGTCTATCCATCCAGCAAATTTTTATTGAGGGCCTACTGTGTACCAGGATCTTGCCTGTGCAAATAAATACTCTTCCCCTCAAGTTGGGAGAGCAGATCATGAGCAAATCCATATGTACCTGCTGATGATAGACGTCTGAGAAGAAAAACTAAAACAGGAGACAGGGAATGACATCAGAGCTGGGAGGTTAAGGCTTTTCCACTTAGGGTGGTCAGGGAGGTTCTTTCAGACAGGGACATGTAACCTGAAGTATGTGAGGAAGCTAGTCCTGGGGGACACTGCAAGACCCCTGAGATTGGGATATGTTTGGTCTGTCCAAACAATATCAAGGAGGCCAGAGTAGCTAGAGTGAATCTGTGAGGGGGAGATGAGATTGGAGGCTGCGGTGAGCTCCATGAAGGCAGGGCTTTGCCTGTTCTTACATATCAGTTGTATTTTGGATGCTGAGCGCAGTGCCTGTCCCATGGAAGGTGCTCATTTAGTACTTGTGGAATGAATGAATAACAACAACAGTAGCACACATTTCCGGAGTGCTTGTTTGTACTAACTTATGTAATCATCACAATAGTCACATGAAGTATCATTAGTGGCCTCATTTTAAAAGTAAATGACTGGAAATGTCCAGGGTTGCTCACATAGAAAGGGGCAGAGCCAGGATTCCAGCTCATACAGGTTGGTTCCAGAACTTACACTCTTACTCACTTCATCACCTGACCTTCTGTAGGTTAAGTGCTTCTTGGCTGTTTGTCCTCACACAAGATTACTCATTCATTCCAGAAAAGTTCTGGAACCTCTTCTCTGCCAGATTATGTTCTAGATGCCAGTGACAGAGGTGTGAACAAAGCAAACACACATGCCTCCCCACATGAATTCTGTCCTCGGTGCAGAAGACAGTAAGCAGTAAATAAAATGTGAAGTGTTTTATCAGCTGGTGACAAATGGTATGGGCAAAACGAGGGTGGGTGAAAGGGTGTGTGGCAGAGGGAGAGCGTGCTATGTTTTGTCAGGGTGGTCAGAGGAGGCCTCACAAGGGTGAGATCTGAGCTGAGAGTGTAGAGGCGCCGAGGAAGTGGCGAGTGTGGCTGGGCGGAGCGCGTGGGCTCGTGAGAGGCTTCAGTGATTCCGTGGTTCTCTCTCAGATGCTTTTCGTTGGCTCTCACCTTCCATGGCTTATCTGTTTCTGGTAACACTTCATGCATCAGAGTCAGACTTGCTGTAACTGCAATCAGTAGAGTACAAAGGCAACAAAAAAGACTTCATAGCAATAAGGAAATTAAATGTTACAAACTTGCATTTTACCTGATAGGAGATGTGTTGAAGAGTATTTTGTAATCTTTCTTTATAAAATTGTATGATATGTGGCATTGGAATGCCCCTTTCTACTTCCAGAATATATTGATTCCACAGTTTAGCTACTTAAAAACTATAAAGGTGTTCTTTCTCTAAATGGAATTTGAAATTTGACTTTGAAAATACTGCTTTGTTTGGTATTATTATACTTGACAGTGTTAATGTGGTCATTAATGGCATGTTTATGAGAATACTTTGTGCTATGCATTCCTTTTAGATCTTTAAAAATTATGATTAATATTTTTAGTCTTTTATTAACATACATTACAAAGAAAGTAACTTATAATGCATAGAGAGCTGAAATATCACTGAGCTAGACTTTTCATATAATATGTTTTGTTTTCCTTTATCTCTTTTTTCAAATAGGTATCCTTTCTCCTAGAATACCTGTCATCTTTGTCCAGGCTTCTGCAGTCATGTTTATTGGTAGATCCTGACCTTGTGATTCAGGATGAGCTTCTGAAACCTCTTATCACAAACATCATTGGGGTCCTCACCATATGCACCAAAGATGTCTTAGGTAAGCTTTATTTCTTTAAGTTTAGGATGGAAGCAAATGATATTGAGGAAAAAAGTCTTACTCTGCACCAGATACTCACTTCAAGGTTAAATTTTATGTTGTGCTTTGCCGATATTTTGGAAGGCTTTTATAATGTGTTTTATAGTTTGGATCTTTTAAGTGGTTCCAGGAAACCATTTGAGACAAATATGTAGTATAGTGAAAGAATATCCCCTGTGCTGTCAGTTTAAATGAGGGGAAGTTCTGTATGTAATATTAGCAAGTACAGTGAGTTTCAGGTAGTAATTATTCTTATAAGCTATGGGTACAGCCAAATGACCTACTAATAACTTATTTGCAATAACAAGTATCAGTAAGTGTAGCATATAATATCAAACATTTTGATAAAGTCCTAAATTATTGAAAAATACACTCTGATGAAAAGTTGTATTAGAGCACTTAATAGAAGAGAAAATTAAAACAATATAGAATCTTTAACAGAATTAAAATACAATAATTAAAAGATTTTATAATGAAGTAATCGATAATTTGGCTATTGCTAAATGGCTCTTTGCATGTTAATTATTACTTAGGTTTTTGAATTTTATAGATTTGTTTGGTTTTAGGTGAGTAAAATGTTTTATGATGCCAGCAAATCTAGTCCTCAGTGTCTCATTAGTGTTAAAATATTCTGGTGCTAGAAGAATAGTAATTCTTTACTTGGAAATTTTACAGATGGTAGTGATGTCCTAACTAAGCAAATCAGGATAGACCATGCATTCACTATGAGGGTGATATCACCCCTCAAGAAACAAAAATTGAATCTTGGGGGAAAGGGGTGGGGGAAAAAAATCTTAGCTGTTACAATGGTTTGTGGCCCTTCAGAGCTCATTTCTACCCAATAAAATCTTATTCCTTAGTATTTAATTTCTCTTGTTGGGTTTCTTAGATATCACTTGGGAGGCACTGATATTGAGCTCAGAGAAGATAAACAGGAGATAAATATCATTGCTAAAAACTATAGTGTATAGATGGTTGTGACTGGAGGACTTTGATTCAACACTTGATCCCAAAGTCATATGGCCAGATATCCCAAAGTCATATCATGTCTTGATTGTCATTGGCTGACTTGTGGATTGTTCTTTTAATTGATTCTCTTGCTTTTGTGTGTGACTTGGGCTTTGAGAATTAAATACAAATAGTATATGTTTTATTATTATGTAAGTTAACTGGCCCATCATTAATTACGTCAATTGCTGAAAATAAAGTAAAAAATGTCACTGATACCTGAGTATATGTCTGGCAGCTGGTTAAGTTAGAAGTCATTTTCTCTTATCTAGCAAAAGGTAAAAGTTCAGTAACAATTTTTTAAGAAATGAGTTTTAAAAATTTTTCTGGAAAAGTAGTTGTGAATGGTTTTATAAAATATTATCTTTCTAGTATATATTTATATGATTTGCTAATTTTCATATGTAATTCAATACATTTTATAGGAGCAAGTAAACCATATTGAAAGTTATTTAGCAAAAGTAGCTATAAAGTTAAGTTAAATGTTAATTGCTTTTCAATTTTTAATTTTAACTTTTAACTTAAATATTTTATTTGGCTATCTTGACTAAAATCAGTAAGCTTTATACCTAATTCTTTTTATGCATAAAGTACAGATATACTGAATCTGATTTCAGATATATAGATATACAGGATCTATGGAATTAAAACTTCAGGGGATGATGAGGAGGAAACATATGTCTGAAAAGACTCCTTATAGAGCTGAGAATGACAAAATGGTTGAGACACACACCAAGGATTGCTATAATCCGAACTCCTGGAATATGCCATTCCCAAAAGAACCCTGAAATGGAAGTCCTTAGTTTGCTTGGTAACAGAGTTTGGCAAAAGCTGCCAGATAGTACTGGTGGCGTGGTCAGAGAAGATAGTCCTAGGATTACTGCTTCTCCCGAACCCCCCTTTGCCACGTGGAGAGAAGGGAAAAGCCGTCCTTACGATAGAAGGTTAATTGCTGTTTTCTCAGCCACAGGCAAAGGTGCAGAATCCTCTTTAGTGTCATGTTTTCACTGAGGGGCAGTACTCTTGGTTGTTCAATGAAATTCTCCTTTCTTCTCTGCCATGACCTTGGCACATTGGGCTTTCTTCTTTCACCCCTGCATAAAGAGGATAAAGACAACAGGAGAAACTTTATTAAAAGTAGCACAAACAATGCCATGCTTTTACAGTGTGCACAATGTGTGTTTCCTAGGTTATGACTTGTCATACCTTCTGAATTGTTACTAAATATGTGTTAAGGAGGGAGGATGCATGAGTGTGTATCTGTCTTTATGTAGGGGGTAGATGCGAGAGAACTTTAAGAAGCAGTGAAAAAGTTAATTAAAGTAAATTTTGGATCATGCTGAATTACATTTGTTTTCGTCTAACAGGTGCGTGCCTCTTAAGTGTAATGAAGTATCTGGTGAGCTTTGTATTTCCTATTCTTTGTGTTAATAACTTGAATTGTTTTCATTAATGTCATAGATGTAGAGTTGATATCGGCTTTTTATCACACGTGGACACATTTATTTAACCTTCTGGCTACACTCCTGAGGAAAGCCGCTATTGCCTCTCTCCCGTCTATGACAGCAGGTCTGGCCAAGCACTGGACGGCGGTGATTGGTAAGAAGATACTCTCACTAGGCTGTGGATCTTTCTGCTAATGAAAATTAAGATAATCATTATTTACAATTTTTATATATTTTTTTCTTAAAATTAAGTAATTACGGCATGGCATTTGAAAGAGAAACCAGGTATTTACTTTGAGAAATTTGGAGTGCTCTTGAGGAGCCTCAAAAATGCATTTTTGAAAAATTGAAACCCAGTTCAAAAAACTATAAAAACAAGTTAAGAAAATCCTGTGGTATTATGAAGAGACATGTGATGTGACATGATTATAAAACAATGAGAAAGATTTTCCTTTTGTTGACGTAGAAACCAGTCTCTTTCCTGACATATATGCACTGTAAGTGGGTAAACCTGCACCTAAAATTCTGTATATATGATAACATGGAAACTTAAAATAAAAATAGTGTCTTGTGTCAAGACAAGGATTTTCTTATAGTACAGAAATGGTTAAGAGTGTAGTATAGTTAAGTATTTTTATAAGATGTTTTCCATATAAGTAACTAGCATAAACAAATTTTTAAAAATAACTACTAATTTTTCATAAGGTCTCTTTCAAATTTTAGCATAGCAAGAAGACTTTTTTTAAACATAAATGCATATAAATAACATTTATGTTACTTTTTAAAAATGGCTAGTTTAAATGTATTCAGAATTGAGTTCTTTTAAGCTTCCAAGTTACCACTAATTCAGTCAACTTGTTTTTTTCACATTTTAGTTTATCATTTGGTTATTCTATAGATTTAGATGGATGGTACATTTTGTAACCAGAGTGTAGTGTTGAAGTAAGTTTTATGGAGAAATACATGTTCAGTAAGAAGCAAAATTGTTTGTTATCTGGAAGATAGGAGTTCTGAGTTTACCTAAGAGGAAAAGTGTCCATTTAGAAATCATTATTTTGTTAAAAGAGATTAAAACTGAAAGAGATTGACTAATTGAGATTTTCTTACATCCATTGTGGGGAAATTTAGTTTACCACCTGAGTCACTGCTAACATAAAGCACGGTACTAATGTGGGACACCTAAGCCGAGTGGTCAGATGTGGCCCGCTGCTTGTTTTGGTAAATAAGATTGTGTTGGAACCCTGCCACCTGTCCTCATTTACATGTTGCCTACGGCTGCTTCCCTGCTACAGTGGTCGGGTTGAATAGCTGTGACAAAGGCCTACGACCTGGAAAGCGTACAATACTCATTTCTTCTCTGACCCTTTGCAGAAAAAGTTTGCTGGTCCCTGCTTTAAGCCTGCTTACCTGACACTTTCCCTAGTGATGAAATAAGAATTCAGAATCTTTCTGAGTTTACTGTGTCCTTATTCAAAACGCACACACAGTTTATATAATATGGTGCTAATCAGAAATAAGTTACTACATAAACAGCTAGCTTTGATAATAGTAATGTTTATGAAAACATAACTAATAAAAATGATAGTTGCTATTCCTTATCATGGAGTTGTTTTTGTTTGTTTTTAGTTTCCATCCTATATGCTCGTACATATTTAAAACATCTTATGATCACTTTGTAACTTGTGTTATCTAGAACAGTCTTTTCTCAGACCTGAGTCATATTTAGACATCATTTAAATGATCATAATTCTCACGAAACGCCACTCTCACTAAATTATTTTTCTTGTGTTACTTAAGAAAATAAGAATTTCTTTTAGCCTAAATCTAGGTAGGAATTCTTATGGTTATAACTCTTACAGAAGTGTAAATTCCAAATGATATAAAAGTAGAACATAACAAAATTACAAACCAGTTGTACTCAAATTAATAAAATTAATATGCATCAAATGCTTCTTTGATGAAATCAGTGATCATAACAGAAAATTAATAATGACTGATTCAGTGTAGAGTCTTTTGAGTTGGCTTGCCTATTCTTTCTAATCTGTGTTATGTTTGCAAATTTGTGCATAACCACTTTTGTTCTGTATTCTGAACTACCATGAAACGTTTGTTTCTGCACCATGCCAACACTGCATACTAACTCTTGTAAGTACTGTTTAGCATCAACTTGTTTGAAAACAGAAACACAATTATGCGGTGGTGATCTAGATAATTCGGAGTACAGTTACATGAAATTTTGTTTCGTAAGCACTGAAATAAAAATTTAAAAGTTAAAAACTCCAGAGACTTTGTGGATCCCCAAAAGGCCCCAGAGGGAATCAGTACTCATCTATATATAATCCTCTTATTTTGGGTCTTAGCAAATATTGTGTGTATGTGCATTTTTTTTTTAAGATTTTATTTATTTATTTGACAGAGACACAGCGAGAGAGGGAACACAAGCAGGGGGAGGGGGAGTGGGAGAGGGAGAAGCAGACTTCCCACGGAGCAGGGAACCCGATGCGGGGCTGATGCAGGGCTCAATCCCAGGACCCTGGGATCATGACCTGAGCCGAAGGCAGAATGCTTAACGACTGAGCCACCCAGGCACCCTGTGTGTATGTGCATTTGTACACACACATACGCAAACACACTCTTTCATATCAAAAAGAACCCGTATAAAAAGAATAAAATGAGAATTAAATAGATTCCTTGATTCTGTTGTCTTAATATTGACTGTTTAAATTACTTTTAAACACTAGAGTTATTCTCGTGATACTTACAAGTATTGATAGCTTTACTTCATTAGAAATAAAAAGGCTGTAAACTTAATTACTCAAATTGATCTGATTCACTTCTTTAATTTTGAAGACATTTTCAAACATTTAAAAAGAAAGTATTCTCTCTCTCAGATATGTTGTGCACATGTGTGGGTTTGTCTACCACATGCCCTGCGTTATCTACCGCCAGCCTGCAATTCCTTTCTGTTCTCTTGACTGAGGAAGCAAAAAGGCATCTCCAAGATCAGGATAAAGCAAATGTATGCCACCGTCCATCAATGGCTTCACTTCTTGATAAAACTCAGGAAAATCAGAAATCTCTAGAACGACTTAATGAAGTAATTCTTCAGGTATGTGATTTCTTGACCTTTCAAAAACTTTGTTTAGTATTTAAATAAATCAACTTTCAGTCATGGCCTTATAAAAATTTTTTTCAATCATTTGAATTAATGTTCATTTTGACCATTTAAATGAAACAAAAGCATATAAAGTTAAATTAACCATCTCCTCTCCAGTCCTGGTCCTCTGATGTTGACTAGCTTTTTTAATGATTATGATACAAAAATTCAAAATGAAATATTACAAATCTAAATCCAGCAGTTTACCAAAATGTAGTGTGCCGTGTCATGACCAAAATGGTTATATTGCAGGAATGAAGGTATAATTCATAATGTCTTGCCATTTTAAAGACATGTCTACATCTCTGAACATACATTTGATGTATGTAAGTAGGAATTACATATATTTAAGGTGGTTTGTCTATAGAGGTAGGCGGAGTTAGTTGGTACATTTATGAGAAAAATGCCCCCTTTCTAAACCATGCTGCCTTATAAACTTATAAACTTACTTTTTGCAGTCCTAAAATATGAACCAAGAATTTTGTTCATTGAAAAACATTCTAAAATCACTAAAGTGTGATTTTATAAATAGATTAACCAAAAAAACCTTGAAGTGTTTCCTAAGTTGTGTAGTCATTTTTACAAATAGGAAATTGCTAGATTTTTCAATATTAAGAATCTCTCTTTTTAATAATCATGGTTTATGATTTTTATCTTCTTGCTGAAAGGTGGAAAAGAAATAGACTTGTGCCTTGACGGATTTGCTTCCATTCCCCTCGTCAGCCAGCCACATTTTATAAAGACTGAAGGTTTTTCCAGTCTGCCGATTTGTTGCTGTCTCTTTGCTGCTTTGAGTTTGGGGACTTTTGCCCCTTTTCTGCCTGTGGGAGTTATGGCTGTGCAGATCTTGCTGGCATGACCACTCGTGCCTTGTGTGCAGCGGTTCCCATCATGTTGGAAAGCAGACGAGGCTGATAGAGGCAAGGACGGCTCCTGGTCCAGCTCAAACCTACCCACTGAAGGTGGGGCTCAGAGCTCTTGGGGGGCTTTTTGTCTCCCTCTCCTTTGCCCAACAGACTACAGTTACTTTCAGAGCAAAGATAAGGAGACTGATAAAGGGTCCCCTGACATTTTCTCCTGTCTCCAGGAGCTCCTTCAGAAGCTGAAACTCAAGGGGGAAAAGATCCTCACAGCATTGCTCAAAGTCACTTACTCTTGGGAGGCCACAGCCTCCCTCAGTCCACTCAGCTCTTCATAGCTTAAAACCAAAGCTGGATAGTGTCCCAGTTGTCTCAGTCCCCATCAGAACAACAGGCTTTATTTGATTAACTGGGTCTGATTTTGCACTTCAAAGAATATTTTAAGAGGAAACTCAGATTCACACCTTTACAGTGGTCTTCCCCCAATTCAAAAGCATTATTAATCTCCTAACTTTGGCTTTAGTGGAGCTCTTTTCCCTAGGGAAGGGGCCTTCGATCTTACCGATTTTACCACTCTTAAGGACATACTTTCCCCTTCAGGGAATGTAAATGATTCCTGAAGTCCCACATCCTTTTCTTGCCCTCAGTGAGGGGAGTGCACCTGCCCCTCTCCCCTGCCCAGGCCAGGAATGCCCAGTAGCTCTGGGAGCCTTGACCATAGCCATGACCATGAGTCCTGGAGCCAGTCCTCCTGGACCAGGTGAAATGTAAAGACCTCCAGCCAGGCCAAACCAAAGCTGTTTTATTTCCTAGCTGCTTTCTCTCCCTTGTTGGTCATGCTGTTTCAAGGAGTCGTGATTAGGCTTGTGATAAATATGAGTCCCTGTTGGTTGATGCACCAGATTAAAATAAATGTACATAGGAAAAATTCTGTGCCACAGGAATATTTGAAATTTACCTTGCTCCTTACTTTTCCTTAATATTTTATAATATTCATTATTAAAGCTATCATTTATAATCTTTTGCTGTTTCCTTCTTGGCCAAAGAGGCCTAGAGCCACAGGGTATCTCATGACTAGCCAATTTTCCTCTCCATTTCCTCCAGATTATAAAAGATGTAAAGTAGTCTGTGTGGATATGGACACTTTAACCACTTATATAAGCTGTTTTTCCTAATAACTCATACTCTTCTTGTCCACGTAAACAGTAGAATATAAATACGTGACATTTGTTAGAAGGGCACAAGCAAGTTTAAGACAAAGAAAGTAAAGAAAGGAAGTGTCCCTGTGACATACTAATGAGAAGAAGTATGCCTCACATGAGATGGGACATTTATTAATGAGCTTTTAAAACTATAAACGCTGTGTTTTCTTTGTTCTGGCCTATATAAAGATAATATGTGAATTAAAATGTTATTCAAATACATGATCCAGCAACACATAATGATAAATTACATATGTTTCTTACTATACGTGCATGTAGGCTGTGTGTTGTGCCAGGTTTTATACAAAGGAAAGGAAAGTACAGTCTTTGGTCAGAAGAAAGAGTATACTAAAATTGATGACTTCAGAGGTTTATTTCAATTCTCTATAAAACCTTACTCAGAAATATTAGATGTGTGACCTTAAGCATATCACTTAACCTTTTGTAATTCAGTTCTTAAAATGCAAATGCAAAATGGGAGGATTGTATTAAGTTTGTATAAGCTGGCTCTAAAACTCCATCCTCCTGATAGATTGTTACGTTGTAACTTCAATTAAGGGGTCTTGGCAGAGAATCTTTTAAATGGTTGCTTTACTGTACTCTCCCATAGGGGATACGTATTGAAAGTTTGCATTTGGTATTTATATCTTAAATTATGTGCAAGTTTATTTTTTCATAATTCCATTTTGAGGAGGTTTGAGGATTTGAATATTCTATTAGAAACTAGTCTGTCTTACATATATGTCCTATGATATATATCTTTTGGCCATAGAGACCATATTTTCTGTTGACCATAACATAATGAACACCTTTGACTTAATGGGGATTTTGCCTTCCCTAGTGAGATACTCATATTGAGTATTGATTCATTTGCAAAGACATATAAGTAATAGATTTTGCTCATAATTGAGATGTTGAATTAATTCTGCTCCTTATATTTGGTCTGATATCTAAGGATAGTAATGGAAGGAAACAACAAACTCTTATTTCACATTTTAGGAGATAGATTTCGCACGAGTGTTTAGTGAATGGTGAAGTTCAAGAGTAAATCTGTTGGAGAGAAAAGGCTTATCTATTTGAGATACGGCTGTGTCAATGAATGTTCACTGTAATTAAAAACCCCGTTCTTTATATCGTGCCTTTTGGAAAGAAAGCAAAGAGTCTTGACCTAGAAGACCTAGATCACTTAATGTATAGAAGGAATTAGATCTAAAAAGAGCATAAAATTTAAATAAATTACATTGAGTCCTGATTTTCTTTCTTCCTATGGTTGGCAAAAAGACATGCTGTTTCTTGCTCTGTATCCTCTTAATTTATTTCTCCTCTTTTGTGTGTCTGCATCATCCAGTGGCTAGTTGTCTGTCACTTCAGCTATCTGACATGGAACCTTAGCCTCCCAGGCTTCTCGTGCTTTGAGCCATGTACCCCTGCTCTGTGCACAGATGCTCGGAACGACTCTTCAGTCTGTAATAAGTGCTGCATGGAAAATGGTAGAAATTAAATCCTCTGCTCTAACCTTCAGTATATGTTGAACAGTAGGTGGATTTACCAGATGTTAATCCTGTTTATTTCTTTTTTGTTTGTTTTTAGTTTTTGGCTTTCATATCCGTTTTTCTGTGTATACATTTTAGAGTGCCAAACAGGTTTATAAGTTTCGTATCCAAAGTAGAAGACTTCTGTCTTTTTCCTTCTTTTCCCTCTTCTTAGAGGCCACTATTTGTATCTCTTTTAGTTGATTGTTTTATGTTTCCCTTCCATGTCTCTAACATGCTTGTATTACTCTATCTTGGTTATTCCATTTTATTTATTCATTTATTATTTTTTTTTAAAGATTTTATTTATTTGACAGAGAGAAAGCTAGAGAGGAAACACAAGCAGGGGTGAGTGGGAGAGGGAGAAGCAGGCTCCTGGCTGAGCAGGGAGCCCGATGTGGGGCTCGATGCCAGGACCCTGGGATCATGACCTGAGCTGAAGGCAGACGCTTAACGACTGAGCCACCCAGGCGCCCCTTGGTTATTCCATTTTAAACATTATCTGTTGACTTCCTGCTTTGGAACATGAGACTTGAGTTCCCTTTCTGGGCCCCACAGCCCTACCTGGCCTCAGTGGGCTCCCTTCTCCTTTCCCTGCTATCCTGTACCTTCATGGTGGCTAGAGAGGAGGCAGCATGTGGTGGTCAGTCTGTGAAAATGCTGGACACAGTTGAACTTCACAGCTTCCTGTTTCCTTAGAGATAATTATTGTATTATTTTTAAATTTGCTGAGTTTTCTGTTATCACTGGTAACCTCCATGCTCTTTGCCAGCAATCGAATGTCCTCTCAGTATATTCAGACATGACAGAACTTATGTCAGCTTCCTATTCTGGAAGAAGTCACTCCCAGTTCCTTCTTACCTGCGTGGTGCCCAGTGTGATCCTAGGATCTCCATTCACCTTCTTCCTGGGGAATTCCTTTACCTCTCTGCTTTTCCTTCGATCTCATGTCTCCCATGTTCTCCTTTCTTGGTTCCCGCCTTCCTTTGGATAGAGTCTATTGTCTGGTACCTTCCAGAGTAAAGGTGCATAAGAGGCTTTTTTGAGATCTAGACATCTGAGTCTTTTTCTAACCTTACATTAAATTTATATTTTAGTCTAGTGAGGAGTCTAGATTAGAAGTCATTCACTTCAGAATTGAGAAGGCCTTGTCTCTTCCCTTTAACTTCTCATGTTACTGTGGAAAAATCTGAAGCCATTATGATTTCTGGCTGAAGCCATTATGATTTCTGGCTGAAGCCATTATGATTTTTCTCTCCCCTGGGAGTTTTAAGAATTTTTTTCTGTCTCCAGCATTTGATATTTTCCAGATGAAGTTTCTAGGTGGGGTCTATTTAATCCATTGTGCTGGGCTCTCTTGAGGGTTCTTCTTCTTCTTTTTTTTTTTCTTTTAAAGATTTATTTATTTATTTTAGAGAGTGAGAGAGAGCAGGAGTGGGAGGGGTAGGGGGAGATGGAGAGAGAATCTCAGACATCCTCTGTGCTGAGTGTGGAGCCTGATACGGGGCTCAATCTCATAACCTTGAGATCATGACCTGAGCCAAAGCCAAGAGTCGAAAGCTCAACTGACTACACACAGGTTCCCCTCATGATGGTTCTTTCCATCTGAACTCCTCCTCCACTTAACTGACATCCTCTCTACTCTGTGAGTTCTATGTGTTTGGAACTCTTACTAAGTTTTCTTCTTACATAATTTCTCTTTTCTTCTTTTTTTACTCTTTATTTTGGTTTCTGCGTTCTGGTTAGGAGCTTTTCTCACGTATCTGGTAATCTTGGTTGTCTGCTGCATTTGAAACTGGGAGATCTGAAGCAGATTGGAAGCCCTGGGCATCAGAGTGGAGCCTGTCAACTGAAAGCTGTACTATGTAAGGGCATTTGGCCGTCGCCTTTTGTGGCCTG
The DNA here is from genome assembly GCF_002201575.2 of Neomonachus schauinslandi. Taxonomy (NCBI): domain Eukaryota; kingdom Metazoa; phylum Chordata; class Mammalia; order Carnivora; family Phocidae; genus Neomonachus; species Neomonachus schauinslandi. Next base: position 7,745,203 of record NC_058416.1, read on the forward strand.
CCTTCTTGAGCTTGTCACGTTCCCGAGAGAAGAATCTTCTGATCTCCTGCTTGGAGGTGAAAACCCAGCTGCCAAGTGTTTTGCCACAAAGTAGGAGGAAGAGAGGAGGGGTCTTAGAAATCAGTTTACACATTTCACTTAATCCTTCCTATTCTCAGTGTAATACCCTCACCCACAAATATGCCTCTTCTTTGCCAGTTTAGAACGCTTTAGTTCAGCTTCTCCAGAGACTAAATCTGCAGCTTCTTGCAAGGGGTGGGGAGGAAGAGTGGCTTGGCTATGCAGAGATTGGTGGGTCGTGGGCAAAATCTGGTCATCAAACTGGTTCTCAGAGATTTTTCAAATAATCCTCCTTTGTTATCACTTCCAGGGGTACCTGGTGCTAAATTTCCTCAGCCGTTTGCAATTCATTGTATGGACGGGGGTGGTATTCTGCCTTCTCAAGCCTGCTACTGCATTTGCTATTCATCCATCTGCTTTCTAGTTTCTAGATTTGTGTGAGTGAGTGAGTGTGTCTATCTGTCTTGGTGTTTAATCCCATTTCTATCATTTCAGTGAGATTTCATGAGGGAATAAAAGACATTTATGTGCACAATTGTTTCCCTAGAATTCTTATCTCTTTTTTTCTCCCTCATTGCTGTAGAGAGTAGATGAGTAATATATTTCAATGAAATCATTTTGGTTTTCCTCAAAACGTTAATGCATGCAGGTTCAATGAGGGTGTGTATAGGGGAGCAGTTTTCTTATTAGTGGTGAAGATTAAGTTTATAGGCAAATTAGGATGCTCATAGTTAACTATACTGATTATACTCCAAGCATATTCATTATCCTAAATAATTTTCCGCCTTTTCCCCACCGTCTTCAAGGTCACATTAGCGTGATCTTTATCAAGCATCCCTGGGTCTGGGCATTTAATATCTAACTCATTGGCCAAATAGAGGCAGCAGCCTAAGGGAGGTATTTAAGATGGAATCACACTGCCCCTGGTGGTGGGGCTGGAAGGGCCTCCCCAACCCTGCAGGCTCCTCCATGGTCACATTGTCAAGTATCAGCCAGTCAGCATCTGTGTATGCTATACTATATTTTATGTGAAACTGTATCATTTTGAGCTTAATTTTAATGTGATATTATAAAACTGGATCATTGAAAATTACTGATAGAAGGAAAAATTATGAATGTGAATTATATCTAATATTTAGAAATCATATGAGGAACTTCTAGTTCTTTTTTTTTCTTTAATTTTTTATTGTTATGTTAATCCGCATACATTACATCATTAGTTTAAGATGTAGTATTCCATGATTCATTGTTTGTGCATAACACCCAGTGCTCCATGCAGAATGTGCCCTCCTCAATACCCACCACCAGGCTAACCCATCCTCCCACCCCCCCTCCCCTCTAGAACCCTCAGTTTGTTTTTCAGAGTCCATCGTCTCTCATGGTTTGTCTACCCCTCCGATTTCCCCACCAGGAACTTCTAGTTCTTACACTGGAATTTATGAACCCTTTGAAATTGTAATTAAACTTTATGTGTATATCCAAGTGAGAATCTTATCACAAAAGATTTCACCTGAATGTACTTAAGCCTTTGGAACTACAGTACCCAGTAAATGAGAAACACAGAATAGAGAAGACAAGTTCCGATCATCACAAGGAAGCAAGCAGACAGACCCAGGATGTAGGGCATTCTGTAGGATGACTGCTCAGGTTTATTCAACAACTCAACAATATGAGGGGAACGAAATGAAAAACCCTGGTGGGTGGGTTGGGAGGTGTGAAAATGGCCAGTGCTCTAGATTTAGGAGATACACAGGTAGGATGTGAGGGCTTTATTGGGTGCTGATTCCAATAAACCAACCATAAGGAGACATTTTTTTTTTTAAAGATTTTATTTATTTGACAGAGACAGACACAGTGAGAGAGGGAACACAAGCAGGGGGAGTGGGAGAGGGAGAAGCAGGCTTCCTGCCGAGCCGGGAGCCCGACGTGGGGCTCGATCCCAGGACCCTGGGACCATGACCCGAGCCATGGGTAGACGCTTAAGCGACTGAGCCACCCAGGCGCCCCTCTTCTGACTACTTTTTATCATTAACTCGGATTAAGTAAAAACTATTTCTTAAATTCTACTTTTAAAATTATACTGTTGTGTGAATGTACTTAATTTATCAGCCTTAAGAAGTAATCTTCATTTACATACTCTTTTTAAAATTTTTTTATTTTTCAAAAAATTTTTATTTATTTATTTGTCACAGAGAGAGAGAGAGAGAGAGAGCACAAGCAGGGGGAGCAGCAGAGGGAGAGAGAGAAGCAGGCTTCCCACTGAGCAGGGAGCCCGATGCAGGGCTGGATCCCAGGACCCTGGGATCATGACCTGAGCCGAAGGCAGACGCTTAACGACTGAGCCACCCAGGCACCCCATAAGGAGACATTTTTGAGACAAAAGAGAAAATCTGAATTTGGACTGGATATTAGGTTGATACCAATAAATTATTAAATATGTTAGGCATGATAATGGCTTTATGGTCATGTATACTGGAATATGACATTATATGATATCTAGTATTTACTTGAAATAGTTCAGCCCAAAATTTTTAAAAAGAGAGAGTATGTTATTCTGTTTCCTTCACTCTTGTACATATTTGAAATTTTTGATAAAAAATTTTTTAACTTACAAATACGAACTATATAAAAGAAACATACCAAAATATTAGTATTTTCAAAATTACAAGTGATTTTTTTAAAAAAATTACATAAGTCAACAAAATTAAGAAATAATATTTTTTTTGAAAAACATGTAATATAACAGATAAATGTGACTGTAGAAATGCAGGATGGAAAGAACCACATCCCCTGAGGTACAGGGGTATATTGGGTGGAAATTGAGGGGGAGGGGTTGTGTCTCAAGAATAAGATAGGAGGAATTTGATGGCAGTTTTCCTATTCATCAGTTTTCTGAGGGCCCTTTTTAATAAGTTACACATATGTACGTACATTCCCTGGTGAAATTGAGTAAGTGCACAGTTTCTCCTTTACATGATGAGCCTTTGAGAATGATTGTTGCTCTTTTCCATATTGTAAGTTTCTTCTACAGTCCTTTTCACACAGAGCATTCTCAGTCTCAAATCTTAATGATTTTATCAAGTTCCAGTGAATTTCATGGAGTAGTTGAAACCTAGCAATACCTTTTAAATACACCACATCTTTTATTCACAATGGTTTTGCTCCGGATTAAGTTTTCTTCAAGGCAATTTGATATATATTCTTTGCAGTGCTATGAAGGAAAATCCTCCAAGGATGTCCTGAAAAGAGTTGCTGCAAATGCATTGATGTCACTTCTGGCTGTCAGTAGAAGGGCTCAGAAACATGCTTTGAAAGGTGAGCCACATGACTCATTAACTTTTATGGCATATTGTCAATTCATATATTTTACTGATTGTTTATTTTAATTTTCTTTGGATTCAAAATGTAAAGAACTTATAGTCTCATGACTAAAGAGTTTTTCTCATACAGAAACACAGTAAACATGTATTACTTTTAAAATGAAAAGGTTATATATGTAGATTATTTTTTGAGTAATGATTCTTAATCTAGAGCATATATAAATATTAGGGAAGCTTTTTTTTTCATTTTACTTTTTTATTTGAGAGAGAGAGAGCATGAGCGAGGGGAGGAGCAGAGGGGGAGGGACAAGGAGACTCCGTGCTGAGCAGGGAGCCCGATGCGGGGCTAATCCCACAACCCTGAGATCATGACCTGAACCAAAATCAAGAGTGGGACACTTAACTGACTGAGCCACCGAGGCACCCCTGTTGGGGAAACTTTAAGAAGTAACACATCACTCCATTTCATAATAATTAAATATTAGTAACCACAAGCACATATTGCATAGTTGAAAAAAAACCACATAGTTTTGATAGTAATAACAACAGCGTTAGATGATCGTGTATTTTCACATAAATTTCCCTTCTACAGTGTTGTGATTTTTCATCTGTAATCCAGGAACACAGGTCTTAGAGTTAAAGAGAATAATAGCAACATCATGTCTAGTAATTTCCATTGTGATTTGCTATTAAAGCGAATTATGCATGCCTCAAAACATAAAGCAGATTTTGGGAGTGTCATACTAAATTGAAAACATTGGAATTGTTAAACATTATAGTTCTCTTTATTTTTCTCTGATTTGTTAATTTCTCACTGAAAATATCAAAATGAAGTTGGTCAGAAATATAAAGCATTATTTTTTGGAGACTTTGTTATATGTGATTTCAACTTATTTGGGAATGGAATATTCTTTTAATTGTTTCCAATTTTATCTTTTAGCTGATCTAATAGACAGCTGCATGGAGCAGATGAAGCACATTAATGCACAACTGAACCTAGATTCTCTTAGGCCTGGGAAAGCAGCCCTAAAGAAACAGGTAACTCTGAATTCCAAACATCTGGGTGGATGAAGGAGTGACCTAGGGACCATCTCTCCAATTTTCTATACTTATAAATGACATCAGTATTTGGTACAAATGGGTACCTGATTTAGAAGAGAGGTATAGGTTAGATAAAGGGATTTCTGCATTAGCAACTTTGGGCTTAGGGTTGTGTGTGTGTGTGTATGTCTGTGTGTGTGAGAGAGAGAGAGAGAGAGAGAGACAGAGAGACTTAATTTTCACTTAAAGATCTTAAAATGAGATTTATGTATTAACATGTTTTTGTTATTATAAGCATTTTGAAGTGTGTATGATATTTTACCAGATAAATTGTTTATACTACAAAAGAAGGTATTTTCCTCAAAGCAAGCATGGATTCCCTAGGAATGAGATATAACTTACTGAGCTTTTCTATATACCAGGCAGTGTTGTGAGCATGTTATATTTGTTATCTCATGAACACTAAGTCCAACACACTCATACAGCTAGGAACTGAGAAGGCCAGTAGCTGGGTGGTTGTAGAGCTGGTATTCCTAATCTCTGTTTATTCCTTCCATAACTTTTGAATGTCTCTTTCTAGCATTGAGTTTACCGGACTCATGTTCAAAATGCATGCTCATGTAAGCTCAAGTTAACATAGTTTTTATATAATAGTGATGGTAATAATAATTGTTAAAAAGAAATTTGCCGTACAGGCATATTAAGAAGATGAGTGCATATGTATTTGTAAATTTGTAAGTATACATATATATGTATATAACTAAGGCCATTATAGCAGCGACCTGTGCAGTAACTGCTTTCTCTTGCATTTGGTAAGAAACCAAGAAAAAGTCTTATGTAATAATTTTATTGCTGCAGGGGGTTACATGTTTGTCAGTTTCTTTTCTTGCCTCTTTTCCTTTTCCTTCTCTAGGCAAAGGTTCTTTACGTCATCATTCAGAAAGTCAGCCAACACCTGATATGATTGAAAACCAGTCAGTACCTGCTTCACTTTATTGAGATGAAACATGGAGCCTATTATATATCTCAGTTCCTCCATGCTTGATAGACCAGAAATAACTTTTTCATGGCAGATGCACTTCTTGAGATATGGTCGTCTTTCAGAGATCATTAGCTTGTCAGTCCCCTTACATTTACGGTGGTCAGGTGCAAAGAGAGTGTACCTGGGACCTGCATTGTAAAGTGACCCAAAGCAGAAGGAATTGCTGTATATAAAAAGTGGAATATGCCATTGCGTTCACATTTTTAAACTGCTTTTTTTTTAAACAGGAGGACGGTTTTATTAAAGAGTTAAGCATTACTATGCAGCTTCTAAGAAACTGTCTTTATCAAAATGAAGAATGTAAAGTAAGTAAAATGATGTTTCAAAATTTTGATAGTAATGCTGCCATTAAACAGTTTAATTTTTATATGAGATAATATAGGAGGAAACATGAAAAACTTCAGATTTTTTTAGATGCACAGTTGATTGGCCCTTAAAGTCAGTGTTAATTCATAGAAATGGATATACCTTGTTATTCTTCAACATTGATGGCATTTCTTGTTTATGTCAGCATTTTAAACTTTATCCCTGAAACTTCTGGAAGCTAAAGCAAACTTGAGCTTCTTTCTCTGTGGTTATGCATTTCAGTTGTATTTTACTAAGATGGAGTGAATGGTTATGTTCTTTCAAAGGCAGTTGTCAGGTAGCTGTGCAGGAAATAAGTGGCAGTGTCTGTATGCATAAGGAAAGAAGAGGAGTGTGTCTCCTGTTTGGGTAGAAAATGCTTACTGCTGTCACTGGGCATGGCCCTGTTCACCTTGGGAGGCTTCTCACCTCCAGCTCTGCTGGCTCCCTGTGTCCCTTGACTCAGCCCCTCTGCCTGGGAACTACTGAGGTGTTTTGCTGTGTCTGTGAGCACTGATGCTGCCATTTATTTATTTATTTATTCATTCATTCATAATTTTTTAAAAAATAATTATTTATTCCAGAGAGAGAGAGAGAGCGCGCGTGCTTGCGAGCATGCATGTGCGCGGGGGAGAGGGGTGGCAGAGGGAAAGAATTTCAAGCAGACTTCCTGCTAAGCAGGGAGCCCCACATAGGGCTCAATCCCAGGACCCTGAGATCATGACCTGAGCCAAAACCAAGAGCTCGCTGCTCAACTGACTGAGCCAGTCACCCAGGCGCCCTATTGATGCTGTCATTTAAAATACTGTGTTAGTAACTGTTACATAGGATATAGTGTCTTGAACTCTTTAATTTGCTTTGTCATAGTGATACAACACTTTTGAAGCACTAGCTTTCACACAGAAATACTGTGCAAATGAATAAGAGAAAGATAAATTATAGGAGCTTCCTTTTTAAAGAAGTTCTTACGTTTTTTTGCTCTTACTTGGGATGAAACTGGAAAAAACATCTGGAAAATGAATGTCTTGAACATATTCCTTAGGCTATGTTAATTTGTTCGAGACATGTTACTAGCAATTTACATTTCAAAACAATTTGATGGGAATTAAGTGTTTATACATTTCACTGAAATTCCCAATGTATGAACTTTTTACTCAAAATGGAGGTGTCTTTACTAAATTTGTGATCCCTTATGCTACATAGTGTGCTTGTGACTGGATGCAGTTGATATTAATCCATGACACTTTACACTGGGAATACCCTGGAACACTTTCCAGGTAGGATCTGCTTATACAGATTTATGAGATGCTAGCTGGGTACTAGTTATAAATTTAGTGTTCACGTTTGTATCACATTAACCATCTATGACAGTGTAATGTCTCAAATAAGTCAAAGCCTTTCTACATTTCTAACTTGTTTAATAAGGAATAAATTCGGAGAAGAGTATTTAGATGACTCTTGAGTATAAATATAGTCCTCTGGGGCAAAGATTCTTAATTTCTTTTCCTGTTCCAACTTACCTGTGGAGTAAAAGATGCTTCTAGTACTAATTGTAAGGTACTCTTGTGGTTAATTCAGCAAATCACCCATGCCTACCTCGCTCCAGTATCTGTACACATGGGACATTAAAGAGTTTCCATACTGGGAAGATCGTGGTGGCTGTGAGGTAAATGAACAGCAGGCAAGATTAGAGGTGGGGGACTGTAGTAGGCAGGAGATGATGAGACCCCAGCAGGGGCAGGTGGAGAAGGGAAGGAGGGTGGGGAGACACTGAGGAGAAAAGAGAAATGTAGAATGATTTCCAGGCTCTACTTTAATGCAAGTACACATAACAGCAGAGTGTAGGCATGAGAGAGCATAATGTTTGGGTTTACACATGTTAGTGTAAAGTGTCTTTGGGACATCCAGGGGGAAAAGGACTGGTAATCAGTAGATTACAAGGGTCTGGGGCTCTGAGTGGTGATACAGGTTGGGGGTATTAGGAATTATCAGTATAAACTGTTGAAATTTCCCAAGAGACTATATATGAAAATATCTGTGGAAACTATAACTATTTAAGAGGAGGCAGAAAACAACTGGGAAAGGAGTGCTGGAGAGAGTTTGAAGATGTTCCTGGGTAGAGAGCTGCATGGAAATGAAGAAAGAACAGACCTTTAATAGATTCCACAGTGCTGAGGGTGGTTTTGCCAGCACCATCAGGACAGAAAATAAATTGAAGTAAGCTGAGGATTCAATAAGAGATGGGAAGTGACAGCAATAAGAGTACTCTTTCTAGAAGCTTAGTCGTGAACAGCAGCATTAATAATTTAGGACATAGCATTACAAGTAGTTAGTCAGTATGTTGGTTTCTCCTAACATGTAAACTGCTTGAATATAAGCAGAAATGAGCAAACTGGGGACTCGTTAAAGAGACAGGAAGAGAAGAACTAATTGATGGATAAAGATCCCTGAGGAGGTGAGGAGGCCATGTTTCAGAACACAGATGGACTTTCTGACCTCCAACAAAAGAGGAACACCCTATTCCTCACTTCTGGGCAGGAAGGATGAGTGGATGGAAATACAGATAAACTAGGTGAACAGAATGACAGAGTAGAGACAGAGCTTATACCTAATTGTTTCTGTTTTCTCTATAATCATAGGGCTCTGTTCCAAGCTTATGGACAGTGGGGAGGGGTGGATAACTTTGGGAATAACACTGGGAATGACTTTAAAGCTTATGGAGAGTGTTGAACACTGGGAATAACTTCCCACTCTCTTCTGCCATTAATGCTGCATAAAATTGGATAGGGTATGTGTATTTATATAAATACCCACATGTGAGCACATGGGTCTATAAATTGCTTGGTAATTCCTGTTCACTTAAGCAATTGCTGCATTTACTGCAAACAGATTGTATACATAATATTGTCTTGGGGGTAACTGATCTTTGTAATAAAGACTATGAATTACTGAAGAATTTATTGATGTAACATATTGTTTTAACTAAATTTTACTATATTCAAATTATTTACAAACAGTAATCTACTTCTGATCTATCCAGACTTACCAGACAAGTATACACACATATACATACAGAGGAGAGAGAAGGTGGAGGAGAGAACTTAGAACTGATCAGAATGTTTACTTAACCAGAAAATTCCATTTCTTAACCATATCAGAATATTTAGAGTTTATTAGAGTATAAGAGTTTATTCAGTGTAGTGAGGTATCATCGACTTGCTTAAGTTACATGCTTAGAAGCTGTTTCTTTAATGTTTTTTTACCTAAGCTGTGTATTGTGGCCACCCCAGTGTTGAAGGGACTTCCTGAGGCTGGTTGGGCTCATGGTCAGGGCAGTCCTGGGCAAGGTGCTGAATCCATCTGCAGGATTCTGATGCCAGCTTGCACTAACCAGAACAAAGATAAATTCAGTTTTTGTCTCCTTATGTTATAACAGGTTTTTTTTTTTTTTACTTGATTTTAATTTTATATTTTCATATATTCAGACTAATGCTGTCTGTATTTCCTTTTCACAACAGGAAGCAGCTCTTGAAGCTCATCTTGTTCCTGTCTTGCACTCTCTCTGGCCTTGGCTTTTGATGGATGATTCATTGATGCAAATTGCCCTGCAGCTACTTTGTGTCTATACTGCAAATTTTCCAAATGGTAAATAGATCCCAATACTGCCTTTCAGGAATATACTAAAATACTAATTTTATATAATAATTTGTTAAAGTGGACTGGAAAAACAAATACCTATTTTGAAGTGTTTCTTCTACTTACAGAGCATGTGTTGTTTAGAGGGAAGTTTTCTCATAGGTCCTGTAAGATACTTCAGTATGTGTCTGTTGAGATAGGAAGAGTCATTAGACAGCTCATGGAATAGAGAGGGAGAAACCTGCTTGGTTGTGTGGCAGTTGAATTTAATAGGAAATTGAGTTTATAGGAAATTGAGAGAGTGAAAATTATGATGTAAGACCTTAAAAACCAAGTAAAGGTTAAAACTTTTACAGACTCTAGAGTGGGAGCTGGCATGGTGGAAACTGGAAAGTTTGGAAAGGTGGGAAGCAGGAAACAATTGACCTTGTGATAACTGATGTCGTTGGGACACCTCTTTTCCTTCCTTTAACAAGTGTTTTATTGAGAAGCTGCTAAGGGCCGTGCATTGTTAGAGCCCAACAGCCAAGAGTGAGCAAAGGTGAGGGTGGAGGTGATTTGAGAAGAGAGGAGGAGGTGTGAAGTAGCTGTTTGAGCTGAGGGAAAGCAAACCCACTGTGGAGGTGAAGTAGGATTGCTGGCGGTATTCATTTCCCCTTGAAAACTCGGGGTCATACATGTAGGGTCTGGTCAGCAAGTGCACATGCTTTCTTCTAGCCACCATTCAGCTGCTGAGCAGCTGGGTTCTCCAGATGTCGAAAGATATGCAGAGAAGGGAGTGGAACTCAAAACAGTTCGGAGTCCATCTCGTCACTACCACGTGCTTAGGGTAGCTTATTCCTTGATGGTCAGACATGGGCCTCCACCCCAGCTCTGGGCTGTCCATTTCTGGAGCTCACTCAGCTTGTCTTTCACCAGCAGGAACCGATGACGTAAACAGACTTTCAGGTTCTTAATGCCTGAACTTTCACTGTGGTGTATGGAGTGCACCATGGCACAGAATTTCCTTGTCTTCATTCTGTCACTGACTTTCTCCTTCTTACTTCTGCTTGGAGAGTCTCCTGCGGCTGCGTCCTCCAGCTCACCACCCCTAACAGCACGGCCAGTGCAGTAGACCGTCCGCCCGGTGCATCTGCGCCTTGTTCTTCTTCACCCTCCTTCAGGCCTTAGTTGAGCGTTTAGGGAAGTAAGCAGGGAAAAAAAGATCAGTTGCTAAACATTGAGCAAAAGAAACATATTTTAAGTCTTTTGAAACTATAATCTATGTTACTTTTATACTTAAAATTGATGTAAATATGAGATTGTGGTTAGGTTACTAAATTGAGGAAGAAACCTTTTGTTTTCCTATCTGGTTTGTTTTCAAGGATCATTTAATGGATTTAATAGAAACCTTGCTATTTGGATACGGCTATACGGTGTGAATACAGGAAAAATCACTATGTTATTTGTGTTTACTTGCCTTTTATGACTTTATTTTGCAGAATGTATTTGATTCTGATCTAGTTCTACATAAGCTGGCCTCCTTGCATGGACTTTCACAAGTTAATTTACTTCAGATTTATGTGACACTACAGTAAAATGAATTTCTAATTCTTTTATGATGGTTTTACTCCCATGATAAATCCATATGGTTGTTTAATTTCCTGAGAAAACACTGGACTCTGGAAAACCAGTTGACCACTGCTGGTTCTGGCTGCTTATGAGCTGTGTCCCTCTGAGCAGGTCACAGGCTTCTCTGAGGCTGTGCCCTTACTTAGCACACATGGCTGCTACCGTTTATCTGCCCATGCCCCAGGATTACTGTGTCCCCCCCCTTTTTTTTCCTTCTGTAAAATGAAGACATTAGACCAAGTTATATCCAGTTTCTAAAATTCTGTTCTTCTACACGGTCTTTATTTAGATGTCTTTTTAAGGAACTGTTTAAAAACTTCTTACGCATATTTTATTCTTTAAAAAGAAAATAAACTTAGTATTTTAATATGCCCCATTGAGATCATTAGACCCTCAGTGAGGATGGCAAATCCATTAGGCTGAATGTAGACATCAGCAGTAGCCTTCAGTGCCAATTTGCAGTTCATAGGTTAGTGGGTAAGTCATTGATGGACAGATACGCTTCACTACTTAGAGTTTTTAACTAGCGAAACTAAGAAGACATTGTGATAGGCTGGTTTTTTTTCAGGTTGCAGTTCTCTTTGTTGGTCAAGTTGTGGACAGTATCCGGTTCAAGCTGCGTATAGAGGGGCCCCTGCCACATCTCTGATGGGGTGTATCCTGAAGTTGGCTTCCCAGATGCCTCTTGAGAACACTGCCGTTCAGCAGATGGTTTTTATGTTTCTTTCAAATCTGGCCTTATCTCATGACTGTAAAGGAATAATTCAGAAAGTAAGTACTTAATCTCTCCTTCGTATCTTTTTTTTTAATGTTATGTTAATCACCATATATTACATCATTAGTTTTTGATGTAGTGTTCCATGCATTTGTGTATAACACCCAGTGCTCCATGCAGAATGTGCCCTCCTTAATACCCATCACCAGGCTAACCCATCCCCCCACCCCCTCCCCTCTAGAACCCTCAGCTTGTTTCTCAGAGTCCATCCTCTCTCATGGTTTGTCTCCCCCTCCGATTTCCACCCCCCTTCATTCTTCCCCTCCTGCTATCTTCTTCTTCTTCTTTTTTTCCCTTTGTATCTTTTTTTAAAAAAAGATTTATTTATTTATTTTAGAGAGAGAGTGCGCAGAGAGGAGCAGAAAGAGAGGGAGAGAATCTCAAGCAGACTCCCCACAGAGCTTGGAGCCTGATGACGTGGGGCTCGATCTTACGACCCTGAGATCACAACCTGAGCTAAAATCAAGAGTCAGACTCTTAACTGGCTGAGCCACCCCTTCATATCTTGAAAAAGATAGTAAAATAATCCTTCTAATTGAGAAAATGTATGAAAAATCTAGAACTCAATTTCTAGGATTAAATTATTATGATTTCAAGACATTGTATTTTGAAAAATTGTAAAAGGATTCAGAAGGTTTACTTTGTTTAAAGCCAGTTGATAGATGACACATGAAAAGTGACAAGCTAGAGTATGATCATTCCATTTCCTTTCCGTTTATCTTCTTAGCTTCTGGATTATATTTTATCTTTCTCAAAAATGAGGGGTTTAGAAAGACAGCTGTCTTACATTTATTTGAGATCATAAAAGTAATGTATTGGTCTTTATGTAGACCAAATTGAGTAGTAACAATTTCCGTTCAGTTTACATTGTCAAAACCGTGTGTGAAATCACAACCACTTCTCCCCACTTAGACTTAACTTCTTTATGACATAATAGGTGATGTTATCAGTCCTCTGGGACTCCGTTGCCAAAACTTGACTTCTTCTCACTGCTTTTAACCTAGGGTACTTCACAAGGGATTGAATGAGTTAAATAAATTCTAATACACATGTTCAGTGAGATTATATTTAGATATGTATGAACAGAATCTCTAATTTGGAAGATCCTTTAAGATGTGAATATGATCACATTATCTATTATTTACTAGTACATAGTAGTTTGTTTCTGTTTCTTTTACATGGAAGCCAAGACAAATTATGAAAGTTGACAGCATTCCTAAGAATTTAGTCTCCTTTTCCTTTACTGTGTCAGCTCCCCACCCCCCATCCACCCCAAAAAACCCCACTCTGACTGCAGTCTCCAAATAAATAGCAGTTATGACTAAGGAACGATCTTTTCAGCGGTGTGTTGGAGCTAACTCAGGCTGGCTCATGAGTGTAGTTGCTGATTTTCAGGAACTTTGTGACCCAGTTGACATCACATTGCTATCTTGAAATCAGTCATGGCGGGAGTACTCACCCTGTGTAAGTTGGCAAAAGGTGAAAATCAGGGGCCCACCACTCCCACCACTCCCAAATTCCAGTTAATTAACATATACAAGGTAATACTTGTTTATTTGCTGGCACAGGCTGGATATATATATGTGAAGTCGTGCCCAGCTGGCTGTGTGTGTGGGAGCGCAGACAGGGGTAGGGCTTCCTGCCCCCTCCCTGTAGAGCACATGGGTAAAGTAGAATAGGAACTCCCAAATGACTACTAATCTCGGGTCTGACATGTGACTTTGAGCTGGAGACCTTCTCTCCTTAAGCTTCATTTGTAAACTTCTCGGGTTAAACAACATGATCTTGAAGGTGTCTTCCACTCTCAGGCTATGTTACTGTACTCAAGCATATTTTGATATATACTCCATTGGACTCTGTTTCAGGTGCGGTCAGTCAAGTTGTTTTTCCTCTGCTCTAATTAGGCAACCCCTGAGCCTTCCCCTGCTGCTTTGTTATATTGAGTCCTGGGCACTATAGTTATACCTCTCCATTGCTCATCTATAGGCGTTAGAAAATGTAGCCAGCACTGTTGAACAGCTGAGATTCTAGAATGTCTGGTTTCTCTCCACCATGTCTAGTACAGAAATTGTCTGAAAGCATCTTTAGCTCTAGCAAAAAGAAGGAATGCCCATAGCATATTTGTAATTTAAGGCACTGCCATATATTTTATCACTAGTGTCAACTCCAAATCTCCAATATCATGGCAGAATCTAGCTGAACGGAAAAGGCAAGGGATAAATCTAAAAAGCATTAATTTGGACTGAGCGATGAGAAGTAGCTGTGAGTGATGGCAAGTACAGTGCAAAGTGGGCATGTCGTTTTACAGTTTACTTGTTGCTTGGGTTATGTTGCTAATATTTCTGTAGCTCATTTCATTTTTCTTTTTTTATTTTTTTAAGTTTTTATTGAAATTCCAGTTAATTAACATATACAAGGTAATACTAGTTTCAGGTGTACGTACAGTGATTTACCACGTCCGTATCATTTCATTTTTAGACTCAGAGTCCTATATAAAAGTGTTCAATTTACCTTATAGATTCAAGCCAACATCTTGACTTAGGTGCAGGAGAACCCAAGAGCTAGGCCAGAATAGATTATTAAGCAGGAGAGAGATGAGAGATATTCTGGACATTTATGAAAGTTCAGTGATCATATTTCTGTACCCTGATCAAAATATCTATCTGATATTTTTGGTATTCATTTCTAAGTTTTCTAGAATGGCATGTAGCCATGAGAAATTACCTGTGAAGATAAGCGGTTAGGGTAAAGTGAATATAAAATGTACACATAGATTTTTTTTTAGTTTTAAGAACGCTTAGATTCAGATCTCTTCAGTACTACTAGAGCTGTTAACTGGTATCCAAGACTGATTTGGGTTTTGTTTCTTTTGCCTCCCCATAGGATAGCTTTTAATGAGTAGCAAAATTGCCAGAAGGCAGACAGAAAGAGAAAACTCAGGAGGCCTGAAATAATCCCCAAATTGAATTATCCATCCTAAATAATTAAGAGTTGACTATATGTATTTACTTTATCCATTATCAGGAAAGAATTAGTAAGAATTAAAATTTGAGCACTATTTTGTTCTCCTTAACTTGTTCACTTATACCTGGAAACAATATAGATGGAATATTTGGAAAGTAGGTGTTAGGAGGAAGGAGGAATTAAAGTTGTGGAAAAGAAGAGCAGAATTCTAGCTAATTGGTCTCCAAGGGACAAGGAAAATAATGAAAAGACTCAGGAAGAAAATAATATTCTCTCTATTTACCCACAGAGTAACTTCTTACAGAACTTTCTATCTCTAACGTTGCCAAAAGGAGGAAGTAAGCATCTCAGTAATCTGACCATTCTTTGGTTGAAGTTACTCCTGAATATATCATTTGGAGAAGACGGGCAACAAATGATCCTGAGGCTAGATGGCTGTTTAGACTTACTTACAGAAATGAGCAAATACAAGCATAAGAGCAGCCCTTATATACCACTTCTTATCTTTCACAACATCTGCTTCAGTCCTGCCAATAAGCCCAAGATCCTGGCTAATGGTGAGTATTCACATTATACACCACACACACATACTCAGGCATCTGTTTATACATGTGGTCATTCCTCGAGTATTGCATTCAGATTACAACACAAAATTGTTTTATAAATAATTTGCCAGATATTTATTAGGAATCACTGTGTTCAAGGCACTGTAGGAGGGTAGAGGATCAGCAGGTGTGATCCTGTCCTCAGAGGTGAACCAGACGTGGCGCCAGCCCTCCAGGCTGCCAGGAATCTTCTTGGGGTTAACGGGTCTTGCCACTGGTGGTTACACTGGATCCAGGAGGTAGCAGGGAGGAGGAGCATGGAGTGGGCGCTCCCCAGCCTCATCCTGACTGCTCCCATCTCTCTTCCCCTCACTCCTCTAGGTCTCTGAGCAGATTCTGTCTCAGTGAAGCCTTTCCAGGCCCACCTGTCAACATGATAGTCCCCACATCCTTCTTCCTGCCTCCTCTCCTTCCCGCTCACTCGGTATCTCCTCTGCCTGTTTTATTTTTCTTCATAGCATTATCAACATTTGAGATACTATGTTTTCAGCGTGTATCTGTTTATTCCTAGTCTGCCCACACTAGAACATTAGCTCTTATGAGGTCAAGAGGCTTTTGTCTCTTTTCTTCATGTTTATCTGTAGCATCTGGAATTGTGCCTGTCACTAGTGAGCACTTCAGTGAGTATTCAGCTCTCTGATTGAGAGAGCTCCTGAGCAGGCAGGAGAATTCAGAACCCAAGACCAAATGGTGAAATTAGCCTTACAGAGACCTCATTCTCTGAGATGAAGGACAGATGGAGGTGAGGATTCAGAAAAAAATTTGAAGCAGCAGGAGGAAAATGGAAAACTCTGTTTCTGCAACCATGTGCTGTTTCTGTGAGGAGAGTGTGAATAGGGAGGGGGTTTTATAAGGTTACATTGCATTGTTTTGGGGGAAAAAAAAGAGGTGGGCTTCTAGACCTCCACACACCTGGTGTTGGATGCCAACCCTTATGTGCTCACTCGAGCATCACCTGGGGCAGCTTCCCTGGGTCCAGTTTCTACATCTGTAAAATAATCCTTCCTTTCTGAGTTTTGGTAGAAATCAGTTTATAAACACACATGAAGTGTCTAGTACCATTTATGGTACATGGTAGATGCTCCAGATAGATTAATTCTGTTTTCTGTTCATGTTTTTTACTTAATCTTTCTTAGCGGTGTTTTTCTATGACACATGGAATTTTCTAAGTGAGTGGCAATGATTCTGCATGCGTCCTGCTGTGTATGCAGTGGTGATTCTCTCTGGTAGTTATGGAATTGTTGGAAATAACAGGGAGAGATTGTAGAAGCTCGGTCAGCTTTTAACTTTGCGAAGTGAACTGTGGATCTGAGCTCCGCTTTTCTGTAGCTCCTCCACTGACACTGCAGGCTGCCGTGGGGCACCGTGGGGCGCCGTGGGCTGCCGTGGAGCGCCGTGGGCTGCCGTGCGGTGCCGTGGGCTGCCTTGGGGGTGCTGTGGGGAGGCGCCGTGGGCTGCCGTGGGGCCCCGTGGGCCGCTCTGGGGCGCCGTGTGGTACCGTGGGCTGACATGGGGCGCTGTGGGCTGCCGTGGGGTGCCGTGGGGGTGCCTTGGGCTGCCTTGGGGGTGCCGTGAGGCGCCGTGGGCCGCCGTGGGGCACCGTGGAGCGCCGTGGGCCGCCATGGGCTGCCTTGGGGGTGCCGTGAGGTGCCGTGGGCTGCTGTGGGGCGGCGTGGGCTGCTGTGGGGCGGCGTGGGCTGCTGTGGGGGCACCGTGGGCCGCTGTGGGGGCGCCGTGGGCCGCCGTGGGGCGCCGTGCGATGCCGTAGCTGCCGTGAGGCGCCGCGGGGCGCGCCCCTTCCTCGCTTGGGTAGAGTGAGGCTAATGACAGGCCCACCCTGTGGGGCAGCGGGATAGCACATGTGAGGTATGTGTCCCCAGGCCTGTCACCTGTTAGTTACTCCTTGTTCTCAGAAGAAGTTTTTCTTTGGGACTACTCAGTGCAGTTTTATTACTGAGAGTTGGAAAAAGGATGGGCCTTCGGGAATTCAAGGAGAAGTCTACATTTTCCCTCTGGATTTATTTTTAGCATATCTTTGTAATAGCCATGCTGTCTCTTCCTCCGTAGCTTAAAGCAGTTGGACAAATTTCTGGTCAGAAGGAGCTTCCTTAGCCCCAGAGATGTGAGATCAGGGGCCTCCAAGGCAGGGACAGGAGGCAGCTCCTGTGCAATTTCTTGTGGACCTTTGAAGGCATGTCAGGGGCACCGCCTCCCATTTCCACTTGGGGATCCACAGGGAGGGCTTATTCCTTGTTTCTGGTAATTTCAGGCCAGGACTCCTCTGAAAACAATAAAATTATGCTAGATAAAATATATCAAAATTAACCTTAAAAAAAACAAATCAAAGAACTGAAAAGATAGTGGGAAACTCCCAGGCCAATTTTGATTGAAAGTTTGTGGCTAGAGAGACACAAAAATATATATATGAACTATGTATATTTTTTGTTTCAAGGACATTTGCCAACATTGTATGCTCGACTTTTGTTCAGGCATGCCGATGAGTCGGGGAACAACAGTCAAGAGTGTCCAGGATGGGGAGTTCATGGGCCATCTTGTTTGTATTAACATGGAACTCCAAAGAGCTAACCTCTTAGGAGAAGGATGAATCAGAATTAAATTGGTCCCCCAACCCTTATCTAAGTGATTATAAAGAAAAGAAAAATAAGTGTGAGAATGGGCACACAGACTGCTCCTCACAGCTCTGTACCCCAGAGGCGTATAGCCTGAGTGGCCTGTGACCTTGGTTTGAGCCGAACCTCGATGGACAGTGCCTCTGGGTGCTTAGCAGAGGCATCGTGCCACTCCGATGGATGGAGGACAAGTACATACTGGGCCTCAGAGAACCTCCACAGGTTTTCGGAAGTATTAACCAGGGTATGGTTAAATGTGACCAAGCACAGCAGGAACCCTGGCAACATGAGTCAGAACCAGCAGGGGAAATACACCAACTCATCTGCCTAGGCTTCCGGTGTTGGAATTATAAAACACAGATTTAAAGATAAATTTATTTATGCCATATTTAGATAAGTAAGTGATAAGCCTGAAATGTTTGCAGAAGATAGGAAAGTGAAAAATTAAAAGATCTGAAATAATAACAAATTCTATAAATATATATGTAACCCAGTGTGGGAGCATGACATGGGAGACTTTTGCTGAAAAAACTCTTGTATCTGTAGCCAGTCTTTGGTTGCAGTTTCATCATGATTTGACAAATGAAATTGTATCCCAATCAGCTCTTTTCCCAATCAATGTATTGTCATTAAATCTAATTTGTAATACACTGTTAAAACTATTCCTCACCTTTATGCAAAATATAGTCATAAAACAAACCTCTTTCAGCTTTACCATTAATTCAACTCTGGTTTGTTGGATTTGTTGATATTCATGGTGTAAATACTCAGTATAGCTGATTTCAAGCTAGCAATATGACATCCCTAAATTTGTAATTAACTCAATTACATTAGAAGAAAGGTAGTAAGTATTTAAAACTCATCATTTCCTACTTACTAGCTACATTTTACTGTTATCTATTCTTTTGAAGTTATTTATAGGTGTATGTGGGTGCTCACTTCATACCTGTTAAACTTTAAAAATTTTTTAAATTTAAATTCAATTAATTAACATATAATGTATTATTTATTTCAGGGGTACAGGTCTGTGAGTCATCAGTCTTATATAATATCCAGTGCTCATTACAACACATACCCTCCCCAGTGTCCATCACCCAGTTACCTCATCCCCCCACCCCTCTCCCCTCTAGCAACCCTCAGTTTATTTCCTGTGATTAAGAATCTCTTAAAGGTTTGTCTCCCTCTCTGGTTTTGTCTTGTTTCATTTTTTTCCTCTCTTCTCTTATGATCCTCTGTCTTGTTTCTCAAATTCCTCATATCAGTGAGATCATATGATACTTGTCTTTCTCTGATTGACTTATTTCACTTAGCATAATACCCTCTAGTTCCATCCACGTCGTTGCAAATGGCAAGATTTCATTTTTTTGATGGCTGCATAATATTCCATTACACACACACACGCACACACACACACACACACCTTCTTTATCCTTTCATCTGTTGATGGACAGCCTATTAGTAAAACTTTAAAATGTTTAATGTGCCTTTTTTGCTATACGTGCTATATTTCACAATTTTTTTTTAAATTGATCCAGTTGCATCATCATTAGGGACCACATTAATTGATCTATATATGTACTTTATTAAAAACGCTTAAGAAGGGCACCTGGGTGGGTCAGCGATTAAGCATCTGCCTTTGGCCCAAGTCATGATCCCAGGGTCGTGGGATCAAGCCCCACATCGGGCTCCCCGCTCAGTGGGGAGTCTGCTTCTCCCTCTGCCCCTTGCCCTGCTTGTGCTCTCTCTCACTCTCTCTCTCTCAAATAAATAAAATCTTTAAAAAAAATGCTTAAGAGATAGTATCTAGTCGAGGGAGTTATTATAAACTTACTTAGCTTATGGGTTATATGTTCTGAGTGTTTAGTACTCTATATAAAAATATCACTTGATGATACTCAGAGAAACAAATGGGAGCCACCCTTTCATTTCATGATGTGCTGCAAGAGTACCAGCTGCCACCTACAACCTCACATAACGAATTTCATCAGATAACTATTTATATAGGCTCATTGTGGGAAAGTTAGGGTACAGGAAAAGCAAGGGAAAACTAGGGAAGGCAGAGGAGGTGGTAAGGAGTAGGGGCTAGTTGTCAGGAAGGTTCAGCACCCATATGTTCCTTCCACACTGTCCCTCCACTGTAGAGAAGTTACTTTATGGAGCAGCTTTCTTTCTTTCTTTTTTTTTTTTCTGTAAAAGATTTAAAATTCCTTAAAATTTCTTTAAAAACGACATAGAATTACTGAAACAGCATTTTTGTTGCTTTAATTATGGAATCTTTTGCCCAGCTGGTATTTATTGAGCCCCTAAAATAAACTGGCACTGTGGTTGGAATATTCATCAGTGAGCAGACACGCACTTTGCCCTCAACCAGGTTACAGTGTAATTAGATGCATCCAGTGGAGTGGGGAGTGGTTATACATACAGAGAGAGTTCCCATTACCAACCCTTAAGAATGCTACATGTTTTTAAACACACATTTTAGAGGAAAAATAATTTGATACAATTTAATGATATATAAAAATAAGTAATAAGATAGGTTCATATATTGGTCTGAAACACCCTGATAGTTTACTTGGGACTGGACTTCTTTGCATCTTTACTTAAAATGAGTAGACTGCTGCAGATAATTTGTAAGTCTTGATTTCATACTCTGGCTAGCTTTGCAAAAAGGGGGCATATCTCATGTATTGATGTGCCTTTAAATCACTTTTTCCTCTGACATACACATACACAAAAACATTTCTCCAAAATGTTTAGTCCTATTTTAAAAGGCTTACCTAATTTCGTATTTCTTGATTATTGTTTTATATAGTAACCCATGCTATTGATGTTCTTATAATAGTCTTTATAATTTATCATAAGAGCAAACCTGTTTTCCTGCACACCAAAATGTGAGCTATAATCGAACAGCTCATTTATACAACTCTTTGTGTAATTACTTACTTCTGCACTATTATTGTTTAAATGAATGTGCCGTTGTTGAATTAGGGCCAAAAAAATTAGGCTGCCACAGCTTCCCTGACTATTCTATGCCTGTCGTGAAAATAGTTTGTTTTGAGGTTATCCTCCCATACATGGTATACAAGATTGTTTTTGCTCTAGTCTGGTGATACCAACTTTGTATGTATTCTGGTGGGGAAAAAGGGAGTATCTGACTAGTCCAGGATCAGGATATATTGTAATGTCTGGGACTGAACTTTTTTTTCTAATGTGTTTATTATTAGAAAAAGTCATTGGTGTGCTAGCTGCCTGTCTGGAAAGCGAGAGTCAAAATGCTCAGAGGATTGGAGCAGCTGCGCTTTGGGCTCTGATTCACAATTATCAAAAGGTCAGTTTTTAAAGTCCTTGTTATAGCCGGGGGCAAACACCAAGGCTCCGAGGCTGCAGCCAGGGATGCTGGAGGACTATCAGCAAGAGAGAAAAAATAAACTCAAAGACATTGTTGCCTTGTGCATTTTTACAGTTAGTGAGCCATCACTTGAAATCTTTTTCATTTAATCAGCAGGATGTCTCATTTCAGAAGGGTGTCTCTTTTGGGTGAATTTTCCCTGTCAATATAAATTGATTTGGCATATCGGTTTAATGTTAGTATAGATCGTTTCTGCTAAAAGATGTATTAAGGAAAAATGCATCCTGAAATAAAACCAGATAATGAAGTTTTATCCAGCTGTGTGATTCCTCTTTGTCTAGCATGTGCCGTTACTGAGTTTCGAGAAAACCTGGTTCTTGTGAGGCTGCAGCCCAGGGCCAGCCCCGAGGGAGCCATCAGCAGGTGCCGACTTGCACTTGCTCCCTCTGGCCTTTGGGCTTCTCTTTCATTGCAGACATCTCATTCCTGAGAGAAGTGCCCTTGTATATCTAGCAATTAAATAGCGGCAAGTGCCAGCTGGTGTTAGGATGCACACCATCCCCGAATGGTGTTCTTGGCCGTTTGTCCCTTGTGTGCTGTTCGTCCCCCCCCGGGCGGCAGCCGTGTGCCCGAGGCCAGAGGCAGCGCAGTCGCTTCACTGTGTACCCCTAGGGCTTAGCACAGGAGCTGACACTTTGCAGTTACTTATTAGTGAATATTCGTTGACCAACTGGTACTGTTTGTTATACTTTGTCGGAAATCTGGGGTTTGAGGGAACGTGAAATATGGAAACCAAGACTGAGTCTTCCTTTAAGACTTGATATTAGGGGAGAAGGGGCCAAGGGAAGGGCAGGGAAAGAAGCACACGGAGCTGCAAAGAAGCGAGTTAGGGAGGGAAGGATGTGGGCGACGGCACAGTGGGTGGGATATGCCCATTCCTAATTCCCTGGATCCATCGTTATACTTGGTAATATTCTGCTTAGGGCTGTAGTCAGCAGGGGCCGCATAAATATTGTAGTACCTGATCCATAACCTATGGGAATAAATCTAATTAATGGATTGCTCTGTGTTATCTGCAGGCAAAAACAACTTTGAAAAATCCATCAATAAAAAGAAGAGTGGATGAAGCATATTCCTTAGCAAAGAAAAGTAAGTTTTATTATGGAAGAGATTACACTTAAACTTGGAAGCTATTAAGTGAATTCTCTGATTAATGAATTGTTTGGATAGTTCACAACAAGAAGACAGTTTTCTACATTGATGTTTGAGAAGCTTTTTTATTGAAGCATTATAAAAATGTGCTGATATCTGGTCCATGCTTTTCATTATGTCACCTTTTTAAATAATAAATTGTTTTGGTAGATGAAGGTTTGAGATATAGTTTCTTAAAACATGTCTTTGATCTTTCTCCAGTTCATTTTCTTTTTCATGCACTAAACTTCCTTTGCCAGTGGCTACCACCGTGCTGTAATGTGTTCTGAGGTGATAAGAACTGGGCCCAATTAGAATTGACCTTGAACAGAAAACTTTGATCTAACATCAGGGAGTTGAATTACAGTCTTCCGAGAATAGATCGAGTTGCCCTTCTATCCTCTCAGCCCTGTGATGTGATCATGATAGGAGGCAGGGTCTTCTTTTCACAGTTCATTTTTCATTTTAAGTGACCGGTTTTCAGTGAGCATTATTCTTTGAGCACTTTTTATGCTAAGGAGCTGTACTGTGTCTTTCTTGTACTGTACTAAATCTGTTGGTTATTAATTTGTGCTTTTATAGTCTGATTTTTTATAAGTAGTTTGTGGATTTTTTTGGTTTGTTTCTCACTGTGACCATGAGTTCCTAGAGGTAGTTATGTTAGAATTTGTGCATTCGGAGGAATGATATAGTAGCATAGAAAGCAAGGCATTCATTTGGGGTTATAGGTAATGGCAGCCATTATGGAGGCGTATTGATTTTTGTTTATACTTTTTGGCTAAACTATAAATAAAAAATAAATATGAATTCTGTCTGTTCTTAAGTACAGTACTAAATTTAATAAACTTACTCTTCCATACTCTTATTTTTCTCTCTCAGCTTTCTCAAACTCAGAAGAAACTCCTCTAAATGCCTATTACTTGAAATGTCTTGAAAACCTTGTTCAGCTTCTAAACTCTTCCTGAGCCATGTGAGATTCTCCTCCCTGAAACTGATGGCCGCCAGACAGGTGAGCCAACCTTGAAGCAAGCTTTGTGTGGCAGCTGTTACCTGGAGACATGCTAAGTCTCTGCAAGGTGTGTGCCCTTCCTGCCTGATGAGAAATAAAACTGGGACATCTCAGCTCTGTCCCTCCGTACCAGCTCTCTCTGAGTAAGAGCAGCTGACAAGAAGATGATGGACAAAAGGCATAGAAAGTTTTGGGAACATAAACATTTTTACCTTTTTCTATGCAATTTGCTTTGTAAAAATCATATTTAACAGTTATTTAATAAAATATTTTCAGAAACTGAAAATCGACTAATAATTGCTACTTGCAGACTTTTATCCGTCTCATAAGTATAAATTTTAGTAATTGGAAGAAGACAGGGTTTTCTGATTCCTTTTTTTTCCTTGATTTTTTTACATGGATTTTGGCTCTTGTCAGTACAAATCCTTATTTCTCAAACCTTTATATTGCCCCGAGCATACATGTTGGTGAGGAGATATTTTGTATATAAATGTCTATAATTTTGTCAGTGCTTCTTTATGCAATTTTTAGTGATATTAACTGATTTCCATATGATTTGTAAACCTGTTATGTTTTATTATTTTCACCTTTCAACTTCTAAAATACTGTGTAATAAAGAAGGAAGAAATGAGTTTACGATCAGGTAGGCCTGGGTTCAAATTCTAGCTCAGCCCAAAACATCAAGAAGAATAAGACTTAAAAAAATCTAAAAGGAGAAGTTCTGTCAAGTATTCATGATGTAATAACACTTAATGACATTAGTTTTGAACTGAGAACTTACAGCAATATCATTCAAGTACTGATCAAGTACGGCAGTTATTCTAGCACTTTTGAAAGAAAGAAAATTGTGTCTAAGAAAAAAAACACATCACTATACACACTCATTATTTACACATACACAGCTGTACACACTCATTTAGGGAAAAATTTTCTAATTGAATTATAGTTAACAAAAAAATAACATTTTTAAAATGCTTTAGCAAATGCTATCATCACTAAAACAAGCCGGGTGATTTTATTTAAGCTAGAAGCATGAGGACAGAATAGATGTTAAATATTGAAATAGAAGCAGATAAATTTGTGGTGTCTGAAAATTATTGATTAGAGATCTTAACAATAGATCTAGGAAGTTCAGAAGTTCCTGGGCCACCTAAGCTAATTCAAAGAAATAGACATGTTGATACTCTGAAAATTTCACCAATTCTGAGAGCAGGAATCAGGTATTATTTCTACCTTTTCTCCTGGTTTCTTATATTCTGTGCCATTTTCTTGGTATTACCTTATAAGTTCTCACTGATGAATAATGGCATGGATTTCTTTGTAACTTCCATTTAAATAGCTCTTTCTATGTCACAGGCACTATTCTCAGAATGTTTATTATTTAGTCTGTGGCTGCCTGTCTGTCTGTGCTGTGCTGCCTCTTTTTTTTTTTTTTTTTCTCATTGGAATTCCTGTCTTGTATTTGGATCTTATAGATAACTACCATTTTTTTCTACAAAATGGGATCTCTCCAGGGAAGTGATCCTTTCCTTTATGGTTCATTGATTAATTGGCATATCAAGGTATCCTTTGCCTCCTATCTTTGAAATCAGGAAGAGTTGTAACTGATTATTTTCCCTAGCAGTTCCAGGTAGTACTATGGGGGGTTTGTAGCACAGTAGCTTGAACCACTCGGAGATGTGACCTGCTGACGCCCAGGAGAGGATGGCCACCCTTGGAAGCAGAGCTAACGGCTTCAGGGGAAGTTGCATTATCTCCTGTTGGTGTCCAGGGACTCGAGCCTCAGAGGCATATAGTGTTCCTGGTCCTGGATGGCAGCCCTTCCCATCTGCGTCTCTTCAGATTCTGTCCAGCCAACTGGGGGGACACTGGTAAGCAGACGATTCCTGAGGTCACCAGCACACAATTTCAGCAGCTGCTGTGATGCTAACTTGGGAACCCATCAGCATCAGAATCCCCTAGGATATTTGTTGAAATGCAGATTCCTGGACCCACTGAAATGGAGTCTTAGGCCTGTGTTTGGGAGAATTGTCAGAGAGCTCCCCAGGTGACTTTTACTTTCTCCACAATTTGAGAACCAATAATTACTCCCCCTGATTTTACAGAAAACTGTGTAAACATGAAAATGATTTAACATTACTCAACTACTTACTGATGACATCTGACTTGACTCTGGGTGTCTTGAGTGCTAGTCAAGTGCTTTTTCTATCGCACATCCCTAGTGTAAGCAGAGATTCAGAAAATAGGTGTAGGGGACCAGTTCATGCCTCATGGTCTCCAAACTTCCGATCCCCTGGCCTTTTTGGTTGGTTGGGTTGGTATTGCCTGTGTGCCATAAATGCACACACAGCTGGCTCCTTTTTTTTTTTTTTTTTTTAAAGATTTTATTTATTTATTTGAGACAGCGAGACACAGTGAGAGAGGGAATGCAAGCGGGGGGAGCGGAAGAGGGAGAAGCAGGCTTCCCGCTGAGCAGGGAGCCCGATGTGGGGCTCGATCCCAGGACCCTGGGATCATGACCTGAGCCGAAGGCAGATGCTTAACAGCTGAGCCACCCAGGAGCCCCAAAGCCTGTACCTTTTTAACCAGAATGTGCAGACATTGATACGGGGACTTCTGAATTTAAGAGCTTGAGCAGTTTGCAGGAGGAGGCAGCCTTTGGTTTTGAAAACAGAGGAAACAAATAGAATACTTAGGAGACCTAGCTGGAGACTTTTCATTCTCTTCCTAAAAATCACTTTCAAAAATGAATAACTGGATGTATTTTTCTTTGGTGTTCTGTAAGGAATGAAGTAAAAAAATAGAATTTGCCTGTTTAACTGCAAGTCATCAATTTTCTTTTGTAGTATTAAATATACTCATCATCTGTAGTACTCTTACATCATGAGTCTTTGTCGCTGCACCTTGTCTACCCCCATTTCCTGAGATCTGCTTCTTGACTCATGATGTTCCACAAATTTGGCAGTTTGATGGATAGGAGTAATGATTGATTAGCATCACTGTTTTTGCCATAGCCAGTTGTGCATGTGGTTCTCTCAGGGAAGGAGAGAGCATGACGGAGTGGTTAAGGCTATTGGGCTCTGGAGCCATATGGACCTGTTGTCAACCTGGCTTCATCCCTGCATGGCAGTGGCAACCCAGGGACAGCCTTGAGGCCACGTCTTCTGCTGTAACTGGGGATGAAGATACCTGCCTTGTAAAGCTGGGGAGAGGTTGGAGTGCCCTAGTACTTAGTTGATTATCCCTTGGATTAATTATTCTTATATAGTTCTCAAAAATTTATATCTCCCTCATTAAAACATTAAATCCTTTGTGTCCTTGCAACCCTTCTATTTCTTTGGGGAGGGGGAAAGGCTGGGAAGTGAGTTACATTGTCAAAACTGAGGTTTCCACATTCCAAAAGGATTGTCAGTTTCTAGTGGGGATGTGTTCATAGTCCTGAGGTCGCTGAGCTCATGGACGCTCACCAAGTCATCATGGAGAACCTAAGTCTTACAAAGCAATGTGTGGAGGTGTTAAATGCAGCTGAGTGGATGTGGTACATTTTATTCTGCTTGTCATGTTTTCTGGATTGACTGTGAGTTGGTGAAATACCACTCTTCCCCAATTTGACTTGAAAAGTACAAGAGATACAAACTTAGCATCTGAAAGAAAACCTTAGCTTAAAGAATCCATCAGTTTCCGGATAGCCATTTTCTTCTGTCTGCCTGTTGTTGACTTGTGATCCAAACAGTCAAGGGGATTGGATGATTAAATGCTATTGTTTCTGTGAATGGGCAACTTAGAATTTATTCTTCCTAAGTTAAAAATTACTCTTCGTGGGAAATTCCTTTTAAAATTCAAATAGTAAGTCAGCTGGGACTGAATGAGAGTAAGCTGGGCCTCAAGGCTCAGGGTGTACAAAAGACTATGCCAAAACCCTGGGATTCTGAGATTTGGCAGCAAGACATGACGAGCTCAATGTGATCCTGTTTTAAATCTTCCCAAAAACGTTCATCTTTGAGTTTCATTTGCTCCTTCTGCATTTGAGAAATCTTCAGAAAAAAAATATGCTCTTTTAAAATAATGTTTCACAAAAGATCCATAAGGTAACATTCACTAAATTTCTCTTTAACTAATTTGGCGTGAAAGCCAAGAGAAAAATATGTGTTCTAAAGTAGACTCCAAGGAACACTTTCTTTCATGCATTTCTCCTTTTTCAATAACGTCTTTCCCTACAGTTTTACCTCTACCCATGGCTATGCCTTTGGAGTGTCTGTGTCCCATTTGGTTCATCTGGGCAGCGATACTCAGCATTCTGGTAGCAAGCAGATTGCTTGCAGTTCTGGACAAATTCTGAAAACATGATTTCCTCAGATACTCTATTAGAACATTCCTCCCTTGCCTTGCCATGGAAAGAGATTATAAAAAGATAGATTATAAAAGAGAGAACTACTTTTAATCATTTTCTGATAAAACTCATAAAGATTGGATTGCAAAGAATTGGTTTATGGATATGATACCTGATTTACAGTTTATATCTGTTAGGGAAAGCCATGATTGCATAGAGTAGAAAATATAAAGTAATAATAGCTTCAGGGGGCACCTGGGTGGCACAGTCAGTTAAGCGTCTGACTCTTGCTTTCAGCTCATGTAGTGATCTCAGGGTCATGAGATTGAGCCCCACGTTGGCTCCGCGCTCAGCGGAGTCTGCTTGATTCTCGCTCTCCCTCTCTCTCTGCCCCTCTTCCCCCACACATGTGCGTGCATGCTCTCTCTCTCTCTAAAATAATTAAAAAAAAAAATGGCTTTAACAAGAGAGGATTTTCTTTTTCTTTTTTTGTTATGTTGGTTTTTTTCCCACATGTAGGAAGCCCCCAGGTGGCCATTCCTTCGTTGACCGTGTCCTCAGGGACTCAAGTGCCCATCCTTTTGCTTTTCTTTCTTTGATAGCACCCTTCCTTCAGCGAGTTACCTCATGAATGTCAGAAAGGAAAAGGATGGAAAAAAGATGTCCCCAGTTGTCTGTTGCCCTTTTAAGGAGCCTTCCTATAAAACCACTCCAGCAACTTGCTTCACATCTTCTTGGACAGAACACAGTCACATTCATGGTCACTCCTGGCTGTAAGAGTGGTGAAGGAGTTTAGTCCTTCAGGTGCGCTCACTGCCATATCTAGTGACTCAGGTCTGTGCTGGTCAGGAAGGGGGATGAGGGGCTTGGTTGGGCAACCACCAGTCTCTGCCCCACAGGCCAATGTTCCAGTTAATTTAAGAGAAAAATGGGATATAATTAGGGGTAAAAGTATTAGCCTCCCAAATAAAGAATTGGAGATTGGATGCTGATTGAATTTATTCGATCTGCATTTAGACTTTGTGATTAATTCTAGTTGCATTTAGAACCAGAAATATTAATGTCAGAGAACAAAATAAGATGACATTCCAGTGTGAAGCCAGATGTGCTGTGTGGAGTTTATCCCCATGACATGGAAGCCTTAGCTATCCAGTGTTAGCTTCTAGAAGTGAGCAAGAACGAAGACATTAAGCAATCTAAACCCCAGCCTCTTCCTGTTTTTTTCTTTTTACCATTTTATCCAGGAATTCCTCTTACTATTGCTAATTACTACTATTGACTTTTTTTTTCCTATTACCTCACCGCACCAGATTCAATAGCCCTTTGTAAGGGACTACTTGTTACCAGTTTTCTGCAGAACATTCAACTTAGTTCTTACAGAAATAGATACTTTTCACCTCACTTCTGTCATTACTCTTTAATCAACTTCTGTAATGTCAGTAATGAGTCTAAGTGGTTCAGACCGTTTAGGAACAGGTATAGCCAGATCTCAGTCAGCATGAAACTTGCCTGGCGAGGTCCACTGGCCCCCGTGTGTCCGGGCTCCGCTGTCAGCTGCTCTGTGTATCAGGAGGATGGAGAGAATTGTTAAATCTTAGAAAATCTGTTCTGTGGGGGCCAATTAAGACAGGTTCTGTTACACTATAAGCTTGTAAGATTTCTTGAAACTTAGAACTCCCTCTTATTTCTTAACTGGCTAATTCTTGCCTGGCTCCCTATGTTCAGAGAAAGATTGCCAGAGGTTAGAGGGCGTTGGTACTTTCTCGATATTATTCCGTTTACCCTTTACCCCCTCACCTTCTCTAGCTTGCTTACCCCTGCCCTTTCTCTCCTACCTCCATTACTTAATTCTTTCCTCCTTAATGACTTTCCTCCATCAGGTGTCTCCACCCTCCCTCGTGTTTCCATTTCTGCTTTTTTAAAAGGTCGAGATCAAATGTCACCTCTCCTGTGAAGCTGCGTCAGATTCCCTATCTGGGAGGAATTCTTTAGTCTTTGAGTTTCCACACCAATTTTAGTTTAGGTTTTTTTTTTTTTTTTTAAGCTTTGATATCACTGAGTTTTTTCTCCTTGTATTATGCTGATTTGCATACAGTCGTTCCCACCATCTGCTTAGATATGGCTTCAAGATTGAGCTTTAATTTTTTGCCTGTCACAATGCTTTGCATGAAGGCGATGAACAATTTATATTTATTTGAATGAATGAATGAATATGGAAAATACTTTATTAGTAAAAACTTCAGAATTTCACAGTGTAAATTAGGGTAAAAATTCTATTGACTGTCAAAATAGGCACAACCATTAAGTGTTTCCTTTATGAGAATAGATTTTTTTTTTTTTAAGATTTTTTTATTTATTTGACAGAGAGAGACACAGTGAGAGAGGGAACACAAGCAGGGAGAGTGGGCGAGAGAGAAGCAGGCTTCCCACCGAGCAGGGAGCCCGATGCGGGGCTCGATCCTAGGACCCCGGGATCATGACCTGAGCCGAAGGCAGACGCTTAACAACAGCCACCCAGGTGCCCCTATGAGAATAGATTTTTAAGTTCTAAAAGAGTGAAAGAAAAAAAGCACTGTTTACTAATACTATAAAAACTCTTAGAATATTTTTTTAGTTCAGTAGAAAAAGAGAAAAAAAGACCCCAATATTTTAGATACTTTTTGAAAATATAACCAGCACCAGCATGTATGTAACAAAGACACTAGTCAAACTTTCAAGATCTGTGCCTTCCTAGGAATCTTACTTGGGATATTCTTTTTGGGTGGTATAGTATATAGGTTTCAGCTTTTTGAAGATAGAGCCGTGAATTCTGAGAGTTGTATAAGCTGCGGCTCCAGCAGTGTGGAAGAACCAGAAGAAGCCAGTTTGCATCACCCATGCTGTGTGAGAAGCACAAATCTCGACAGGTAGCCTGTCAGCTTCCTTCCAGTTCTTCTTTCTCAGTGCCCACGTTTGGCAGCAGCAGGCACTGAAGACTCTGACTTCGACTGAGATAAACATGACACTGCTTTGCACAGCAAGAGAGCAGGGGGCTGTGGTAGAGGCTG
Source organism: Neomonachus schauinslandi (assembly GCF_002201575.2). Lineage (NCBI taxonomy): Eukaryota > Metazoa > Chordata > Mammalia > Carnivora > Phocidae > Neomonachus > Neomonachus schauinslandi. The sequence goes on from NC_058416.1 coordinate 7,776,158, forward strand.
TAAGGAACTTTTAATAGTTTGACTTAATGAGAATCGGGGAATTTTGTGGTAGGAAATATAGTCTCTAATTGCATCACTTTCAGTCTCTTCCGCGTATTTCTTACCTGCAGCTGGTAATGCACAGCTCCATCTGCAGATAAGGGCACCACAGCTCCTTTGCAGTGGTTTTGAGTTTTGACCCAAATGGGGAAGTTTTAAGTGTACAGAGTCTGAATCAAAACTGGTAACCCAATGTGTATAGCTTTTGCTCTGTTACGATTTAAAGATTTGAAATTTTAAGAATATGGCTGGAACTAACCAACATGCCGAACTGTCAGGCCTGCTGATCCTCCTCCCAGGTTCACTCCTAGGAGGGAAGAGAGAGTGGTGAGAGAGCCCCGGCATCACGGGGAACTGCTGGAACTGTTGTGTATAGTGGTGGGGGTCCTTCTGGTCAGCGGCAGACAGTTCAGCAAGGTTTGGGAGGGAAAGCAGAAGATCCTGGTGATTTGCTCTCGTTTGTCCCGGCTGTTGCCTTGGGAAAAACAGTCCCTGCCCTTGCTTGTTCAGATCTCTGGCCCTGGGGAGCTCACTGCAAACTCCAGGCAGCCACACAGAATCCAGGTACTCAGGAGGGGCCCGGAAAACAGGTGGAGTACACTGACCCCCAGTCAGGCCCTTCTGCTCTCTGCCGTGTCAGACCCCCACACCAAGGCACTATGGTCTTAAAAGTGTCTCTTCCTAACGCTGCCACTCACTGACCAGGGCTTGTTTTTGCAGTGGAGAGTGAGTGGCTATGATCAGTTGTTGCCCTGGACTCTCTACCACTCCTTGCTGCAAAATTTAGGAATATCAACGACAAAAAAAAGTACCCAAGAGAAATGGTAACATCATAGCCCCAAACTGGAAACAACCCCAAATGCCCAACAATAAGAGAGTAGGTTTAAAAAATTGTGGTTTAGGGGCACCTGGGTGGTGTAGTTGGTTAAGGGTCTGACTCTTGGCTTTGGCTCAGGTCATGATCTCAGGGTAGTGAGATTGAGCCCTGCATCAGATCTGCACTCATCATGGAGTCAGCTTGAGACTCTCTCTCCCTCTTCCTCTACCCCTCCCCCCTGCGCGCTCTCTCTCTCAAATAAATGAATAAATCTTTAAAAAAAAATTATGGTTTATTTAGGCAATGAAATGTTGCTAAGCAATAAAAAAATAGCAAAATGCTGATAAGCAGATCATGAATAAATGTCAAAAAAATTAAATTGGGAAAAGAGGCCTAACACAGAGAGAAAAGATACTGGATGATTCTACTTATATGAAGTTCAATACCAGGCAAAACTCCTGGTGACAGAAGTTCATAATGTTAATCTTTTAGAGTGTGTTGTGACTGGCTTGTATATCTTGATCTAAGTTGTGGTAACAGGTGTATGCATATGTAAAAAGTCTTAAAAATAAACTATATGTATATTATACTTCAATAAGACATATTAAGTTTAGATAATATGATAGACATTAGTGAGAGGAAGAACAAAGGATGTAAAAGAATGATATATTGTTATTAGGGTGGGGAATGCAGATATCTTTTTTTTTAGGTAAGAAAAGTTGAAAAAGAAAGGGGGACAAATTGAAAGAAGAAATTAAGATGACAAAAACGTATCCAAATATAGCAATAAAAGTAAATGGACTAAACTCGAAGTGAGGAATAAACTTGAAAGATTGAATTTAAAAAATCTAATATATGTAGTTGAAAACGTTTAAATGAAAGGATAAAAAATATAATCAAAATGAAACAGGTTAATGTAGAATAAAATTGACTTTAAGAAAAAAATTTTAGGGCTGAAAAAGATCACCATCATGATACAAGATTAAACTCATCAAGATGTGGCAATTTTAAACATACATCTTGTAAAATATCCTCAAAGTGGCAGAATTACAAGGATAAATTGATAAAACTGACATCACAGGAGTAGCTTTCAAGTCTTGCTCTTGATTTTTGATAGGTTGAGCGTCAGTAATTCAAACAAGATACAGAAAATCTGAATAACAATTGATAACCTTGATCTAATGGATATATACAGAATTCTCCAATCAAGAATTAGAGAAAACACATTTTTTTGCCTAAGTCCACATGAAGCATTTACAATTGATCAAGTATTAGGCAACAAGGAAAGCCTCAATAGATTTCAAAGATAGGTCCATATAAACCAAGAACTCTTACCACTATGTAATGAAGTTAAAATTTAATAACAGAAATGTAAGTATCTTTATATTTGGAACTTAAAAGACACACTTTAGAAAACCCACAAGTTAAAGCAGGAACCACAATGGAAATTTACTGAATGATAATGAAAACTTTACATATAAAGACCTGTGGGATGCAGCAAAAGTGAAAGTTCTCTCACTGTTTTTATCCCTGAGAGAAATTTTTAGCTTTAAGTCTGTCCCAAAGAGGAAGGCTTCCAAATTAATGAGTCAAGTGTCTATCTTTTACAAAGTTAGAAAAATAATGACAGAATAAATCTAAATCAAGTTGAAGAGAAAGTAAATGAGCAGAAGTCAATGAGATAGAATCAAAGGTATTATACAATACAGAACATCAACAAAGCAAAAACTTTGTATTTTTTTTTTAAATAGTAGACAAATTTCTGCCAAAAATGATCAACTGAAAAAGCAAAAGGACACCAACGCTATAATGAATGTAAAGGGGGACGTAAGTAGAAATGAAGTAGACATTAAAGAGATACACTACTAGAATATCACCAACAATTCTAGACTATCAAATTTGAAAGCATAAATGTAATGGACAAATTCTTGGAATAATATAATTATAATTGATCTCAAAAGTAATAAACTTCAGTAGTCCTGTAGCTATTAAAGCAGTTAAAGTAGCGATTATAATCTTCCCACAAAGAAAACACAAGGCAGTTGGTTTTATAGGCAAATTCTAACAAACATTCCTAGGACAATCCCAATTTTATTCAAACTTTTGTAATTATATCAAAAGAGGGAAGAATACCAGTTCAATCTATGAGGCAAGTATAATCATGATACCAAAACCAAACCAAGACAGTATGAGAATGGAAAAGTATAGGCCCATTTCTCTCATGAATATAGGCAAAAATTCTAAATGACATTATTAGCAAATCAAACAGTATATAAAAAAATCTAAATTCTTAGTAGATGCAGAAAAAGTACTTAAAAGTATTCTATTATAATTGATGATAAAATCTCTTGGCGAATTAGAAGTAGAAGGGAATTCCTTAACCAGGAAGGATTATGTAAAAAAACATAGAGCACTATCATTCTAAATGGAAAAACAGTAGATGTATATATTTCCCTGCAATTAAGGAATGCCACAAGGAGACCTGCTATTACTATTTCTATTCCAATTTTATTAAAGATCGTATGTAGTGCAATAAAATACGAAAAATATACTAAATCTTAGAGATTAGAAAGGAGAAATAAAAGTAGCATTATCTGCAGCATTGAGCAAGATTCAAGATCAGTTGCATTTCTTTACATTACAAGCAACTAAAAACATTTGAAGAGAAGACCTAATTGACAATAATAATGGAGAATATAATGTACTGAGTACTAAATCTAACTAAAAACATGTACCATCTCCATGGGGAAAATTAAAAATGTTATTAAGGCATATTTTTAAAGACATAAGAATGTAGAGCAATACCATGTGAATAGACAGGGAGACTTATGTGGCAGATTATATTTTCCAAAGATAGCCACAGCAGTTTGTCCTATCCCACTTTTTTTGTTTTTCTTAAAAAGCAACTTTGATATTTCTCCCCTGGGGATGTGGATCTCTGATTCTATGGTACAAGTGATACATTGTAACCTCCAAGGTCAGTGTCTATTCTTTTCAAATTGATGGAGAGATTTAATAAACAATTCCAGTCAAAATTTCAACAGGGTAATTCTGGTAGAATTTGATGAAGTTATTCTGAAGTCTCTATGAAAGAATAAATATCTGAGTTAGCCAGGACATTTTTGAAGAGGAGTAGCAAGATGAAAGGATTTCTCTTACCCCAGGTGTCAGAACTTAATATGAAATTATGGTAATTAACACTGTCTGATATAGGTTCAGGGATAAGCAAAGCATATTTATGGAAGTTCGATATGTGACTAAAGTGGCACAAATCAATAATGGAGAAAGGAGGGACAATTTGATTAATAGGATAAAAAAAAGTTATCCGTATGGGAAAAAATGAAGTTGGATTCCTTCTTCACAACATATGTAGAAATAAGTTCCAAGTGATTAGGGACTGATATGCCACAGACAGAATGTTAACACTCTTAGTAGAAAATATTCCTGTGTCTTAGAACTTGGGCTAGGAAAGATTTCTTCAACAAGAGTTTTAAAAAAAAGCACTGGATATAATAAGATTGACACATTTTAGTATATAAAAAATTAAGACATTTGTTAACTAAAAAAGCACCATAAAGAAATTGAAAAGGTAAGTTATAAACTGGGAGGAAATGTTTGCATCATATGATACCGATAATGGATGTTAATATCAATAGTATACATACTATTGATATTAATTGATATTAATATCAATAGTATATATCAGTAGTATCATTGTGTGTTTATATCAATATCAATAGTGTATATATGTACTATTATATATATAATAACTATATATACACTATACTATATGTATATATATATATATATATAAAGAACTTTTACAAATCAGTAAATAAAACAATGCATTGGAAAAATAGGCAAGATTCAGGAGCAGCCATTTGAAAGAAAAGGAAACTCATATGGCCAGTACACATATAAAAAAGTTTTCAACATCATTTTCATTTAGGGGAATAGAAATCAAGACTGCAATCAGGCTGATAAAAAGTAAAAAGTCTGACAAAAACAAATGTTGGAGAAGATATAAATCCACAGGGGTATTTTATACATTGCTGGGGGAGTGTAAATAGTCACAGTCACTTCGCAAAAACATTTTGGCATTGCTTCCTAGAGTTGAGCATTAACAAAAACATAGCAGTTTTACTCCAAGGTATGTCCCTAAGAAATACTCTTGAATATGAGCATGGAGAGATACGTAAAAGTGTTAATACCAGTGTTCTTTACATGAATAAAAACTGGGAACCTTCCAGTGCTCATCAATGGGACAGTCCGTGAATAAACAGTTGACATATTTACATTTATGCAATGGAATATTCTGCAGCAGTGGAAATGAATGAACAATGATATCCAGCAATCTGGATGGATCTGAGTAATAGAATTTTTTTTTTTAATTATGGTAAAAAAGCACATACCATGAGATCTACTCTCCTAACAAATTTTTTAAGTATAAAATACAGTTTTGTTGAATATAAGGACAGTTTTGTACAGCAGATCTCTAGAATTATTTCATCTTGAAACATTATACCCATTAAACAGCAATTCCCCATTTTCCTCTCCTCTCAGCTCCAGGCAGTCACCATTCCACTTTCTGCTTCTACGTGTTTGAGTACTTTAGTACTTTAGTACTTAGAATAATGTTCTCAAGTTCATCCATGTTGTCTCCTACTGCAGGATTTCTTTTCTTTTTAAGACGGACTAATATTCCACTGTGTGTATGATGTATATGTTTAGATATATTATGATATACATAACCCATGCACACATTTTCTTTATCCATTCATTGGTCAATGAACATTTAGTTTGTTTCCATATCTGGGCTATTGTGAAAAATGCTGCAGTGCAGATATCTCTTCAAGATAGTGGTTTTATTTTTCGATATATACCCGGAAGTGGAATTGCGGGATTATATGGTAGTTCTAGTCTTAATTTTTTGAGAACCTCCGTACTATTTTCCAGCACGGCTGTACCAACTTACCACCAGGAGTGTACAAGGGTTCTCTTTTCTCTCCATCCTCACCAGCACTTGCTATCTCTTTTCTTTTTGGTAATAGCCATTCTCAGAAGTGTGAGGTGAGCTCATTGTGGTTTTGATTTGTATTTTCCTGGTGATGAGTGATGTTGAGCACCTTTTCATGTGTTTGTTGGCCATCGTGTGTCTTCTTTAGGAAAATATCTATTCGTGTTCTCTGCCTATTTTTTTTTAAAAAGATTTTATTTATTTGAGAGAGAGAGAGCATGAGAGAGAGAGAACACAAGTAGGGGGAAGGGGTAGAGGGAGAAGCAGACTCCCCGCCAAGCAGGGAGCCTGATATGGGGCATGACCCCAGGACCCTGAGATCATGACCTGAGCCGAAGGCAGACGCTTAATCAACTGAGCCACCCAGGCGCCCACCTCTGCCTATTTTTTAGTCAGATTGTTTTTTTTTTTTTTTTGCTGTTGAGTTGTATGAGTTCCTTGGATGTTTTGGAAATAGACCCCTTATCAGGTATATGGTTGCAAATATTTTCTCCTATTACGTAAGGTGTGTTTTTATCTTGTCGATCATTTATTTTGCTGTGCAGAAGCTTTTTACTGTGATGTAGTCCCCCTTACTGAAATTTGCTTTTGTTGCTTGTGCTTGTGGTGTCATTTCCAAAAAATTGCCAGGACCAAAGTCAAGGAGCTTTTTCCCTGTGTTTTCTTCTACAAGTTTTATGATTTCAAGTCTTACGTTTAAGCCCTTAATTCATTTTGAGTTAATTTTTGTGAGCAGTATAAAGTAGGAGTCCAACTTCATTCTTTTGCACATGGATATCCAGTTTTCCCATCAGCATTTATTGGAATCATACTGATTCTAGTGGCTATGGCAGGCATGACCCAAACTTCGCTCATCATGCACCCTTGTCCACAGGGACTGACCAGGGTTTGGGGGTGAGATTTGATACATGCACCGAGAGTGGAATATTTTCTTTTCCTTTTGAACTGTAAACTGGAAAAATAGTCACTTGAGCTTTTTATTTCATTGATTCTGTACAATCAATTCTTTAGTTTACCTTTTAAACTGTATAATGTGTGTTGGGTTTTAAAGAAGTTCACAGGTTACAAATGCACAGAATGAAACTTGATAATATATATTCATATGGTTTGCAAGTGTCTGATAGACTTCAATTTAAGACTGTTCTAGTCTCATTCCAGTCTCATATGAATAGCATAGGAGAAAAGCATTATTTAATGCAAGACTTGGAAACAAACAGAAATAATTTGGTAGAAAAGATAGAAATGGTATGTTTCTGGAAAAAAAAAAGTCTCCCACTGCCAACATTTTCTTAATTGAAAAAAAAATTGTAAAAGCCTTTGACCTGCTGTCATAATTTAGAAAGAACCTCTCAGATTTCACTGTTATTTAAACATACCTGGAATTCTGAGCTTCATTGTCTCAAATCTCAAAAAAAAATTGCCATGTTCTTGGCTGCTGTGCATTTTCCCAGGCTTAGCTGTGTATCAGTGCAGCACACATTTATTGAACGCTTACTGTGTTCTGGGCCTGGGCCACAAAGCTGTGAGACACTGAGCTCCCGGATAGCCAGCTTGCAGCCATCAGGGCAGGGACCAACACGTACACACATTACTTGCTAGTGGACATGGCAAATACAATAGCTGTGTGCTCTTAGAGTCCAGTGGGTGAGGTGGTTCACTCTACCTGGCTCTAGACCCTAATGCTGAAAAGGTCACTTGCTGTACAGTTAGTATTGACTTCAGTGGGCATCTTAAAACTAGCTCAGCTCACCATTGCGTTTGGGTTATTTCTGAAATTAGAAAAGTAGTACTATTTGAACTTATATTCAGACAAAGCCACAGGAGGTATAAAAGTACCTGAATCTCAAAGGAGAAGAGTAGACATGAAAGAGGTTTGGTCTGGATGGACTTGGAATTATGTGGATTTGAACCCCAGTATCCTCTAGAGCAGGAGAAAGTGGACCCCTCCCTCACACAAAACACACACACGCATGTGAACACACACACACACACACATCATGGCTATCTATATCTATATCTATCTATCTATAAATCAGAGTTCAGAGAAGAGACCTAGAGACAGAGAAGGATTGATACCAAGCAACATACACCTTCAAATCGATCACTTAACACCCTTTTCAGGCTCCATCATTGCTTGGGCTCTGATGCCCTGAGCGGGGCTGGACCATGTTCTTGTGCAGAAGCCTCTGCACATGGCTCAGACTCCAGAGCTGCACGCAGGGCTGCCCTCACCTGCAGATTCTCTTACTTGGACCCCATCACCTTGTCCTGGGCTGTGGCACCCACCCCAGATTGAATGTCCATTGGCTCCCACAAGTAGGCTATTTCTGGTTGTACAGGCATCTTGAAGCTAGTTTTACAGTTAGATGCCAAACATTCAATCATGACCTCACTCTCTGAAAAGTCTGAATTGTGTGTTATCATTCTATGGCCCAGTGAAAGTTAAAGGTCTGTCTCCCCTCTGTTTAGAGCTGATAAAAGCATAGATTGAGTTAATGCGGTTATTAAATTGAAAAGAAAATGACTGCCAATCTGTTTCTATTCCATATTCAGAGAACTATAGATCTCAAGTCCTCAACAGCAGTCACTAATTTCCTTCCCTTTGCCTGATTTATTAGGTCAGATGTTTCATGTATTTGAATTCAGTATGAGTTTGTGTGTGTGTGTGTGATTGAGCCTTAATATTATTCTTCTAGCATTTTAGGATAGCTAAGTGTTTATTATTTAGTCTCCAGATCTTTTTTTTTAGCATACTTTTATGGTACTTTATAGAAGAGAATAAATAAAGAATAAATAATATTTCTCATCCAGATACCATTCTAGAATGGTAGCTGAATTGAAAACATTTTTGACAAGGGTTTCACTTTTACTTACGCTCAGTTACGAACTAGTTCTCATTTCTGAGAATTTGAACCCACCATAAGATCTGTCTTCTGAACTTTCAAGGACCCTTTAGAATTTGGGGTTTACATTTTGGTTTGGTGTCACATTTGGTTTAGTTTTGCTATAAACATTCTTCAGCCCTCTTTCCTCTGTGTACTTTCCCCAAGATGTCATATCACCTCCTCTGACTTCACTTATTGTCTGTAGTGGGAAGACCTGGGTCTACTTGTAAACCAGCATCTCATTCCTACTGTTCCTTTCCACTATCCATCAGCCTCCCTCGAAGCCTGATTTCTCACATCCTTTTAAAGCTAAGTAGTGGCCTCTCCCAGAGACATTAATGTTTCCTTCACGTTCCACGCCATCCCCATAACTGTGGTTTGCTCAAGTTGGCATGGCCGGAATCACACAACCTCAGTCACTGACAACAGTCCCGGCATGATACACACACTGCGGAGAATCACTACGTGTAATTTAGAGAATTTTGGGGGGGTCATCTTGTCTATAGATTTTTATGGAGAAGTTACAGAAATTGAGAAATACTGAACAGAAAAAGGATTGAGTTGGAAAAGGAATAAAATATGCTACCTAAAGGTTCATGTTTGTCTCTTCTGAAATGTTTCCACATTTTCAGGAGGAATAATTTTGCACTCATATCCACTGACCTTGTCAAAATTACAGCATCAGTGAGTGTGTTTTGTAACAGCTAGTTCCCAGAACACTCTCAAGAATGGGCTCTTCCTCACTGTCTACCCCCACTTCCTCTTCAAGGGCCTCAGAGCATAAGATTCAGAAAACTAACCTGCCCTCATTCTGTGGGTCACTAAATGGTGCCTCAGTATCTGGTTATATAATCAAGTAAATAATGATGCTAACGTATTTCGAGCTCTCCAAAATAAGGATAAAAGTGTACCTACATAGCTCACATAAAAATGGTGTAAGTTCTTTGCTTTGATCCAGTGATGATACAAGAGGGAAGGAATTAATGTCCTATCTAATGCCAGATTTGCTTGAATAGTGAGGCTGGATTGTGTAAATCCAGCCTCTCCTCAACACTGAACACAGATGAGTGGGTGAGATGAGCATTTCAACAGACTCAAGCTCAGGCTGCCTCAGATCACTTACAGAGATGCTGTGGTAGGCTGTGTGGGGCACCACGATGGTCCCTGGTCATCAGCAGAGGCTCCTCCCATCCCCGCTGTGGAACTTGAATGCAAAACCACGTTGGGATAGGTTCAGGTGGAGTCAAGAGCATCGTGCTTCATAGAGAGGACACTGGCCCAGAAAAGGGGATTTTCTACCTTTGAGAGGGGGTGGGGCGTCACCTGGCAAAAGAAATTGTTCAAGAAAGGAATGATGAGCATTTGTATAATTATAATGATGTCAATCCTGGTGGTCAGTTTTAAAGGCTCATTATTGTCATATGTTGGGAGGATAGGAGGAAGAAGTGAATATGGATGTATGTGAAGGAAAACCCCTTCATCAACTGGATTATTTATTGAATATTTGGTGAACAAAGTAAAGTTACATTTCCCAAGAGTGTCAGATGAGGGTCAAACAAGTTTATGAGAAAATGCTTCAGCATTTCAAAAAATCAAGCAATTATCATTTCATTTTCCTCTGTTTGAGTAAATTTTTTCTTCATATGTACAAGAGAGATAATATGCTGAAGGAAGGTAAGAGATAATGTTTAAAACGGGTAAATCAAGAAGTAACAGAATAGGCATATTATTTAGGGATATGGCATAAGAAAAACAGCCAGAAGATTTGAGAATGATTGTTTCTAGGGACCAGCAGAGGCCAGGTGGGAAGGCACAGGGTAGAGCAAGTTTCTAAGGTTCTAGAAGTGTGGTCCAGCTCAATCATCGACAAAAGGTGCTTCAGTGCATATACATACAACGTGTCTTATCTCATGGGGGTGGATGGGGTGGTGTTGGCAGCCCTCATACAAGACTAGAAGCACGGCCTGCAGTGTGAGAGTCAGGAAGGGAGACCGCTTGCAGCAGTCAGGGAGACCACACGCCGTGGCAACGGGCAGGGCATTGCAGCGAGAACTGTTAGCGTGGCCTGACTGTGGAATTTAACTTGTGCTATGAGATAGGGGGATGTCAAGGAAGTGGGGGTTTGCTCCGGATTGGGTGCCGGGGACCTCATGACAGGAGGAGGGACAGTGGGGAGAAGCTAAAGCCATCCTTGGTGCAGACACAGCAGTTGCTCGGGTCACCTGGGAGAGGGTTTTGGTGATTGTTGTGGTTTGTGCAGGGACTTGGTTTTGTCTGTGCCTGGAGAGGATTAGAGTGTGGCCTTGTATTTCCCTGTCCTGGGGCTGCTATCAGCAGTTTCTCAAGGAGCCCTGGTTTCTTTATAGGGAATGAGATCTTGAAAGCAAGTTGAGAGGGTGGGTAGCTTTGTGCATAGCTGCTGGCCTGTCAGTGCTTCCAGGCCCTTTCAGGGGACAGAGCCAGGGAACATGAGTTCACTATTACTCTAACTGTACTGTTAGCTTAGGAGCAGAGTTCTTCTCCTTTCCCCTTTCCTTATTTTGTATTTCTCCTCCTCATAGTGAGAACCCTGGTTCCCTACAACATCAGAGTAAATATATCTTCTTATTTCCTCTGTCCTCCAACGTGAACAAAGTTGCAGAATCACTTGAGTGCACCAAGCAAGTTGGTTCAACTTTATGACTAAGTTTGATTTTTTTTTTTTGCAATTATTTTGGTGTTTATAATAACAGCCCTAGTAACAAAGCTTACAGCCAGGTTGTATATTTAATGTACACTTAGGTCAATTTTTTTGTTTGTAGTAGTTTTAGTTTGATTTCTTTCATCCTTTCATTTAAGTTTTTCTTTTGAATATATAAAAATACACATAATTCAAAAGTCAAAATCTTATAAGAAGAAGGTAGACTCAGAGAAGTCTGCTTCCTATCTATACACCCCCAACTGCTTCTTACCAACCCCACATATAAATATTGTCATTGGTGTACAATTTATCTCTTCTGTTTCTCTCTGCAAGAAAAGGAAGTATATATACATTATATATATAATATATATACACATAATATATATTTACATATATAAATATATATATATATATAATGTGTATATACATATATTTAAATTATCCCTTCTTTTTTAACAGAAAGGGCAGCATGTTATACATACTCTTTTGTACTTTTTTCATTAAAAATATCCTGGGGGTGCCTAGGTGGCTCAGTAGGTTAAGCATCTGACTTCAGCTCAGGTCATGATCTCGGGGTCCTGGGATGGAGTCCTGTGTCGGGCTCCCTGCTGGGCAGGGAGTCTGCTTGTCCCTCTGCCCCTCCCCCAGCTTGTGCAAGCTTTCTCTCTCTCTCTCTCTCTCTCAGATAAATAAATAAATTCTTTAAAAAATGTATATCCTGGAAATCACTATATGAGTTCAGAGGTATCTTCCTCATTCTTCTTAGTACTCCATTATACAGTTTCTCATGGATGAGTACTAAGTTTGTGATGTTTTGCTGTTACAAATAATGCCACAGTTGTTAAAAACCTGTTCCTATGTTGATTTGTACTTGCAGAGGTATATATTCAGAGCAGATTTCTAGAAGTATAATTGGTGGGTCAAAGAATAAATGCATATGTAGTTAGCTCCTTCCAAATTCCTCTGTTGGGGCATTGCCTTACCCTTCCCCCTACCCTACCCGCCCTGGGAGTATAGGGGAGGCCTGTCCTCCTCTAGGTGTTGTAGGAGAGGCTGCTAGGCTGTGGCCTACCTTCTCGCAGCCTCCCTGAGTTCTCCTGCAGCTGTGAGACACTTCCTACAAGCTGGCAACTGCCCCCTCCAGCCCCCGTGTCTGTCCTCATCATGAGGGATATAAGGAAGCAGGAGTTCACCAGGACCGGAGGGATTTTAATGTAAAACCACAGAGGTTAAAAGAGAATGGTTGAGAGAACAACTTGAAATTTTTATTGAGATAATTGCAGATTCACATGCAGTTCTAAGAAATAATACAGAGAGATTTCGTATATTCTTTACCCATTTTCCCCTAATGTTAACATCTTACACAATATAGTACAATATCTCAACCAGGATTTTGACATTGGTATAACCTACTATATTATTCAGCTTTTCCTGGCTTTTACTTGTACTCATTTGTGTGGGGTTGCACATATGTATTGTTCTATTGTACTAAGCTGCATAGCCTGTCATATTAATAAAAGAACACTGCATTAAGTTCTATACAATTTTATCATCTATGTAGGTTTTCATATCTACCATGAGAGTCAAGATACTACACAGTTCGAACATGATGAGGATCCTTCCTATTGCCTGTGACAACCTACAGAGGCACTTCTCTCCCACATCACTTTCTATTTTTAACTTCTGGCAACCTCTAACCTGTTCTAAAGTTTCTGAATTTCTTAAATGTTGTCATTTCAAGAATGTTATATAAATGGAATACATTCATTATGTAACTTTTGGGATTGGATTTTTTTTTTACTCAGCATGATTCCCTGGAGATTCATCCAGGTTTTTGTGTGTATCAATAGTTTGATCCTTTTTATTGCTGAGTAGTGTTCCATGGTATGGATATACCACACACTGAGGTCTTTTATTTTATTTGGTATTGATTTGTAAATGGCATTATGTTTTAAATTGTGGTTTCCCTATTTTATTGTTAACCTATGGAAGTGCTGTTGGTTTTTAGGTGTTAATCCTTGTTTACTAATAACTTGCTGAACTCACTTATTCTAGAAAATTTTGTAGATTTCTTGAGTTTGCTACGTGGATAATCATGTCATCTGCACTTGTCAAGGTTTTTTTTCTTCCTATCTAATCGGTATGCCTTTTATTCCCTTATTGCCATATTGCAGTGACTAGAACATCTAATATTATGTTGCATAGTAGCATGGAAAGCAGACTTCCTTGTATTTTCCTCAATTTTAGGGGAAAACATTTAGTCCTTCTAGCTTTTTTGCAGATGATCTTTATTAAGTTGAGGTGATTTCCCTTTTTTCCTAATTTGCTAAGGGTTTTTATTGCGGGTGAGTGTTAAATTTTGTTAGATGCTTTTTCCATGTCAATCAATATGATCACATGATTTTTCTTCTCTAACTTGTTGATATATTGAACTATATTGATTTGGTTTTCAAATGAGAAGTTACTTTGGACAGGTAAAGAAGGGAGTAGACTCTGTAAGACTTAGCCAAGTCTTACAAATGAAAGCCAGGGTGTTTAGATTTGAGTCTAGTGCATGGCATTGTCCGAAGTACATTCTGTGACATATGGTAATAGCGGAGACATAAAAATGTAATTTCATGGTCCCTACTAGTTTGAGAAACTGGGTTAAACTAAGTTTAATAGGCTTCTTTATTATTGGACTTGTCAGAGCCTTTAATATGCTGCATTGGGTGATCTCTATATTTCCAAAAGGGGAATAAAGTGTATAAAGTTTCCCAATCCAGTTTATCTACAAAATCTACCTTTTCCATAATGCCTGTGGTAATGGGAAGATGCACTTCGGGGAACATTGCCATAGGAAATTTTTCCAATGAAAATTTCTGATATGGGGAGTATTATAGAAGAAATTCAGTATGCTATGGTGGCTCTGACACATGGAACTTTAGGCAGGTTTCCTAGCAGCTGAAGGAACATTTCATTATCTGTTGAATAGGGAATAAATCTGCCTCCCATGATGGCAATGAGGTGTGGAGGTGAAGAGTGTGGGCTCTGTAGTCAAATATCTTGATTCAAATCCTGGTTTTGCTCACCTAGAAGGTGTGGGGAACATTGGAGAAATTGCTTAACCACTGTGTGCCTCAGTTTTGTCAAATGTAATGTGAGAATAGTAACAATTCCTATTCTCTAGGATTTTAGAAAGCTTTAATGAATGAAACATGTAAAGTGTTAGAGACATACAAGGCACATAGTAACCATCCAGTAGTTGTTACCTATGATGCTTGTAGTTGAAGGATGAAGTGAGACGGTCAGGAAAGCACCCATACTCAGAAAGTCATTATTAGGAAAGTGGACCCAAGGGCAGTTGTAGGATGAGTTACGGGCAGGTGAATCTGTGGTCCCCCATTGAATGCTTTCAGGACCAGCATGGTGAGAGTGCCAGTGGAGAGATTGCTTTTAAAAATATTTTCTTGGACTCTTCAGTATTTGGTGCCTGAATACGAGGGGTTAAAACAAAACAAAACAAAACAAAGGTAACAAGGTTGAGCCTTGGCATTAGGGAAATGGATTTTGTAGTCACCAGGAATGAAGTCTGTCCTGGATATTAATGGGTAAGCCAGATAATTTTGGCATTGTAGTTAAAAAATAATAAATATTTAAATTTCTGGTTTTAACAGGTGCAGGAAAATAAAGTGTTGCAGTCTGTTTATGCAAAAAACTGAAATCTGATCAGTATTGATAAAGGAGCGACCTGATTATGCAGTTACACTACAAAGAGAATTATGCCCATGATGCAACTTCGAACTTTGAGAACATCTCAGCTTTTTATTTGGGGCACTGAAGTAGTAGAATAGCTCCTCAGAGGAAATTAAAAGAGAGAAAGGCATGCTGGTGCACAGAACGAAGGAGAGAAACAATGCAAGAAGGAAGAATTGTAAAGGTCCTTTGAGAAATCAACGAGCATAACTTAAAGAATGGGAGAAGGGAAAATGTGGTTGCAATAGCAGAGAAGATTTAAGCAAGAGGGCAGCTTGGTAACATGACTTAAGATAAGCCAAATGTGTAAGATATTTTTAAAAAGTGTTTGTTTGTTTGAAGACTCAGCACACGTGAGCAGGGGTTGGGGGTGGGCAGAGGGAGAGAGAATCACCAGCAGACTCCACACTGAGTGCAGAGCCTGATGAGGTCCCATGACCCCAAGGTCATGGCCTGAGCCGAAACCAAGAGTTGGATGCTTAACCGACTGAGCCACCCAAGGGCCTCAAGAGTTAACATACTGTATGCATAATTATGGACTTGACTTTGACTTAGAATATAGCCCAATTTTGTTTTCATCTTATTTCTTATTTTTTGGCATAGTGCCTTTGGATCCTAACCTTTGGGAACCCATTAGAGCCCAGAATACAATTACCAGAAGGTAACAAGTCTAAAAACATTGAACAGGCCTTAGTATTTTAGTTAATAAATTAAATGTGTGTGTATGCATTTGTGTATTGCTTAACTTAAAGTTAAAAATGTTCTTCTTTCTATATCTGCTTTTTATTATCTTTTCCTCAAAATCATCTTTTCCATTAGCCCTCAGGATATCATGGCGCTGAACACCCTGAGTGAATTTTCCCAGATAATACTGTTTATTTTTTTGCCAAGTACAGAGGCTCTGAATAAACCAGAGTCAATGCTTTTGGGAAGAAAAAAAGAAGTCAGTTAAGCTCTATTTGGCTGTCATGGTCAGCAGACTAATGGCCCCTCAAAGATGTCTCCATCCCAATCCCTGGAACCTGTGAGTATGTTACCTTTCATGGCAAAAGAGAGATATGATTCAAATCAAAGACTTTGAGTGACAGAGGTTATCCTGAATTGTCCAGGTAGACTCAGTACAATCATGGACTCCATAAAAATGGAAGAGGGAAGCAGAGAGGCAAGTCAGAGGAGGTGAGACTAGGGAAGAACGGTTGGAGATGCGATGTTGCTGACTTTGGAGACGGAGCAAGGGTCCTGCTGGCCCATTCACGGCTGCCTCCCCCACAGATGCAGGAGACTTCCAGACAGATCCTGGCAGGGAGGCTGCTTCACACCTCCCGCCTGCAAAGCCCTCACAGCTGCCCGCTACTGCCGAAGGATGACAGTAAACACATTTACAGACAGTGTGACGTCAGTCAGTAGAAATGAAATCCTACTTCTCTTTCGATTTCCAGATCTCATGCAAATACCTTTCACTGGCAAAATTGAACTTGGAATCCTGTTGGCAGGGGTCTGGTAGATGCAGTGCCTCATGTTCCAGCCCCAGAAAGACAGGGGTCTACCATGGAAGAAGAAAATGGCGCTGCTTGGCCAGGAGATGAGCTGACATGTGTGGTCAACCACAGCATCCTGTCTCCTCCCAGGACAGAATGAGAGCCCAGTAGGAGAAAGGCATCCACTCTCCCTGTGAGCTGACACTCATATTTATCAAGGTCCTGATGCGCCTTTTAGCACCTTTTCTCCCTCTTTTAATTCTGAAAACAAACTTGCGGAAGAGTTGATCTGATTATAGTTACAGGACTGTTTATTGAACGCCTGCTACAGGCTAGGCACTGCTATTGGACTGGGGTTACAGCTAGGGTGACCAACTATCCAGGTTTGCCTGGGACTGTTCTGGTTTTAGCACCAAAAGTCTTGTGTCCTGGGACACTGCTTGGTTCTGGGCAAACCAGGAGGGCTTTGACACAATAGTGAACAAGGAAGTCTTTGCACTCAAGGAACTCACATTCAAGGTGGGAGGTCCAGAGACAGACACAAAATAGAAAAAAATAAAGGCACACTTTTACATATAGTGTGGCATCAATTTAGAGGGAACATGAAGTATTTATTTATATATTGGTTCATCTGTTCATTCTGAAAAAGGAGATGGCTCCTTCTTTACCTAGTGGACAAAAGAGAGGGCCACCCCAGGACATAATTTTGCTTCCAGAAGGATCAGAGTGGGTACATATCAAGTGGGTAGGTTCCCATTACCCTGAGGTAAGAGAATAGAAGGGATGTTGTTCTGGCTTACCTAGCCTGCCCTTCACAGGTGGCTTTTGGGACAGGTCTGTAACCTTTCAAAGAGGCCACATGCACCAGGAAGAGGAGGATGGGGACTCTAGCCCTACCTCTTTGAGAGTCAGCCCTGTTAGTTGCTTTCTGATGGATAAAGGTAATCCTGATTGAGGGCTGGGTAGGAAAGACAGCACAAGCTCCCAAGTGAGCTGACCCGGAGTGAAGGTGGGCTAAACCTAGCCTCAGGACCTAGGGAGCTCTTACACCCAGGTGGTTTTGGTCACTGCTGTATCAGTGGTGACCAACTTGTCCTCATTTGTCCAGGACTAAAGGGTGTCCTGGGACATGGGACTTTAAACCCACAGCTAACTAGGGTGGCTTTTAGGATGAACAGAGTTTATCATCCAAACCAAGATACTCCAGAGTGAAATGGGGGGTGGGGATATTGATAAATATACCAGTTCAACCAGGTGTATGTTGGGGCCATCCCAGGGAGCCTGAGAGATACAACCCTATTCACATTAGACTACTTTTATTTCTGGTTCAAATTCGAGAAAGTGCAGTGCATTCTGCAGCTGAGGCAGGAGACCTTCCCTTATCTAGGACCTTGCTATGGTGACAGACTATGGGGACAGTGATTGTGGTGTAAATGTTAACTAAACAGCTCAAATATGAGCTACATTACCCAACTACAGACAAAACTGTCCTCAGGGCACCAGCAAAGCAGGGGAACAACCATATGACAACAAGAAAAGTTAAGAAATTTACAATAAAAATATCTAGCAAGTATCTATTTTAATTGAAGCACACCTATGTTTTGTGCTATTTCAGAAAATAAAAATTCCTGTAAGTTACTTGGGATGCAATGGTATTGACAGTATGAGAGTCCAAATCAGCTTCCAGCACTTTGTGTCTTGAGGGAGCCTGCCTGGGCCCTGCTGAGGGTGGGGTGCCCTTGACCCTGTAACAGGAGCTTGGAGTTGGCCTGTCTGGGTGCTCCACCATGGCTTGGCAGTCTGTACGGCCACCAAAGTGCTGGTGACTGGAGGCCGTGCAGCGAGTCCAAGATGGATTGGGATTTGAACAAAAGTCCTCTGCAAAGCGCACACTCTTTTTCTTTATGAGGGTCGCTCTTGTGCTCTCACTAACCATATTGCAGAGGGAAATGTTATCAAGTAGCAGCACGAAGTAATAGGGGATATAGAGGAGAAAGGAATGAGCTCTGTCCGGATGGCTGGGGGGGAAGAGATAGTAAATGTGTATAAGTCCCTGTCTATCCATGGAGTGTGGTTGTCTGCTGCTTCCTGGGGTCTGATCCTTGAGGTCAGGAGGCCTGAAAATGTTTAAGTATTTATTTCTTTGAAACCTTGAGACCAGCAGAAGAAGAAAGGATATAAATGGAGCAGGAAGATAGAGGACGGTGGCCAAAGGAGTCCTGAGTAGAGCCTGCTGAGCCCCTGCCAATGCGAAAACCAGGTGAGAAGCAGGGTGTGGGCTTTTACTCCAGTTACTGCTTTTCAGAATGGCTGTCTCACTGTCTTAGTTTTATGGGCATATGTGTGTTGGAAAAAGTTCTTCACTTCATGTATCATAGGTATTTTACATGTCTGGATATAGATCTGTATAACCACTGAAGAGCAGCAGAGTATCCCATCCCATGGATTTACCACAATAAACTAATTGAACCAGTTCACTAGATATGGGAATACAGATAATTCCCAATTTAATTAATAAAAATAATGCTGTGATAAACATTTACTCACTTAAAAACCAGATCTTTGTGCCGCGCCTTGGTGGCTCAGTTGGTTAGGTGTCCGACTCTTGCTCTCAGCTCAGGTCTTGATCTTAGGGTCTTGAGTTCAAGCCCTGAGTCGGGCCCCATGCAGGGGATAGAGCCTGCTTAGAACAGGCAAACAAACAAACAAAAAAACAGATCTTTGCTAACTTGGCTAAATTTATTCCTTCTTAGGATACATATCTTCAGGCAGCCTGGCTGGGTCAGAGGATACAACAAGTCACATTTTTCATATACATGGCTTAACTCTTGCACATAGAAAATGCTTACCCGTTGATGCATCCGCAGCAGCATATGGGTATCCACGTTTCCTCCCACTCTTGTTAGCAATGCTCACATCGTTCTCTTCATTTATATATTTGCATATTCGATGTGCAAAAATTAATATGCCATTGTTTTAATTTTCATTTGTCATAGATTAAATACCTTTTCATATTTTTCTGTTTGTATTTGTTCTTATGTGAATTGATGTTTAATGTCCATTGCCTGTTTTTCTGTTGGGGTATTTGTGGGACTTTTTGGTCACTGATACTGAAACACTTTACACTTAGAAAATGTTATGCTGTGTCTCCTATCTTTCATATATCCCTCTCCTGATTGTCCTGCCTCTTTGCTTTGTTAGTGTATGTTTGCCATGCCACGGTTTTAAGGTTTTTCTTTTTTTTTTTAATTGTGTGCTTTTTTTTTTTTATGTTATGTTAATCACCATACATTACATCATTAGTTTCTGATGTAGTGTTCCGTGTTCATTGTTTGCCTATAACTCCCAGTGCTCCATTCAATACGTGCCCTCTTTAATACCCATCACCAGGCTAATCCATCCCCCCACCCCCCTCCCCTCTAGAACCCTCAGTTTGTTTCTCAGAGTCCATAGTCTCTCATGGTTCGTCTCCCCCTCCGATTCCCCCCCTTCATTTTTCCCTTCCTACTATCTTCTTTTTTTTTAAATATATAATGTGTTATTTGTTTCGGAGGTACAGGTCTGTGATTCAACAGTCTTACACAATTCACAGCACTCACCATAGCACATATGTTCCCCAATGTCTGTCACCCAACCACCCCATCCCTCCTACCCCCACCACTCTAGCAACCCTCAGTTTGTTTCCTGAGATTAAGAATTCCTCATATCAGTGAGATCATGATACATGTCTTTCTCTGATTGACTTATTTCGTTCAGCGTAACACCCTCCAGTTCCATCCACGTCGTTGCAAATGGCAAGATCTCATTCCTTTTGATGGGTGCATAATATTCCATTACACACACACACACACACACACACACACACACTGGAATATTATGCAGCCATCAAATGGTATATATATATATATATATATATATATCCCCCACATCTTCTTTATCCATTCATCTGTTGATGGACATCTAGGCTCTTTCCACAATTTGGCTATTTTGGACATTGCAGCTATAAACTTTGGGGTACATGTACCCCTTCGGATCACTACATTTGTATCTTTGGGGTAAATACCCAGTAGGGCAATTGCTGGGTTGTATGGTAGCTCTATTTTCAACTTTTTGAGGAACCTCCATACTGTTGTCCAGAGTGGCTGCACCAGCTTGCATTCCCACCAACAGTGTAGGAGGGTTCCCCTTTCTCTGCATCCCCGCCAACATCTGTCATTTCCTGACTTGTTAATTTTAGCCATTCTGACTGGTGTGAAGTGGTATCTCATTGAGGTTTTGATTTTTATTTCCCTGATACCGAGTGATGTTGAGCACTTTTTCATGTGTCTGTTGGCCATTTGGATGTCTTCTTCGCAGAAATGTCTGTTCATGTCTTCTGCCCATTTCTTGATTGGATTATTTGTTCTTTGGGTGTTGAATTTGATAAGTTCTTTATAGATTTTGGATACTAGCCCTTTATCTGATATGTCATTTGCAAATATCTTCTCCCATTCTGTCGGTTGTCTTTTGGTTTTGTTAACTGTTTCTTTGCTGTGCAAAAGCTTTTTATCTTGATGAAAGCCCAAGAGTTCATTTTTGCCCTTGCTCTGCTTCCTTTGGTGATGTTTCTAGGAGTTGCTGCGGCTGAGGTCGAAGAGGTTGCTGCCTGTGTTCTCCTTTAGGATGTTGATGGACTCCTAACTCACATTTAGGTCTTTCAACCATTTTGAGTCTATTTTTGTGTGTGGTGTAAGGAAATGGTCCAGTTTCATTCTTCTGCATGTGGCTGTCCAATTTTCCCAACACCATTTGTTGAAGAGACTGTCTTTTTTCCATTGGACATTCTTTCCTGCTTTGTTGAAGATTAGTTGACCATAGAGTTGAGGGTCTATTTCTGGGCTCTCTATTCTGTTCCATTGATCTATGTGTCCGTTTTTGTGCCAGTACCATACTGTCTTGATGATTACAGCTTTGTAGTAGAGCCTGAAGTCTGGGATTGTGATGCCACCAGCTTTGCTTTTCTTTTCAATATTCTTCTGGCTATTCGGGGTCTTTTCTGGTTCCATAAAAGTTTTAGGATTATTTGTTCCATTTCTTTGAAAAAAGTCGATGGTATTTTGATGGGGATTGCATTGAATGTGTAGATTGCTCTAGGTAGCATTGACATCACCCAATATTTGTTCTTCCAGTCCATGAGCATGAAAGGTTTTTCATTTCTTTGTGTCTTCCTCAATTTCTTTCATGAGTGTTTTATAGTTTTCTGAGTACAGATTCTTTACCTCTTGGGTTAGATTTACGAACATATTATGAGCAACTATATGCCAGCAAATTAGATAATCTGGAAGAAATGGATGTATTCCTAGAGATGTATAAACTACCAAAACTGAACCAGGAAGAACTAGAAAACCTGAACAGACCTATAACAACTAAGGAAATCGAAGCAGTCATCAAAAATCTCCCAACAAACAAGAGCCCAGGGGAAGCCCAGATGGCTTCCCAGGGGAATTCTAACAAACATTTAAAGAAGAATTAATACCTATTCTTCTGAAACTGTTCCAAAAAATAGAAATGGAAGGAAAACTTACAAACTTGTTTTATGAGGCCACCATTACCTTGATCCCAAAACCAAAGACCCCATCAAAAAGTAGAATTACAGACCACTATCCCTGATGAACATGGATGCAAAAATTCTCACCAAAATACTAGGCAATAGGATCCAACAGTACATTAAAAGGATTATTCACCATGACCAAGTGGGATTTATTCCTGGGCTGCAAGGTTGGTTCAACATTTGCAAATCAATGTGATACAATACATTAATAAAAGAAAGAACAAGAACCATATGATCCTCTCAATAGATGCAGAAAAAGCATTTGACAAAGTACAACATCCTTTCTTGATCAAAACTCTTCAGAGTATAGGGATAGAGGGTACATACCTCAATATCATAAAAGCCATCTATGAAAAACCCACAGCAAATATCATTCTCAATGGGGAAAAACTGAGAGCTTTCCCCCTAAGGTCAGGAACACGGCAGGGATGTCCACTATCACCACTGCTATTCAACATAGTATTGGAAGTCCTAGCCACAGCAATCAGACAACAAAAAGAAATCAAAGGCATCCAAATTGGCAAAGAAGAAGTCAAACTCTCACTCTTTGCAGATGATATGATACTTTATGTGGAAAACCGAAAAGACTCCACCCCAAAACAGCTAGAACTCATACAGGAATTCAGTAAAGTGGCAGGATATAAAATCAATGCACAGAAATCAGTGTCTTTCCCAAACACCAACCACAAGACAGAAGAAAGAGAAATTAAGGAGTCGATCCCATTTACAGTTGCACCCAAAACCATAAGATACTTAAGGTTTTTCTTTTAAGATTTATTTATTTATTTTAGAGAGAGAGAAAGCAAGTGGGGTGGGGGTGCAGAGGGAAAGGGAGAGAGAGAGAGGCTTAAGCAGAATCCCCACTGAGTATGGAGCCTGATGCAGGGCTCGATTTCACAACCCGAGACCATGACCTGAGCCGAAACCAAGAGTTAGACACTTAACCAGCTGTATCATCCACATGCCCCCCATAGTTTTAAGTTTTTATGTAGAAAAAGCTACCACATTTTACCTGACTTTGGTATAAGATATATATACCTTAATATATATGTATCTTAATATATTTTATATAAATGTATGTAATGTCAAAGTCAAAATTCCATCTCTGTCTTCAGGCTTATAAAGCATATTCTCCAATTTTTAGAATATTTTTCTTATTCAAATTATTAATACATTTGAAATGTATGCTGCAACAGGTTAGTGTATTGATCAGGGTTCTTCGTTGTAACTTCCCAAAGTACTTTCCTCTAAGTTGAGAAGGAAGCAACTTATTGGAAGGACATGGGACTCGGAGCAGATTGTAGAATGAATGGGTGGGGAGAAGCTTGTTCAGTGCACCTGGGCCTACCACACGCCAGCCTGGGCCACCTGCTGGGCCTGGTGAGCAGGTCCCTGCAGTCGTGCTTGTGCCCAGGCACTGTTGTGTGCCATGGCGCATACCAGGATGCCTGCTTCACCGCTGCTGGCGGAGCTCGAGCGCCCGCAAACCCGCACACCTCCTGCCAGCAGGGCCCTGTAGCCCCGCTGCTGCCCTGCTGCACTCCCGGCCTTCAGAGGTGAATTCTTAGGGTGTAGACATACTTGGCAGAGCCTAGGTCCTTCGGCCAGATGCAAGCTGCAAGCCGGTCTGTAGATGTTGTGCTACCCAGGGAATGGCCAATGACCCTGTGGAGCTGACTTCAGCTTTTCCCGCTGCTAAGTCAGCTTCTCTGATACCATGTGGCAGACAAGCCATCCTTTCCCTGCTGAGCTGAAATGTCACCATTATCATAAGCTGAAAATCTGTAATTCTTTTTTTAACCCAAAATTAATTCTGGGTTTATAAAAAAAAGGGAGTTGACAACCTGACTTACAGAGCAACCATTCACTCTCTATTCATTACTGAAAAGTCTTTTTCCATGTGACCTAATTACACTTTATTTAATGCAACTTTAATTAATTATGAGAAAACATTTTACACATGTGAAATATCTACCCAATTCTCATCAACTAGAACACCAGGTGACAGAGAAAATTAGATGTTAATGTTGAAGGTAAAACATTCACATAAGACAAGGTCATTTTAATGAAAAGAGTATTTTATATTCCATAATTATTTGAAGCACCCGGGAGAGCTAGGCTTCTTTTTTCCATAAGTATGTACAGGACTCTCCTTGGCTTGGCAATATTCTTGATATTCTTCCTGAATGAGGCTTACTCTGGCTTCTTGGACAAGATGAGCTTCTGCCACAGATCTAATTACTTCTTTCACTAACTCACTCTTCAGCAGGAGGGGCCTGGGATGAAAACATTCTGTATTTGGTATTTGTCTGGTTTGCTGCTTATTATTTCAAGCCTGATTCTATCAGAACAGCAACATGATGCCTGTGCAGATATTCTTACTGTTGTGCGGCCAAACAAAGGAACATAACAGATTCCCTTCTGTTCCAGTGGAGGTAAATTTGTTTTGAAGTCGTTGAAGGGATCCTGGTTTCCATTCAGAATGGCCAACTGGCCACATAAGGTCACTAAACCATCTTTATATTTTAGGTAAGTGGAAACTTTAATTCCTAACCATTGTGTAAATTACAAGCACACCATTTGTTCTCACTGAATAAATAACATTTTTCAGTAATAGGGCCTGGCTAAAGGAGCTCAGTGGGCTACCTCAGAGAGTGCTATGTTTCTGGGTTTCTGTGGTTTCTACCTGCATAATTGCCCAAGATCTCTGTTGGTGAACACAGTTTTCTTATTTTCCATCTTCTTATGGTTTGCCATGACTGCCATTTCTAATCAGCATACTGTAACATCTGAACGTCTTCTTTTTTTTCTTTTTCTTTTCTAAATTTTTAAATTAACATATAATGTATTCTTTGTTTCAGAGGTACAGGTCTGTGATTCATCAGTCTTACACAATTCACCATAATACTTACTCTCCCCAGTGTCCATCACCCAGCCACCCCATCCCTCCCACCCCCCTCCACTCCAGCAACCCTCAGTTTGTTTCCTGAGATTGAGTCTCTTATGGTTTGTCTCCTTTCTGGTTTCGTCTTGTTTCATTTTTCCCTCCCTTCCCCTATAATCCTCTGTCTTGTTTCTCAAATTCCTCATATCAGTGAGATCATATGATACTTGTCTTTCTCTGATTGACTTATTTCGCTTAGCATAATACTCTCTAGTTCCATCCACGTCATTGCAAATGGCAAGATTTCATTTTTTGATGGCTGCATAATATTCCATTGTGTGTGTGTGTGTGTGTGTGTGTGTGTGTATACATACTACATCTTCTTTATCCATTCATCTGTTGATGGACATCTAGGCTCTTTCCATAGTTCGGCTATTGTGGACATTGCTGCTATAAACATTGGGGTGCATGTGCCTCTTCAGATCCCTACATTTGTATCTTTGGGGTAAATACCCAGTAGTGCAATTGCTGGGTCGTATGGTAGCTCTATTTTCAACTTTTTGAGGAACCTCCATACTGTTTTCCAGAGTGGCTGCACCAGCTTGCATTCCCACCAACAGTGTAGGAGGGTTGCCCTTTCTCCGCATCTTCGCCAACATCTGTCATTTCCTGACTTGTTAATTTTAGCCATTCTGACTGGTGTGAGGTGGTATCTCATTGAGGTTTTGATTTTTATTTCCCTGATACCGAGTGATGTTGAGCACTTTTTCATGTGTCTGTTGGCCATTTGGATGTCTTCTTTGCAGAAATGTCTGTTCATGTCTTCTGCCTATTTCTTGATTGGATTATTTGTTCTTTGGGTGTTGAGTTTGATAAGTTCTTTATAGATTTTGGATACTAGCCCTTTATCTGATATGTCATTTGCAAATATCTCCCACATCTGAATGTCTTCTTATTGCAGAAGTGAAGTGGGTATATTTTTCTAATGTACAGACCATGATGATGGAACCCTCGGCCCACATGCAATCCACTGGAGAAATATAGGGCATTAGATACGATGTGGAGGAGGGTGTTGGCCTGACAAGGCCCTGAGAGGGAAGTTCTCTCAGGACTTCTTGGTTCCCCAGCATTGGGTCAGGACCATGCACTCAGACACTGTTTCACGGCATGATGCTCTTCTTTCATCTAGCTGTATTCGCATCTCCACCCCTGAAATTCTGTAATTCTTTGGGTCTGCTTTTGAACTCTCAATTCTTAAAGAATAAAACACTTTAACATTGTAAGCTATATTATACATTTTAATATCTGGTACTGCAAGGTGCCTTACTTCACTTTTCTTATTATTAAAAATGCAGTTTGCAGAGTGGTCTGGGTGGCTCAGTCGATTAAGGTCCGACTCTTGATCTCAGCTCAGGTCTTGATCTCAGGGTCGTGAGTCAGGCCCTGCATTGGGCTCCACGCTGGGCATGGAGCCTACTATAAAAAAAATGCAGTTTGCTGTTATGCATTTAAACAAAACTTTTGCTCATTAAGAACATCTTTAGGGGTGCCTGGGTGGCTCAGTCATTAAGTGTCTGCCTTCGGCTCAGGTCATGATCCCGGGGTCCTGGGATCGAGCCCTGCATTGGGCTCCCTGCTCCGTGGGAAGCCTGCTTCTCCCTCTCCCACTCCCCCTGCTTGTGTTCCCTCTCTCACTGTCTCTCTCTGTCAAAAGCATAAATAAAATCTTAAAAAAAAAGAAAGAACATCTTTATTCTGTGAACATTCATACACATAAACCATACTAATGCTGAGGAAGAGCACCCTGCTGCCTCCCATGGCCTTCACCATCTCTTGTAGAGTGTTGTCATGAAGTCTTTTACAGCCTGACCTACTCAAAGATGTAAGAGATTATTAAATTTCAGGTAAATAAAAATTTTTTGATGTGTTTTCCCCAAATTGGATCTTGTCATAGAGGAACATAATATATTACCTTTTATTCAAGGCTTATATTACTTCCTTTGATATAATATATAGGTTTTGTATAATTGCTACAAATTCTTAAGGTACATTCTTATATATTCATACATGTGTACTTTTTGCTTCTAATTTGGATATGACAAAATGAAGCTGTTGAGTCTTACAAAACTATTTTGCTAGACCCTTTATTGTTTTATCAGTTTTTTTATTTGATTCTTTTGTGTTCTCTAGGTTGATCATCTACAAGTAATAATAAAGTCAAAATAATTCTTCAATATTTACCATTCTTATTCTTTTTTCTTTTTTTACCCTATAATATCAATTAAAACTTCCAGGGCAATGTTAAATATTGGCAGTGATAGTGGTCATTCTTGTCTTGGGAATTTAACCAAGATTCTTCTAGGGTTTTATCATTAAGTCTGCCATTAGTTTCCAACCAGTTTTCTTTATTATGCTAGTTAAATTCCAAAATTACGCTGAGTTTTTATCAGGAAAGGTTATTTAAAGTTGTTAAGCATCTTGTGGCCTTTACTGGACTGGTTATATTTTCTTATGTGAATCATAATTGCCATTTGTTTATTGAGAACCCAAGACATTTATTCTGTAGTACTTCTTGCTTCCTCATGGTGCTCTTAACTCCTCTTCTCTTCCCTGTATCTCCCAGACATTACTGGAGACTGGGCTGCATTCAGGTTCAGTTACTTTGGTAAGAGATCTTCCTGGGTGGTGCTGTTTTCTTCCTGCTGTATCACCAAATCCCCAGCTGTCTGGCTGTACTATTTTAGTGTGAGGTTAGGGTTTATCAGAGGGCTTGTGTATTGGCAATCAGCAATATATTTCATTATGGAGTTTCCATTAACCTTCCACCTAATGGCTTTAATGTCTAGTAACAATGGTCTCCATCTATTATTTTAATAGGAGTAACAAAATAGCAATTAAAAATAATATCTATTATTGTTTTTCCACTTAGTGGCTGAATTTTTCTATAAAAAGAAACTTAGGTCACCCTGAAATGCAATTTGTACAAGGAAGGCAGGATAAATGCTTGCTCTTCCCTTTACTTTCCATGTGTTAGAATAACAAGTTGGTGCCCTGGTGACCCCAGAGAGGCAGGAGGTAGCTAATGTAAGACTCCATCCAGTGATGTGATGATTTTAGCTGCTTTTCCTATTTCTGTCAACAAATGGTAATGTTAAAGAGTATTTTTACTTTTAAGCTGTTGAAAAGGCCTTTAATAAGGGTCACTAAAAAACACTGGAGGGAGGAATTTTGTTCATCTCTGTGAGCAGTAGATAATCTTCATTCTGCCCCACTAATTTTCCTTGTCTTCACCTCCATTTGTTCTCCTGGTTGGAACACAGGACAACCGTTCTCTGGATGTGTAATGCAGTTCCGTTTGTCTCGGGATGTTTTATTTGTTTGGAGTTTCATTATTGATCATGCATCTCCCCTAATTGCTTCATAAGATTATGTAGCTTTATGTTGGGGAGAACAATGTTGCCTTCCTTTTGCCAAGATAGTGGGATGCCTGTATCCCTCAGGAACAGATACAAAGCTAATTCTTAGATTCTTTATATTGCAAGATTTCAAGAACTCCAAGAAAAATAAAGAAACCAGAAGTGACAGACCCTACAGAGAAACAAAAAAGCTGTCTCCATTCTTACTTTCTTAATATTAGCAGTAACTTTATAATGGGATATGGGTGATAGCAAGGATGATGATAATGATGTTGATGATGATGATGATGTGTGTGTGTTATTTTGCAGGTGGATGATGAATTAGGAAGTGATTATAAAAGATTGAGAAATTTAGGAAAAGCACCTAGCCTTTATAAATCTGGATTTGTAAGTCAGGGAGTAAGCAAAACCAGTTTTTAAGCCTGGACCCCATAGATGTAAGTGGCATCTACTGTTGAAATAGGCTCTGACATCCAGTGTGATATGAATCATTTGGGTAGACAGTGACTGTTTCAGCCAGTGTTTGAGGTTCAGTTCAGGGCCCATTGAATCATTCTGAGAAAGAGTTGGCCCCAATCAGGAGTGTTTGTCTTCAAGTTTGTCCTGCAAAAATTTATGTGCCTTTTGGATCGAGGCTATTTTTTTGTCTTACTCATTGGAGAAATGGAAAGATGGGGCAAAAGAAAAAAACCACACATTGGAAACAGGATGGCCTCTGGGTTTTGATGAGCATTTGGTCACATACGGTGAAATCTCTTAGGCAAAAGCCATTCCTTCACCTGCTTTCAACAAATAATGATCTAACAGACACCCACCACATGCTGGGCGCCATGCAAGGCTCTGTGGATAGAGCAGTCAACAAGACCTTATCCTCAACTTGAAGGGGTTTATTAGGCTATCATAGGAAATGCAGCAAATAAATGGGCAGTTACAAAGGAGTGTGTCAGTAAGGATTATCTGGGGTTCTTAAGGAACTCACAAGAGGAACACCTGCCCCAGGCATGGGAGGCTCAGGGAGGGTACCCAATAAGGGATGTCTGAGCTGAGGCCTCCCTATGGGAGGGGATAAGAGAAGTCAAGGCAAAGGAACCCCTTGTGCAAAGCCTCTGCCCTGTCAGGTAGGTCTGGAGTGGAGAATGCGGGTGAGCAAAGTGTCAGACATGAGGCTGGAAAAATTATAGAGATCAACCTTGTCCAGCCTTGTAAGTCAGTAAAAAGTTTGGATATTCTTTTGAGAATGGTGATGTAACGAAGAGAGTGACATGAGTCATATCTTTGAGAGGGCTTCCTCTGCCCCACAATAAGTGCTCAAGAATTTTTTGTGCAATGAAAGACAGCTTCTGTTTCTTTCTTTTTCTTTTCTTTCTTTCTTTCTTTCTTTCTTTCTTTCTTTCTTTCTTTCTTTCTTTCTTTCTT
>NC_058416.1:7806124-7972991 GCF_002201575.2 Neomonachus schauinslandi
CTTCCTTCCTTCCTTCCTTCCTTCCTTCCTTCCTTCCTTCCTTCCTTTCTTTCTTTCTTTCTTTCTTTCTTTCTTTCTTTCTTTCTTTTTCTTTCTGAGAGAGAGAGTGAGAGTGGGGGAGAGAGGCAGAGGGAGAAGGAGAGAGAATCTTAAGCAGGCTCCACACAAACGGAGCCTGATGTGGGGCTTGATTCCACAACCCTGAGATCATGACCTGAGCCAAAATCAAGAGTCAGACACTTGGGGTGCCTGGGTGGCTCAGTCGTTAAGCGTCTGCCTTTGGCTCCGGTCATGGTCCCAAGGTCCTGGGATTGAGCCCCACATCCGGCTCCCTGCTCCATGGGAAGCCTGCTTCTCCCTCTCCCACTCCCCCTGCTTGTGTTCCCTCTCTCGCTGTCTCTCTCTCTTTGTAAAAATAAATGAATAAAATCTTAAAAAAAAAAAAAAAAGAGAGAGAGTCAGACACTCAACCAACTGAACCATCCAGGTGCTCCTGTATTTTCTTCTTCCATGCTTTCAGACACGCATGTGGTCTGTAGAAGAGGCCAGCCCTGCACGTGTGATGCATAGGGAAATGTGCGGGCTGGCTGGCCTTCAGAACTGCCTTCTCCTCCTCAGACCCTGGCCTTTCTGCCCAGCATATCTGTGAACTGCCCCAACTGCACCTCAGCCACAGTCCCTCATGGTGGTTAACCGACGGGGCATCTCCATTACCTAGGAATCCAAAGAACAAATAAAACTACTTCTGTGGTCCTCTGGAACAACTTAGAAGCGGTTGTGTTTTGAAGACATAGAAGCTGCTAAACTTGCAGGGAGAGTTCTTGGCAAATGCCAACTTGTGTGCTTTCTGTGTCAGAGTGGAAGATTAAAACACACAAAAAAAGAGTATCTAGAAGGCAGGATGGAAACACACTCAGATTTGGACAGAGATAAGAAGCAGCCTGCACTTCAGAGACTTCCGAATATGAAGTGCTTTGATTGGCAGGAAAACAAATGGGGAAGAGAAGGCAAAGTAGCCAACTGAAAGTTTTTGTGTGTACTTTTGAGTTAAGAGAACAGAGGATGAGAAGCACATTGTTTCCAACGGTAAAATTTTAGGGGGGTGGGGAAGAAAGGAACAGAACTCAATGTGAATGTGGAATGAGTCTGAGTAGCTACATGGTGAAGTAGGTACACTCCTTGACTGGTTTGATCCTCCAAAAAGCCCTGCTTAATGAAATATTAGTGCTTTAATTCAGCCCCCACCTGAAGGAGCTCTGGAAGAGAGAAGAGCCCAAGAGCTCCCAGCTCTGGGACAAAAGCCCTGGCCGTTCCTGCCTTGCCAACCAAGGGAGGAGAACAGGAAGATTGCCAGTGATGAGAAGGGGTGAAGTAAGGAGGCCACGACACACCGGAAGCCCCTAACCAGACACACGGCGGGAAAGGAGAGAGTGAGCAGAACAAACATCTCAAGGTTAGTAACCTTCTAGAAAAAAAAGAGTGGATGTGGCTGGGTTCACACTTTTAAGGTCAATCTTGTGCAGCGGAGTGGAGACTGTCCATGAAATGGTGTCAAGTAGGTTCAGCAGGAAAAGAGCTGTCATTGGCTTGATGGTTGATGTCCTGTGAACCTGTAAGTTCAGCGATGGGCACAGTTCAGCAAGAGGGTGTCGTTTAGGTCCTTTCTAGAAGAATTGTATTTGTAGTCGGTCTGATAGCATGGTCCTTGAGAATAAGAAAATTGAGCTAATTTTACTAGTGTCCACACTATCAGGCTTAGCCTTCCTTCCTTCAAGCAAGACCAAGCAAGGATGAACTTAAATAATAAATGCTCACTAGCTAAGTCTTTATTACCCTGTGCAGGGGTTGGTGACCTTTCTCTGTCATGGATCACACAGTTCCTATTGTCGGCTTTGTCGGCCTTGTAGTCTCTTTGTAGCTATTCATCAGAGCACAAAAACAGCCACGGACAATGTGTAAGCAAGTGAGCGTGGCCGAGTCCAAACAGACTATTTATAAGGGGACAGACAGTAGGCTGGATTCAGCCCATGAGCCATAGTTGGCAGAACCCTGTCCTGGAGTATCTCTACTGAAGCAAAACTGAAGTCTCTGCTTTGAATGGAAGCGAGTCCTTTATGGATGGTCCCCCAAAGGTAATCTAACGCCTGGGGCAGCTCTGTGACTTGCCGAAGTTCTAAGGGCCTAGCGGCTAGCGGTCTGAGGGAAATCACATGTCCTTCATTGGTAGCATTCTCTTGAGGTGACACTTTGAGGCAAGGAGCAGAAACCTAGGCTAAAACACTCCTGTTGAAGTCTTGCTGGAAGTAGGAGCCTCACAACAACAAGGACATCCCAGCCAAAGGCATACAAACTCTCACATCTGGGGGAAAAAAAAAAAGGAGGAATGCCTCAGATCTTCGCAGCCTCAGTCCCTTCTTCTCAAAGTCTAGCACAGGCCTTTCGTTTTGCAGCCCTTGGCATGTGAGCAGTTGTCTGAGCAAGTGTGGAATGGTAGCAGAGTAGGAGCGGTTCTCCAGCATACATGTCTGGTGGTTCCCCATGACACGCGGAAGGTTACCTACTTGGGTAACTGAGTAGAGACTAGAATCCTCCCAATGTCCAGAAAAAGCAGACATCTGGGAAAGCAGAACATGTTACAGATAGCAGAAGCAAGGAAGCTGAGGAGAGAGAGAATGTCTGTGTGTGTGGACAGCCTAAGAGAAGGGGACTGCGTGTCTGAAGGCTGTCACCCAGCCCAGGTCACCCAGGAGCATGTTGCGTGAGGCAAACTCGTGAGATGAATTTCATACTTGTTTGGTTAGCTGAGACCTGTTTGATAGGGGAGAAGTCCAGTAATATTTTGATTAATGACTTCCTTGAGGATGGAGCTCTTTTATACAGACAGCTCTATTGGGAAAAAACCTCAAGCCAAAATTCCTTCATAAATCATGCAAAAAATGGCTCCCTACACAACAGAAATGCAGTCTCTATTTGTCTTTGGTTAGATGCTGATGAATAGGGTTCGTCCTTAGCAAAGTTGTAACAGCTGAACTTTATCTTCGGCTGCATGTCTTTCTGCACCTTCCGTTTGGATCTATAGCCTCTAGGGCCCCCAATTTTAGTCACTGCAGAATGCAAGCGCACGTCTGCTCTCTTCATCTCTCCACTAACTTGGCTTTGGATGCCTTGGGAATGAAGGGGTCACCGCACACTATTATCAGTTCATTCCCCTTTTCTCATAATCCTCCCATACCCCCGATTCTTTGCTGCTAGGGGAGGAAGCTCACTGAGGTCTTGGGAGCCTCTGAGAGTGGAGGATGCTGTGTTGCCTCTAATGCTTGTCGGATCCGCAGCCAGTGCCCTGTAGCAGAGATCTGCTGTGTCCCTCTGTTCCTCTTACCTTCACCTGCACCTCTACCAACCTACCCAACCCTGACCACACACATGCCATATATATATATATATATATATATGCATTAATAAATATATAAACATTAATATAAAGCATGCAATGTTTGGCATGTGTTTAATAAGCACTTAGTGATTCTTAACATCATGAATCATTTATCTGACCACCTGGACTATGTTCTTCTGCATTATCTATTTCTAGCTGTTGTTAAGTTGTGGCATGGGACCGACTCCATTCTCAGCACGTACTGTGAGGCTCAATGTGCATTTGCAGACCAGGGTGGTTGAGGGACCACAGCAAAATGTGGTGGGTGGCAGTTGGAAAGACCAGAGGTGCATTTGGACTCCTGCTATTCACTAGCAGTAATTTTTGTTATTGAGGTGAAATTCAGACAACATAAAATTAAAGTGTATAGTTGAGTGGCATTTCGTACATTCACGGTGGTTCTGCAAGTACCATCTTTATCAAGTTCTAAAACATTTTCATTGTCCCAAAATAAAACCCTGTACCTTAAGCAGTCACTCCTGGTTTCCTCTCCCTTAAGCCCCTGACAACCAATCAAATTGATAGATTTACTTACTCTGGGCGTTTCATATAAATGGAATCTTACAATATGTGACCCTTTGTGTTTGCCTTCTTTCACTTATCATGTTTTCAAGGTTCATTCATATTGTAGCCTGAATCAGTATTTCATTCCTTTTTATAACTGCACAATATGACATTGTGTGGATATACCACAATTTGTTTATCCATTCTTCTGTTGATGGACATTTGGGTTGTTTCTACCTTCTGACTTTTGTGAATAGAGTTGCTATGAACATTGGTATACAAGTATTTGTTTGAGTGTCTGTTTTCAGTTCTTTGGGGTATAAACCCACGACTGGAATTGCTGGGTCATATGGTTATTCTGTTTAACTTTTTGAGGAACAACCAAACTGTTTTCCACAGTAGCTGCACCATTTTACATCCCTACTGGCAGTGTTCAAGGGTTTCAACTTCACTACGTCCTTGTCAACACTGTTATTTTCCTTATTTTTGATTATAGCCATCCTAGTGAGCATGAAGTAGTCTCTTTGTGGTTTCAATTTGCATTTTTTTCTAATGACTAATGATGTTGAGCAACTTCTCATGTGCTTGTTGGTCATTTGTATATCTTTTTTGGAGAAATGTCTATTCAGGTTTTTTGCCCATTTTTAAATTGGGTTATTTGTCTTTTTGTTGTTGAGTTGTAAGAGTTTTTTACATATTCTGGATCCTAGACCTTTATCAGATGTATGATGTGCAGATATTTTCTCCCATTCTTTAGGTTGTCTTTTCACTTTATTGATAATAAAAGATATTAAGTATTTTGAACTGTATAGGTCATATGGTGTCTATCACAAGATCACTCCAGGTAGTGTGTGTGTGTGTGTGTGTGTGTGTGTGTGTGTGTGTGAAGGGACACAGTTCTAAGACAGGGCACAATGCATGGGGGGCCAGTTAGGAGGATACTTTCTTGAGGGCTTCAGGAATTCTTGGGACTGGGTGTAACTCTGGTTTTATAGTTTTATTTTTTGTTGGTACCTATCAGGAGGAAGTCCCGTAGTTAAGATTTAATTGATGGAATTAATTTTTCTGACTCAGATATAAATCCTCAATGCCCCTTACCACCTCAGTCCATTCTCTACAGGCATCCAGGTTATCTTTCAAAAATGGAAAACTGTCCACATCACTTGCTTCCATAAAATATTTAGTGGCTCTGTGTTGCTGTCAGACTTGTGTTTATTTATGCCATAGGCATGTGTCCCAGGGACTGTGTTTGGTGCTGGAGTTACAGATGTAAGCAGGATGCTGTGATTTCTGATGGCCAGGTTTGAACTTCTCTATGGGTATCATTTAAGATACTTTCAATCTGGACCCAACATTGTTTTTGTCTCTTTCCCACCCCCTAGACCGTAGTCACACCATCTCCCTAAAATTTTCTCTGTTGTCATCTCTTTATCTCCTTCTCTTCCTTCTGCACTTGGAAAGTCTTAGGTTGGAAAGCCCAGGATCTGGTGCATTTTTTCCTATGAAACCTTTTCCAATTAGAATGAATTTTTCCCTCTCTGGGCTATGCTAATACTTGCTCAAATTTGATTTCTATAGAATTATCAGTTTTGTTATAATAAACTGCCTCTGTGATCTGTCTGACCCAATATATTACTACGCCTTGAGAGTAGAGACCAAGTCTTGCACCTCCAGGTCCTAGGCAGGGTACCTGGCACAGCTCACTAAAATTTTGGACGGATTGTTTTTTTGAATTACTTGCAAAACAGAGATACCTCATCTAACTGTATCATACAGCTGTTACAGGTACAAATAATATCATAGGTGTGGAAAATAAAATGCTCTGTAGACATGAGGTGGCACTATGCAGTACCATATGTATACATTCTAATTTCATACTGTTGATTTCTTGCTTCCTGAAAAAGTTCCCTGGTTAAATACTGATGTTGAACAGTAGACACCTACTGATAAACTTTGGGATTGAAACCAGGTTCAGAGTTGACCTTAGGCAACATTGTCTTTAGTGATTCCTGTTCCCCCCTTCCAGTTTTTACCTATCTTTTATTTTGACCCTCTTATCAGGGGCCAAATGCATTCATGTAATTCCTCTCACTATAGAGGCAATAATGTATTTTTATACCAACCTGGTAATATGTTCCTAACAAGTTCTTAAGAAACTGAACTGTTATTCTACATGAGGGAAAGGAACAATGATGAACCTAAAAAATCAATCACGTTTTGATATTGTACTATAATTATATAAGATGTAACCATTGGGGGAAACTGGGTGAAGAGTACTAGGGTGCTCTCTGTACTGTCTTTTCAAATTACTATGCTCTGTAACTATTTCAAAATAAAAAGTTTAAAGAAATCATCCATAATGGTAGATTTGTGTATGTCCTGAGCCTCGATGCTTTTGTAACTGGAGGTCCTTCCGTGGTCCCTTCATCTAATCCAAAGCAAATGCCTGAGGTCTATGAAAATGTTGAAGTAAAAGGAAGGCCATGCCCAACCACAGTCCACATTGGTGGAGCCTCCAAACCCACCCCTGACACCCCAGGCCCCTCCCCTCCTCCCTTCAGTCTCTGCTCCAACGTCAAGTTCTCAGTGAAGACTTCCCAGACCTTCCTGCTAAAAGAGAAACACTACCACCCATACTATCCTATCCCCACTTTCCTGCTTTGTGTTTTCCTCATGCACTTACCACATATAACTTACTACATTTTTTACTTTTTTATTTCAGTTTCTGTATTCTCCCACTAGAATGTAAGTTCCATGATGGCAAGGACTTTTTTTTTTTTTAATTTACTGTTGTGTCCTAATCGCCTAGAGCAGAATCTGGCCATTCGCTGATTTGTTCAATGAATGAATCTTTGTGGAAAGTAAAAGCTTGAAAATAAGCTATTTCCCCGAGAGAGAGAGAAGTGATTCAAATCTGCTCATTCTTGTGTGAGAGCAAATCTGACTTTGAAGCTAAGACCTTTTTCCTGTGTTCATACTTCAGAAGAAAGATACTACTGATAATATCTGAGAGGAAGGAAGCAGTGCATTGTGCTGGGCCTCTGCATGTAACATTATATAAATTGTCTTTTTTTATAGACCAGCCTCCCAAACGGTTTCCAGAGATGGATTATCTTACTTTCTTCTTGGCTATTCTTCACGTATACAGAGGTAAAGGTAATGTCTTCATTTAAAAAATTTACTTCTTTTTTGGTCTTATAGTGTGACGTGTTTAGAATTTATAATGCTCTTTAGTTGGCTCAGATAATTTCTCACTTGTTTAGGAAATCTACAAGTTACAAATACCTCTTATCGGCAGTGGAAACCTTTTTAGACTAAGGTAGAAACTGTTAGCCTTTAGCGTGATCTCAATTTGCTGTCTTGTGAGGTCTTATAAAGCTTAGAATAAGCTTAAGGTATCTATTTGGTGTTTCAATCATCAAGCCTAACTGAATAAATGTGATGTTGTGTATTTCAGCTCTATGCGAAGAGATGTTTTGGGACACAACTGTTAAACTTGCTGAGAATATGAGTCTAGAGTGTATCTATTCATCACTGGACACCTTAACTCAGATGGAATGGCTCAAGATCAATACAACAAACAGAGAGCTCATAGCCATTTTCAGCCCTACCTATGGTTTGAGTGTAAGACCACCCTATACTGATAGGGTTTATTTTTTAAATTCCACCATGGCGTCTAATGATATGACCCTGTCCTTTCATAACGTCTCTGAGGTTGATGTTGGCTTCTACTCCTGCTTTCTTCATACTTTCCCACATGGACACTGGGAAAAGGTGATCCAGGTGGTTGCATCAGGTGAGTGGATGTTTTATTTACCTTTTTACCCATCTACGACATTTGATTCTTAAAGCCCCAGTAGAAACTACAAAATGCTTTATCATGTGTTTGTGGGATTTTCCAATTTCACTTCTAGATCTTATGATATTATTGTTTTAAGGAAATAGTTCTGTGAATCAGTTTCATTTTTCTTAATGTGCTATCATTTGTGAGTAGAATAAGCATCTGACAAATTTGAATGTAGTAGGAGAAAAGCCCAGGTTTTCTATTGTCTCAATAATGACTAGAGCATAGGGACGCCTGGGTGGCTCAGTCGGTTAAGTGTCTGCCTTCGGCTCAGGTCATGATCCTGGGATCCTGGGATTGAGTTCCATTTTGGGCTCCTTGCTCTGTGGGGAGCCTGCCTCTCCCTCTGCCTTCTGCTCCCCCTGCTTGTGCTCTCTCTCTCTCACAAATAAATAAACTCTTAAAAAAATAATAATGACTAGAGCTTAGACTAAACTGATGTTGGCAGCGTTTGGGTTCAGGACCAGATACCTCCCCATCTGAGCTTCCTCCTGGTGATGGAGTACTGCTTCCTTCTGCTAAGCACTCAGTGCTGGCTTCAACCTCTGTGTGTTCAGAGTCCTCTCTGTAACCAAATCTAGATTTATTAGTGAATCTGGGCAGAGTTCATGCACTGGCTCCATTTTTTGCTTCATCCAAGTTCCTAAGAGAGGACACTTCAGAAACTGCAAGGTGTCATTTCAAGAAGGATCAAATGATCTCCTAGATATTTTCTGCTATGCCTACCAGGGACTATGGTTTGGTGCTTAGTGAGTTAGTCCTTCGAGTAATAGCCACATGGATTGGGTATGGTATATTGGAAAAACATGGTTTTTCTAGCCTTTACTTTCTGCAAAACCTTATGTTAGCTGCTCGATCCCTCTGTATCTCAGGCTTCTGAATAGTAAACTGAGTTAATAATACCATTCTCTTTGTTGAATGGCTTAGGGATCATATGGTTAAAGACCTATGGCAGTCAGGGGCTGGTGGGTGTTATTATTGTCACTATTATTATTCCCTACACTTTTGATACAAAATGACTAATGATGAAATTTTCAGATGTCAGCAATAGTCTAGGGAAGGAGATAGTTTGGAACCATGTGTTTCTTGTCTGGAGTCTCTAGAATTGTATCCCAAATGGACATTCAGCAGAACACATTATGTGACATGTGCTAGAGTGCTTTCTTTTCAAGGGATATATATTATAAAAGGACAATTTACAATATTGCTAAAGGATAGCAAATAGTCAGAAGGTAAGGAAATTTCCCATGTGTTAGTTTTCTTTTTCTCTGTGGATGTAGCTAAGCTCAAAAATAGTTTTGTGTATATGACTGAGGCTTACAAAGTGTCTATTAGCAAAATCTCTTTAATGAAATATTTATTATTGAGTCCATTTTGTCATTGAACTCCTCATTCGCTGTTGGGTACAGTCACCTGTTGAGTACTGTCTGCAAGTTTTTCGTGTATGGACCACTTTTGATTAGCCATGCAGATGAAGGAGAGGATTGGCAAGGGCCTTTGAGTAGAGTGAGCTATTCGACACGTGGCCTGAACAACCAAGGCAAGAACGAGATGGGACCCTTCACCCTTCATGTGGTGAGCTTTTGCAGCCTGGGTCCCAGATCAAGAATTCCAATTTCTGCCAAAGAAAAACCGATGAAACATAGGTAGAATAATGGTCACTGGGCACAGGGAGGTGGGGAAATGGGGAGCTGTTGTCAAAGGGTACACAGTTACAGTTATGTGGGATGACTTCACCTAGAGATCTAATGCCCTGCATGAGGACTGCAGTTAATAATATTCCATTAGGGGCGCCTGGGTGGCTCAGTCGTTAAGCGTCTGCCTTTGGCTCAGGTCATGATCCCAGGTTCCTGGGATCGAGCCCCGCATTGGGCTCCCTGCTCCACGGGAAGCCTGCTTCTCCCTCTCCCACTCCTCCTGTTTGTGTTCCCTCTCTCGCTGTGTCTCTCTCTGTCAAATAAATAAATAAAATCTTTAAAAAATAAAAATAATACTGCATTAAACCCTGGACATTTCCTAAGGGAGTAGATTTCAGGTGCTCTCACCACAAAAGAAAAATGGTAACTATGTGAGAAGAAATGTAAATTAGCTTGATTATAGTAATTGTTTCAATATATCAAATGATTGTATTGCATGCCTTAAGTATATACATTTTTAAAAAAGATTTTATTTATTTATTCAAGTGAGAGAGAGAGAGAGAGAGTGAGTGAGGGGAGGGGCAGAGAGAGAAGCAGGTTCCCTGCAAGCAGGCTTCCTGCTGATCAGGGAACCTGACCTGGGGCTCCAACCCAGGACCCTGAGATCATGACCTGAGCCGAAGGCAGACGCTTAACCAACTGAGCCACCCAGGCACCCCGAATATATACATTTTTAATTAAAAAAAAAACCCAAACAACAGGCAGTTTGACCTCTTCTGAAAGTTTAGGATAGAGGATAGAGCTAAATTGTTGGGAACTGAGTTGTGATTGCCATACCAAGGTAGGATTTTTAGCATTATATATGAGCAATTTTGGCAATATTTCTTGCTTTTATCATCCAGATTTATTGCTCCTACTATTTTCTTGAAGTTAGGCAAAGGGAGATCTTTGCCTTCTGGGGCCTTTTCAAATACAGTGGTACGATTTTCAGTCAGTTACTGGTCAAAGATAGGAGTGCCGTCTCTCCACATAGATGAATTCTTCATGATGGTATTCTTAAGTGTGTTTCATCATGATTGTTTTTGATCATTTATATTTTTAAGTAACAGATTGCAGTAATGGGCCAGTGAGAGTATTCCACTCATTTTCGAGACTTGGAGGAATTCCTTTTTTAAAAAAAAACTAAAAATGATAGTGAATTTAAAAAATATAGTAGCCATATTTCAAAGTTAACCTTACATATACTTGAAGTTTTCTGTGTATGCTTTATTAACATTGTATCTGGACCTATAAGTATTGCACGCATGTGTAGCCTAAAGGGAGATTTGATGATCTATTTAATAATACAAGATTGGAGTTGGAATCCAGAAATCCTAATTTGTGTAAAAGTTTATAAGAACTTCAAAAGGATAAAGTAACTGAACCATATGCTCTCTAAATATACTGATTTCTCCTCTTTGCTGAGAGCTGACTATGTATGAGGAACTTGGTCAGTATCTTCTCATTTAACCCCGTTGCCCACTTGGATGTAGACATAATCTTGATTTTATAGGCAAGAACTTGAAGTGTGGTGAGGTCCAATATCTGGCCAAGTTCTCAGACCTTGTATGTGCTCCATTGGATAAAATTGCAGTGAGGAATGGAAAAGGACAGCTTGGGGGACATGGAGCTGCAGGGACTCTCAAATGAGAAGTCAACCATTGTACATCCTTGCTGCCCCACCCCCCACCTGGGGCTTTCAGCTCAGAGCTGGGGAGCAAATGGGACAGTCTTATGCTGAATAAACGGTGCTGTTAATGCAAATTTATGTTAAAAGATGATTAACATCACAGAAGCCTTTCTCAATTGGTAACTGATGTGGAGAACTTAATGGTAAGAATGGCTGCATTTATTTTACTGCTCCAAGGGAAAAGCAGCTGGGGTGGCTTGGGTGGGAACCTTCCAGAGGCAACCACTTCATGGCAGAGTTTGTGGTGGAAGTGGATCCTGCTGAAAATTACTGCAGCCCATGTCTCTGGCCTTACTAGTCCGTTCAAGTGAATGTAGTTACACTTATGGAAATGTACCCCCCAGATGGGTGGCCAACCCACACTACTCTACTACCTAACTTTCACCGGGTGCCTCCTGGGCATGAACCAAATGTCCTCTCCTCTAATGTTTGTGAAACACCATGGCGGTAATGTGTTCCCATCGTGCAGCTGATGGAAGGGTTCAGGGTCATTACCCACCTGGAGGTTGTGAGCTGTCCAGTTGCAGCACCAGGGTGAGACCCTTCGATGTTTGTGAAGTGCCAGAAATGAGATGGAGGGGAGTTGGATTCCAACACAGTGAGCGGGGAGGCTCAAGGATCAAGTCACGCTGGATGTTGACAACATGGAAGGATTTTTCCCAAGATAGAGAGACAGATGAGGGAAGGAGAGAGTAGAGAGGGTGCAAGGAAAGGGTGACATCCACGCAGGGAGAGAGCACGGAGCTCCAGCAGGATGTGGTTCCCGCCCTGAGCTCTGTGGCCCCTTGCTGCCACGAGAGGTAACCCAATAGGAAGAAACAGGGGTGCCCGCACCAGCCAAGGGGCTCAGCACGTGATGTGCTGGGGTCCCAAGTAAGGTTTTATGCGGTAGATTCTAAGTTGAAAAAAAGAAGTTGAAGCCCACTGGGGCAGCCCAATGTCACAAAGAGCCTGGGCAGTTTGGTTGGCTCAGATCTTGCTGTGCCTCATGGAGTCTGAACTTCACTCTGGGAAGACCGGGGGTAGCCACTGAACATTTTTCAGAGGGAGACACATACACCAATTTTTTTCACCACCTACAGGATTAAATTAGTTGTAGCTTATAGGAGGGGAAGAGTTTAAGGTCAGAGTAAACAAGTAATATTTTGTGGATTGGAACACTTATTCACTGCTGGTAGAAGTATACATTAGTATATCTATCATATTATAGGTATTGGTAATATTCAGGATTCGCCTGAGAAACAGACCAATAGGACGTATATGTATACAGAAAGAGATTTATTACAAGGAATCAGCTCATTGATTATGGAGACTGGCAAGTGTGGGCCCATAGGCTGGAGTCCCAGGAAAGACAAAGGTGCAGATGAAGTCAGAAGGCTGTCTGCTGGAGATTTCCCTCTTGTCTGGGGAAGCGAGGCTTTTTGTTCTATTCAGACCTTCAACTGATTAGATGAGTCCCACTCACATTATAGAAGGCAATCTGCTTACTCAGAATTCACCAATTTAAATGTTAATCTCATCCAAATGTTTCAGTGAGTGGTACTAGAGAGGAAAAGAGGTTCCTTTAATATTGGGGACCCCAGAATTCATGGAAGTCCCAAGAAATCCCATAATGGGAGGGGTTCTAAAGACCATGCTGCCCTATGTCCTGATTGGGGTCCTAGGCAACCCAGAATCGTCATCAATATGTGCTTTCCTCTGGCTACTTGTTTGTTGTCTAATGTTGGGGTGATGTCAGGATTTAAATTTTATTTAAAGCTGGAAAAGGGGAAGTGTCCCAGATCTGGCTTGTTTCAAAGTGTGTGCTGATTTTTGGGAGCTGAACCCACTTATCCTTATTCACTCAAGTCTTTATTCAGAACCTACTATATTCGAGATAATGTCTGTGGTTGGAAGCTAGAAAGATGTGGATCTCAGCTCTAAGTGGTATGCAGAATACTAGGGGAGAGAAAGGCTGTGTACTGCAAATTATAATTAAAGAGTGAGTGCTATTGTAGTTCTGCAGAATATAGGATTTACTTTTAACTAGAAGATTCAGGATAGATTCCCGGCAAAGGGGGAATTTGAAGTTAACCTTGAAGGAGGTAAGTCAGAATATTTAGACATGGAGATGGGTGGAGTAGCATTTAGGGATAATTGCTTTATTTATTTATTTCAGACACAGAGAGAAAGAGAGAGAGAGGGAGCATGAGTCGGGGGGAGGGTCAGAGGGAGAGAGAGAGAACCTCCAGCAGACTCCCTTTGAGCACGGAACCCGGTGCGGGCTTGATCTCATGACCCTGAGATCATGACCCCAAAAGTCAGACGATCAACTGACTGAGCCATCCAGGTGCCCCAGAATCGCTTTAAATATTATCTAGAAAAAAGATAGTTTTGGCTCTGCTTTGACTACTTTGCAAGGAAATTTTCATTTTCTAAAAATGACTCCAACATTACCACAAATAGCAATAGCACTAACAGCCATACCTTTCAAACTCAGCCAACACAAATGCTCTGGTCAACAATTAATGCAGTTTATTCTGGTCCACAGTTCGTGGCTTAGTTTATCTCCACGTGTTGACTTAATGCTTCAAAAGGCATAGGAATCTAGATCTATGATGTGATTATATTTTATAGTCTATCTTAAGATATTTGCACATTTTGATTTCAGCTCCTATCTCTCCCAAATTCAGAAGGCAGGAAGAAAACGTATGAAAATGGCACTATCTTTTCTATGAGTGACAGGTACAAAGTGATGCAGGGAAAGCTTGGTCTGAAGGATGCTTTTGCCTGTCAGAGGAGATGCCAGACAGGACTGAGAAGGCCACGGGAGGAAAAGCTTTCTTGCCCTCCTGTGACAAGAGTCACCACTGCATGCCAGCATGTTTTGTCCTTGTGTGGACCCTGGGTTCTTTCAACTTTGCCCATCATATACATCTCTATCACTTTGAAGTTGTTTGGTTTTTAAGTGAGGTGGAGAAATAAAAAAGAATAGTTTCAAATCTACTCTTTAAAGAATTAAGACATAAACTCTTTCTTAAGGTCCATTCTTACCATCTCAGAAATAAGTCAGGAAAGTTTTCTTGTATACACACACACACACACACACGAATAAAAAATGTTTCTGGAAATGTTACATTTCAGCAGTTTTTCATTTAAGAAGGAAAAAATATATTAAATAGTACCTATAAGAAATAGTCAACTGATGAAACAGAAACATTTTAAAGGCTTAGAA
Source organism: Neomonachus schauinslandi (assembly GCF_002201575.2). Lineage (NCBI taxonomy): Eukaryota > Metazoa > Chordata > Mammalia > Carnivora > Phocidae > Neomonachus > Neomonachus schauinslandi. Next base: position 7,820,486 of record NC_058416.1, read on the forward strand.
CTCTTCCTCCTTAATAAAATAAAACAGAATATAGAGAAGCAGATGATGAGGAACTTTTTTTTAAGACTCGCGTAAGCAAGGTTATGGTCTCTGAACTTCTCAAGGGCGAAATTAATGGGAATCTGAAAGTGGACTAGTTACCAGAACCCACGCCAAGGTTGTTTTTATTGACTTGCTTTCCATTTGCTAAGCCAGGGAAGAGCATGCTTGAGAGTACTATCACCATGAGATTCAACTCTCAGGCTTTGGGGGAACAGCTCTGTAATCAAAAGTAAAAAAAGAGACAAAAAACAGTCTGGGGTAGTGGGGGAATCAAACCTCAAAAAGAAGACAATACTGGATTGATACACATAATTAAATTTCATAATGTAATGGCTGATTAAGTTTAACAAACCAGCACAGGTCCACATTTGGGTTTCGTGAGAGCAGCATCCTCTGTCCATCTGAATGCACAGAGGGTTACACTTTCACTAGGTACCTCTATGCCCAGTATTGGGCACGTGTCCACCATAGCAACATCCAGAAGAAAACTTTTCCTTTAGATTTATTCGAAAATGTACTCAGGCAATCCAGAGCAGGGGATGAAATTGGCTGTGATCTTTGCAACTGTTTTGTTCATTTATACAAACTCTACCCTTCCTTGAGTAGATACTTTTATTTCTAAGATGACCCTAGGGTGGGGGCAGGTATTTGGCTGAATTTCCTCAAGGGAATGAGCTACAAGCTAAAGTTTACAAAGAACTTTGCCCTGTGGCTGTTGAAGATTATTATTATTACTTTGAGAGAGAGCACGCAAGTGGAGGCGGGGAGAGGAAGGGCAGAGGGAGAGAGATTGAATCTCAGGCAGGCTCCATGCTCAGTGCCTGATGTGGGGCTCTGTCTCACGACCCTGAGATCATGACCTGAGCCAAAATCAAGAGCACTTAACCGACTGAGCCACCCAGGCACCGCATTGAAGATTTTATTAGTGTAGGTAGAGGTGTATAGTCCTCAGGTTTTCCTTTCTTTCTTTTTCCTTTCTTTAACTTTCAGTGATCAGGAAAACTCACACCTCTTTACCACCACTGCTGTCTCCCCAGCGCTCAAGGTGGTGCCGACCACAGTATCTGGAGCATGTTTCCTCTTGAGAGTGGGTGCTGGTGGGGGTGTGGGTGCTAGTGCAGGGTGGGGATTTCGGCTTCATGTGTAAGAGCTGTCCGAGGGACTGGAACATGCTTCAGCCCACGCAGGTTGGTCGAGACTCCTCCCCTGGACTGTCTCAGCATCTGTATTTTTTTTTTTAATTCCTCTTATCAAAGGTTGAAAGCTGCAGAAATCAAACTTTGTTCTCCAGCACTTTCCCTCTGAAACTTCTCTAGGATTAGCGGGTGGGTGTCAGTGAACCTTCAAAGAGACCTTACGGGAATTTGTCCATTGGCAGATCAGAGTATTTACTGACTGAGAGTAAAATGATATTTTTGCATAAAAACGGTGGATTTTTATTTTTTATTTTTTTATTTTTATTTATTTATTTTTAAAAGATTTTATTTATTTATTTGAGAGAGAGTACATGAGAGGGGGGAGAGTCAGAGGGAGAAGCAGACTCCCCACCGAGCAGGGAGCCTGATGCGGGGCTCGATCCTGGGACTCCAGGATCATGACCTGAGCCGAAGGCAGTTGCCCAACCAACTGAGCCACCCAGGCACCCAAAACGCTGGATTTTTAGATGTTTAAAAACAAACAAAAAGGAAATTAAGTATGGGAAGAGAGGAGGAAAAGTGAAGTAAAGCTCTGAGCTGGTCAGAGGCATGGGCTCCTCCATCTTTCCCTTTGAGCTAATGCTATCCTGTGCCCTTTTATTTAGCATTGGTAAAAGAAGACTTAGTTTCTAAGCTATGCTTTTTGTTGCTGGTTTTGGTTTTTGTTTGGTTTTATAGGAAGTGGAGGTTGCAAGCAAGATGGCTTTTTCTTTCCTCTAAGAAAATTTGTGAAGACATTTAAGATTTTGAAACCATTAAGAATTTTAAGACTATCAAGTCAATCCTTCAGGGATCAATGCGAAATTATTCCCCCAGGCAACATCTCTTCTACTTACTCCACCATAGTTTTAATTAAATAACTCTGCTGATGGGGCTTCTGGCACTTTCCTTGGGAGATTATTCACAATCCAATAAATCTCAATGTGAGAAAATTTTCCCTGACTTCAGCTATTTAACCACAACTCACATTTTAAAAAACAGTCTTCTTCACAATCTGCCCAGAGAGAAAGGCCCCTGTTCCATTGAAGATTCATACAAAAAGCTGTCTAAGGCCAGAGCTATGATATGCAATATTCACATTTAATAGCACCGTAAATAGCTTACATGCGTCATACCTGCCGATTGTAGTGGGGTGATGATTGTGACCAACAAGAATGAAGTCTGCGCATGAATTCTGTGAGCATTTACGTGCGCCCTTTAGCAGAATACTTAAGAAACATAACGTTCTCATTTCGCAGACCAGCTCTTAAGAACATATTTGTCCCCTTTCTTGGCAGGTGACATGAAATGCCGTATGCTACCAAAATTGGTATTTCCAGAATAGTTTATGAAGGAGCATGTGTGTAGTCCCTGAGTATAGGATAGTTTCCTTCCTGAAACCTCCAGAAAGCTTTAGATCATCCACCTAATTCGTTCCACTAATGGATAGAGTACATTTATTTCTCTTTATAAACTGGAATCTATAATTGGAAATATACCATTTTTCATCTGAGAAACAGCCAAGGAGTTCAACTGTCTTTGAGACAGAGCTTGGTAACGTTAGACTGTGTCCCCAAATGAGACGGTTATGTCTGTGTCATTGGCTTATGACATCATATTTCTCAAAATATCTCTTTATTACATATAAGAAACAAAGTTGCTCATTTAAATGTAAATAAAGGACATTTATTTAACAGTTAAATTATGCCACTTCTTCTTTTTTACTTAAATCCTTGAAATGGGTTCCTGAAAGAATAAACATTAAATAAGAGGGAAAAATTTCTAGTTACTGGCATTGTAGTTCTTTGATTTATATAGTTTTTGAATTTTTATTCCTAACACCAGTCTGACTATTGTGTTTTCAGTGATAATAGCAGATTTGAACCAAAGGGCATAGTATTAAAGTTTGTTGCTCAAATGACCCTTTGAGGTATTGGATTGGATACCTCTATATTGGATGAATATCAATAATAGTAATTTAAAAATTGTGTAAGCCCTTTCTAGATCTGTTAAATAGAAATTTATTTGCTGTGAAAAGAAGAAGAAATGAATAAGAAAGTCTTTGTTTTCAAGGTATTTATAATGTAATAGGGGAAGTATGGATATACTTGTTAAATGGCATAGAACAATGTTTTGGGAGTTGAGAGGTGACAGAGATTACTGCCAGTTTGAGGGAACCATGGAAAATGTCTAATAATGGAGTCTGATATTTTACTAGAAATGCAAGTATCCATATTTCTAAAACATAAATCCAATCCCTCCCATCACCAAATCTGTTCTGCTCCCAGTTTCTCATTTGAGTCCATAATCCCAATTCTCAAAAACCTCGGTCATCCTTTATACCTTATTTTCTCTCATTCTTCACATTCTAAGTGGCTAGACTTTCAAAATAAATGTCTCATCTATGTATGTCAGCCTATATTATAAAGTACTATTATCTCTCACCTCTATGTATTTTTTTTAAAAAAAATGATTCATCATCTAGATGCTTTTACCTGAAAGTCTGATCTGAGTAACATAGCCCATCATCTTCCAAGAAATATAATACCTGATGCCCTAGTTTTTGGACTCTCTTCTGGACCTAGTAGGACTGTGTTTCCAGTTGTCTGGTGCTGTAAGTGCAGATAAGAGATGCCTGACCTTCTTCATTCTTGATTATCTCCATATGAGGCATGCAGTCTTCTCAGATGCCAGGTTTCTAGGAATTAGCTCAGACAATAGATTAGAGAGCAGGAGAGTTGAGAAATGATAGGATTTCATTATAGACTGGGTGTTGGGTATCAAGTAGAAGGAGAATTCAAGAATGGTACCAGGAATTACTTGGGGTTCTAGGTAGATGGTGATATCATTTACTGACTGGGGGAGTATGAGGTGAGAAAAAGGTCTGGAGTGGGGTGGAGAGGTTTGGTTCCAGACATCCAAGGAAGCTCTCTAGTAGGCACAGGGGTTTTTGAGTCAGAGCTCAAGAGAGCAACTGGATTGGAGATGTAAACACAGTGAAGGCATGGGTGTGCATGAGTGTGCACAGTGAGCTTTGGCTAATGATCTTTTACATAAATAACTAGTGATTATTGAGTGTTTGTTCCTTGGAAGCTCTGGGCAAGGTTTGAAAGGCTTTACATGGATTCTTTCATTTAATCCTCACTATACCTCTATCAACTACATAGTGATATTAAGACAGAATTAGAAAAATGAATTAAAACAGAGAGTGAAGGACAAACTGTGGTGTGGAGTGTAAGAAGACAAAGCACTTAGCACATAAGGGTGACTTGCTAAAACAATGTGATGTGTATATATGCAGATGAAAGGGATGTTTTTAGATCCAGAGATGCCTCACTATCCACACCAGAGTGTGAGGGTTAGTGGCGCCTGAGACCCATCCCATTTGACCAGAGGTTTTCTGGAAATTGAAAACACTCATAAATGTCTGGAGGGACTGTCAATATGACCTGAGTTTTCTGCTGGGCAGCATTTGCTAGGCTGAGTCTCAGCTGCCTTTTTGTGACTAATGCATTCCTGAGTTTCTCACAGTCCCCGCTATTCCCTATTCTACCTTCTGGCTTCAGGAATTTCTGTTATCTTCCCGGACCCTACAAATTTGCAACCCTCATCTACTCAATTACTCCTTAGTCCTATTAAAAATGCTATTCAGAGCCTTCTAAGATTAGTCCTTGCATACATTCCAACTTTTCCCTTTGTGTATTCTTCTTTCAGCCAAATTGGGTTAAGTTTTAATTCCCAAAGCATCTTCCATATTCCTGAATTTGGTGTCTTTGTGCCTTTTCTTCCCTTAAATACTCTTTCACTCCATTTATTACTTATCCTGCAAGGGACAGCTAAAGAAACCTTGCCCCATTCCTAAAATGAGAAACAATGTCTCCTCTCCACTCCCCGGATGTTGTTTGTGGCTACCTTTTAATTAAAGATATGTTTTTCTTGTATTCTTCCTAGTGGTTACCATGTCAGTTTCTCCATTGACCACCTCCCCCCCACCCCTCTGCCCCAGATGCTTCGGTTGAAAGCAGGTCATATCCCATTACCCTCTCCATGATCCCAACAATAGTGGGCACTAAGTGCTCTGCATTTAGGGCACTTGGCTCAATAAAACAGAAAAAGCATAGGGGTGAAGGGAGGGAAGTGATACTTTCACTGAAAATCATCACCATTAACTAATCGGTACTTGGAAAGCTGCTAATTCCAGATACAATTAAGTGGAACAGAACAACCTCTTCTGAAGTACCTTCCAGGAAGTGTAAAGTACTTTCCTGAGTGGGAACAGATTTATAGCTCATCATAGGTAAAACACAGCTTGAAGTATTTTTCAGATTTAGATTTTTCAGATGTAGATTTATTTCTCTAGATAGCTTAATTATTTCTACTTAACTTTATTCTAAAAAATAAGTACAGTGGGATTTTCCCCCTAATTATGCTCTTCCCATGGGGCATTCATTGAAATGTAGCTATTAGTTTTCCTCATAATTCATAGCTTACTGAGATACCTTGGTAATTGATCCCATTAGTTTGTTAATTCATCACCCAGATGGTGTCGTGTCATTTGCAAGGTTTTGTTGTGAATCTTTAGCACATTATTTGTGAATATATTGAGTATAGTACATCCATGTTCATGGAAGCACTATTCACAATAGCCCAAAGGTGGAAACAACCCAGGCTTCCACTGAGGGATGAATGGATAAACAAAATGTACATACACACAGTGGAATATTATCCAGCCTTAAAAAGAAAGGAAACTCTTAACACATTACAACATGGATGAACCTTGATATTATTTTAAGTGAAATAAGCCAGTCACAGAAGTACAAATACTGCAAGGTTCCTTTTATATGAGGTACCTAGAGTCATCAAATTCATAGAAATAGAAAGTAGAATGGTGATTTGTCAGGTAGTGAGGGGTGGGGGAATAGAGAGTTGCTTAATGGGTATAGAATTTCAGTTTTGCAAGATGAAGAGTTTTGGAGATCAGTTGCACAATGATATGGACGGACTTAACATTACTGAAGTGTACACTTAAAAATGGTTAAGATGGTAAATTTTATGTTATATATATTTTGCCAAAATTAAAAAAAAATCATTTATATAAATATATGTAAAATAGTGAGTTTAGTTACGGGATTAATTCACGGGAGATTTCACTGTTAACAGTTTTCTATTTCTATTTAGAGAAATTCCTATTGGTTTGTCTTCATGACAGTAAGTACAAATATGGATTTGTTGACAGAGAATTTTAAGTTCTGGTTCTGCCCTTCTAACTAGTCTTGTGCCATTTGGAAAGTCCCTTCATCTTTTTGAGCTTCAGTTTACTCATATATGGAGCGGTTATAATAATATGCACCTTATGGGCAGGCTTGAGAATGAATGAGGTAATGTATGCAGGGGCCTATGTGGGTACTTAACACATAGCAGGTACCCAGGACATGGTGGTTCCATTGAGTCCCCTTTTCACCTTCCCTAAGGAATCGGATATTCTCATTCAGTGTGAACCTTCAAGAGTATTTCCAGAAACATATATTAAGCAGTTACCACTTGCCTGGCACCCCCTTAGGAAACACATATTAAGCAGTTACCACTTGCCCAGCACCCCATTAGGAACTGACGAGTGAGATGATATAGCTCCTTCCCACATCTCTATTATAAACTAGTAGGGGAGAAAAGTAGATATTATATCACTGTATGACAAATGCTCTGACGGGGATAACTGCCCCAAGGGGGGCTATTAGAGCCCATAGGATGACCATCGTCATTCCTCATTGTTCAACTTGGGGAGGGGAAAGAGGCATCTGACAACCAAAGGAGGAACAGGAGTTGGCCCCAGGAACAGGGTAGGATGTGTCCTCTGCATCAGGAACAGCATGTACAAAGGTCCAGAGTAAAGAGAGTGTGTGGGATATCCAGAATGGGAGCCCATTATCCTGAAATGTAAACTACAACAGATAAAAGTGAAGAGGCAAGCAGGGACCAAACACTCAGTGGTTTTCTGCCAGGGACTGAGAAGGTATCGGCAGGTTTGGAAAGAGAGAGAGGTCACATTGATTGCATGAAGAGAGTGATTTGTATGGGAGCAAGACTGAAGGGAGGGAGGCTGGGCTGGAGGCTATTTTGCTAATATAGGAAGGAGTGAACTGTCACTGGACTAGGACAGGGCACTGGGGAGAGGTAGCACATGTTCCAGAGATACTGAGAAGGTAGAATTGAAAAGATCCAGCAACTGACTGGATGAGTGGGGAAGGGAAGAGAAATTAAGAATGATACTGGTTTCTTAAGAGTGGGGAGAATGGGAAGGAGCCACTTTGGAGAAGGGAGTATGACTTTGGGGTATCTGTGAATAGGAAGTGAAGAGAAAAGCATTGAATATCTAAGTAAGTTGTGTCCACTTGTTCTCCTTCACCACAAGATGTATCTATCTACTCAGGAAATTCTAGGAGCAAGTTAGGCATTCCTTTTCTTTGCAGAGATCATGCTGCAGTTCCCATCCCAGTTCACACCTGGTTATGTACCAGCTGCTGTCTCAGCACCTGCTCTCAGTTTTTGAGACAGGACTGAGTCTCAGGGGCCTTAATTGCCTTACCATATCTAGGGTACCCCTTTGGGATGGTGCCAAAGCACAGATATTTGTTCTGAAGTGTAGCAGCCATTTGCAAATACCAGACACACATTTTGTCAAACAAGTTGGCTTATAGCGTCTGCAGGGCAACTTGAATACAGGTTCCTTTTCGCTGACAAGATCATCTTGTCCACTTCCTGGTTAAGTCCTCATCATTTCTTTAAAGTCACGTGGTGGCTATCTATTCCAATAGAAAAATTTGGAAGTTCCCTCATTGTTTCATAAAGATAGAGCCAAAAAATTCCTTCAGTGTCCTTGTCATTCTCTTTTTATTCTCTGCAACACTGTTGTTATGTGTGCTGTTTTCAAATGCTGGAAGTTTCACTCCCTCACATTCTCTCTTTGATGTAGTTAGAAACTTTTCAGTATTTATTTTGGAGTCTTTTGCAAGATGTTTTCAAATACTCTTTTGGCCTAGTTACTTAGTTGCACCTCTGGGCCTTCTCATTCTCCCTAGCTGAATGGTCTTTTGTTTTCTGGCAATACCTTCATCCTACTGTGGCCCTTTGACTTTGCCAGTGTAGCCATGAGGGGTTTTATTTCAAGCACCTGGCCCTTTAGATCTGTTGCATATATTTTCCCTGGACTTCCAGAAAGGTGTTTTTCAGAAGTCTTGGGGCTTCTTTTGGGATTTTTACCTTTTCAACTATATCCTTTATTTTTTTAACCAGAATATTTGCATTTTATTATTGTTTTCCATTTGTAATTATGCAAGATTTCCAATGGCTTTTTTTTTTTTTTTTTTTTTACTTTGCCTTTCTAGTTAGATTGCCTTTAGTCATTTTGATCATGCAAGGTGCCTCAAAGGGCATAACATATGTGTCTGTGCCATTCCACAATGCAATAATTTCAACGTAGTTTTATTTCTTATGGGTTCAAGAACCAGTTGTATGTGCAATCCAAACGTAGTGGGTCCACAGCTTTCTCAGAAGGGAAATTCAAGACTGAGGACAGACAAATCTAAGGAGTCCACCAGTTTTTCAGTCTGCTCCATTTTGTATAATGTTTCCCTCTTAGCTTTATAGTATTTGCTAGAAGGTCTGCAGAACAACCCAAGAAGCTAGTATCCACCTTGTTAAAGGTAAAGTGTCTGTAACAGTTTTGTATTTAGACATGATTTCTGTGGATGCCGTCCTTTATAAATGATAGCATATCTATCCTCTAGAAACATTGTTTTCTTTAGTCTGAAGGCACAAAATTCCACTGATTTTTATTGATTAATCTCTTTCCACCCTGCATCAGATGTGCCACTTATGTCAAGCTTGTCACTTTCTTGCAGGCTTTCCATCAATCTACTTAATTTTTTAGGCCTCCAGGATTTGCGGAGGTGCAGTTACAGATTTCTGTTGGTCAGTTGCCAGATAAGGAGTGTGACAGAGATTTCACTAGCAAAGAGCAAATGCTTAAAAAGGCCAGAGCTGATAGGGCAAGGTGGGCGTAAAGAGAGGCTTGAGCAATCATGTGTTGGGCGGAGTTCAAATCAGTCAAGACTGCAGTCCTCCTGGATTTACCTGCCCTGCTCCCTGCAGCCTCATTTTTTTTTTTTTTTTAGATTTCCAACATTTTTTTATTCTTATGTTAATCCCCATACATTACATCATTAGTTTTAGATGAAGTGTTCCATGATTCATTGTTTGTGCATAACACCCAGTGCTCCATGCAGAATGTGCCCTCCTCAATACCCACCACCAGGCTAACCCATCCTCCCACCCCCCTCCCCTCTAGAACCCTGTTTGTTTTTCAGAGTCCATCGTCTCTCATGGTTCGTCTACCCCTCCGATTTCCCCCGCTTCATTCTTCCCCTCCCGCTACCTTCTTCTTCTTCTTCTTTTTTTTTTCTTAACATATATTGCATTATTTGTTTCAGAGGTACAGATCTGAGATTCAACAGTCTTGCACAATTCACAGCGCTTACCAGAGCACCCTGCAGCCTCATTTTCTGTGGCTGGACCCTCCTCTCCAACATTATGCTGTATATTGCTCTCTCGTTACCATATTTCCTCTTCAGGACCGCTAAGTCTATCGCTCCCTCTCACCACTTTAAACTTGTGTGGGAATGGATTGGGTGGGCTGTAAGGGGCTTCGTTCCCAGGCATTTGTCTTCAGCACTGCATGTCCTCAAGCACGGCAGACCCCTCCTGGCTTTATGGGATTAGTGGAGAGAAGAGTCTAGGCTTCTGTTGAAGTCTGACATTTCTAAATCAGATCATGGGCACTGCAACACGAATTGTTCCTTTTACCTTAGTCTGGGTTTAGTTAGGCCCTTCTTCTTGACACTGAAATTATTTCTCAGCCCTCATTATATCTGTATCCTGTGTTAAAAAAATAAAGTGTATCCTTCTTACTTAGAACAGACTAAACATTTTGCAGTAGATTTGCTATAACTCCAGTGCTCTTATAAAAACCTCTGAACATTTATTTTTCTAGCCTTGTATATACCTTAGTGCTCCAATTAGTAAATAATAACTGGTCATTTATTATGGGGAATTTCTTATGTTTGATATAATTGCTAATAATGGGTAATAGAAACTGAGGATTCTCAGTACTCCCTTAAGTGTAGTTATGCAAATACAGAAATGGGATCTTGTTTTTAATTTGTACATGCACACGTATATACTCAAACACACACACACATAAACACACACGTACACACACCACCCAAACCATATTAAAGCAAAAAACCTGGAGAAAAGAAGTCTCTAGGGTAATAAGAGAATAATCGGGAACATCATGGAAGCAAATTATGCCAAATAGTACTGGATAAAGTTTGGAGTGTGTAAGCCATATAATGTTTGTGACTTTAATTTTGATTGACAGTTACTTAAATTGACTTATGAGCAGACAAGTCCTGTAAGGTCATATTCAAAAGATAAGGGAAAGTGAGGAAGGCTTCATGAGTCTCCCCACCAGGCACGCATTATATGTAATGTGCAGGGTGGCTCAGCCTGGAGGAGGGATAGCCGGCTTATTAATGAAATTGGGTTAGGAAGGTAAAAGGATTGGTGTCCTCTTATATGAGATGCTAAGAAGCAACTCCTGCCCTGGGGATGCTCACAATCTAATGGCACAACAAGGTGTGTTGACTCCTCACAGAGATGTCCAGAGTGGGCAATGACAAGATGAAAACTATACCTTTGCGACCAAGTCGGAGAAGGCTTCACAGAAGATCACCTTCATGGAGGTCTTCGGGGTGAATATGAGTTTTAGGGAGTCTAGCAGAAAGAACAGCCTGCACAAAGACTCAGAGGAGTGGATATAAGTGGTGAACATATGGAGCCTTGAGTGGCCTGGTGAGGGTGGGGATTGCAGGTCATGGACAGACATGATGATGCGGTTGATGAGGGCAGAGGGAGAGGTTGCAACAGCTTGTGTTTGCATGAGGCACTATGGAGCTAGAGGTGTTGAAACTGAAGGTCATGATCGGATTTACAACTGGGAAATATTGCCATCGCAGAGGAGAGATGGATATAAATTCCCATAGTCTCAGCATGAAAAATAAATGCATTTAAAGACAGCGGTGACTAATTATATGTAGATGGAGAAAGCACAAGCAAACACGGCTGATTTACACTGTGCATGCAAGATTACATTTTTATTTAAAGGGTTCCAGAATTAGTAGTTTGGAGTTGCCATGTAGCAGCAATGATGGGCTCTCTGATGTACATGTACTCTTCTGGTGCATAGTGAGCCTTTGGTTCTTCAGTTCAGAAACTAAATTAAATGTCTGGGTTCAAGTACTGACTCTACTTCCACTACGACCTTTGTTACCATATATTTAAAATGAGAATCGTAATGATGCCTACAATGTAGGGTAGTTTTGAAATTCACATTCTCTGGGAAGTGTTTGTCATGTCACGTCAAACTATAAGCACCTAGTGTGTACTAAATATTATTATTATTATTAATTGGCCAAAATAACCAAAGTTGTTTTCTTTTGAAGAATTATGAGTAGTACTATGATTATAGAGAGAAATACAGAAGAAGTCTTTCAAGAAAGTAGAAAGGAGAACAGTGAAGATTTCTCAGATATGAAAATGAAAAAAGGAAGCATTAGTGGGACAAGAAGCGATCTGTGTTGTAAACTGCCCATGGCATTCTTTTATCTTGTATCTGAATGGACAGTTGATGGTAACAGCAGGTATGTTTTCTGTGGAAAACTCCTGAGTTTCAAAACACATGAAGTGGAGGTTCATAAACGTGAAGAACAGAGAGACAGCTAGGAAGGCCACCTTTCATCAGAACCGGTGGAGGGAGACAAACAGGTTCACTTGGAGTGGCTTCCGAAGGGAAGCAAAACAGGTTCTCCCCTCCCCCGCCATTCTTCCCAGTCCCCCTTATGGGCTTGAATCTATGTGGAGGGACTGAGAACAAAAGTAGAAGAAGGTAAGGGAGTAGTTCCTGTTCCTTACAGAAACAAATTGACTCTTTTTTTAAATCCTCAGGCAGTGTCTGGTTCTATTCAGCAGATTACCTATCCTCTCACTAGTACTGACGAATCAGTCATGATAAACAATTCTTTTTGTTAGACTTAATAATCCTGCCCTGAATTGTTCAGTAAAATAAGATGAAAATATGCTTTGCTGAGTGCTATTTATTTCACACAGAGATAATACGCTTTGTCTCTTTAGCGTTTATTCTTCAAACTTAGATAATCTTCTTGCCTTCCCTTCTTTCAAACAGTAGAGTCTTTAGCTTTCTTTTGCTACCAGACATTGTTTGAAGGGTTTTATCTGCCTTCCAGATGATCCTTTAAATATTGTGGTAAAAATGAAATGTTTTGTCTGACGTGATAAAATTCCCTGGCTCAAGGCTTCTTTCCCAATATTTTAGATATTCTTCATAGCCAAATAAAAGGTGGATTTTTTTATGCTCTATGTTTGAAAAAAGCTCCCCAACAGCTTTTCTGGAATGTTGGAATTGCTCAGGTTTCTCCAGTACTCTTCCTCACCTTGAGCGTAATGGAAGCAGAAAGGTTGCAGCCCGTTTTGGGTTGTCCTTGAGAAATGAAGCAGCAAATTAGCTGAGATAATATCCAATACTCATCCGAATCGGTAGCTGAAGCCTCTACAGCCGGAATGTTTACCACCTAAAGTTTTAACCTTTTCCTATGTTTGACATTTCTCTCCCTTTGTGCTCTTTCCTCCGGTTTTGGATCCTCCAAGCAGCTACGTGATTCCTCAAATGCTCGTTCATTTTTCAATTTCTAGGCTTTGGGCAGACTCCCCATTCCCTCCTGCCCACTGCCCCTCCCCCTTTGCTGCCGTGGCCGTGGCCATGGCCGTGGCCGTGGCTGAGCACAGCAGCCAGGGAAGTCTCACCGTCCTGCTCCAAACATTCAACCTACAGAATGGAGTCTAAACGAATGGGCCCACCTTCGGACCTTCCACTTTCCATCCGTATTTCCGGTGAATTCCCTGCTCCCATCACCTGTACGACCTCTGTGGCTTTGCTGCAAGTCCAGTCGAGACCTTGCCTCTCTGCCAGGACGTGGCTCCTGGTGCTGCATCCTGTCTCGGAGCTCACAGCACAGCGTGTGTTGTAATGATCTGCCCCCTCACGTGGTGCCCTGGCTAGTTCCTAAGCTCTGTGAGGAGAGGGACACATCTGTCTTATTTTCCAGTGTATCCCTAACATCGTTTCAGTCCCTCTCACAGAGTAGGCCCTGATGAACTACTTTATGCTGAATTAGTGATCGAAGCAAGTGACTTTTTTGTAAGTTCCTGCACTACGGGGTTAGGTCTTGCTCACGTTTATATCCCATAAATATTGCTTCACAGATCTTTTTGCAATAGACTCTTAAGGGTTGATTTGCTCAATTCACTCACCTCAGTGTTAAGAACTGTCTTGGAAAGTTGTTTCAGCGTTATTGTTAAGTTGAAAAAACATGTAGTTGGGAAAGAGATGAGTACCACCTTTGTCATACCCCATTGTGGTATGACTGAGTGGGTAAAATTTAAAATATTTACTGTGATTATTTTGGAGGTTGGCATCATGAGTGATTTTTATCTCCTTTTTTGCTCACATGAGTTTTCTAAATTTTCCACACCAGGGGAAAAAAAAAAAAAACAACCTGCAAATAGTTGGTAATGCATGGGACTGTCCTGGGGTGCCCTTCTTTCCCTGGATATGGTTTGGTCTGGTACAGTGTGGACTCTGTCTGATATTCCTTGGACAGTCAGGCTTAGCGAGGGGTCAACTCACTTTTAAAGTTTGAATGCAGGGACTCTTGGCGATCATCACATTCTTTTTCTTTTTTCCCGAGAGAATCCAAACTACCCATCTTTTCCTTTGCCAAACTTTCTCCCTGTTATCTCAAAGCATAGTTATCCATGGATTAATTATTCGAGTGGAGCCTCAGTCTATGATCCTTTTCAATAACATTTTCCCCCAATAAGTGGTAAGGCTATGTTTGTACAGAGAACCCAATGTGTACCTGATGTTCCAGATGATGAGAGATGAAAGCAACCACTTGGGAAAGTGAATTCAAACTACCAAGTTGAGGAAACATGTAAATCCTATTTTACTTTTAAAAATCAACAACCGTATGACAGGTGAATCTTAGGAGCAGCACTATGAACGAAGAGGAAAATATAGGTTAAAATATGGGCATAAAGTGAGGGATGGGGGTCTAACCTAGTCTGAGGAGGAGAAGTTATCTGGAAAATCTTAGCAGAAGAATCCACACCTGACTCCACAGGCCAGGACAGTGGGTGGGGGATGGAAGGAGAGCTAATGCTGAAAGAGGGAGTAACCTAATCTAGTCTCAGAGGCAAGTCTGAGTGTGTCTTGAGAGGAAGCTCAGGATCAAGATGAACAGTGCACCGAAATTGAAGTGTGGTGAAACTGGGTCTTATAAAAGGTACTAAGAAGTTTGAATTTTATCATAAAGGATTTGGGGGTGCATTCAAGAATTTTCAACTAGGGACTTAAAGAGCCAGATCTGTGTTTTACAAAGACTGCCTAGGCTTTATGATAGGAATGGATAGAAGTGAGGTGGGCATGAGTAGGAGAACTATTACCAGGCTGGTGCTTCATCCCAGGGGAGAGGTGACAATAAGAGCCTGCAAGAGTGGAGTGCAGAGAAGTGGGCAGAGCTAAGCCCGTTAGGGAGAAAGGGTGACAGAACCTGGAGGTGAGTTAGATGAGAGGGGTAGGCAGGGGGAGAAGTGAAGCCTGGTGCCATCACGCTGAGTGTATGGGGGGATGTATTTGCCAGATGGAGGTCATCAGAAGGATACCATGTTGCAAAGGTTCAGCATTTATATGCACAAAGTTATACTGTTATTTTGGCATTTCTTAATAGTAATATAGTGAATAATATAGTGATAGTAATATAATGAATGCTCATTGAGTACATATATGAAATAGAAAAATCTTTTCTGGTATTCTCTTATATACAGAAGGCATTAAAAGTATGGTTCCTGCCCTCAGATAGGTTTATACTCTAGTTGACGAAATGTTTACTCATTATAGAAGATGAAGTGAGGTCTCTAGTTCACTGGGAATGACTCAAGAAATATCATTTTGTGGTTTGATTCTTATCTAAAAATCAGGAAAATACACTCTTGTGTTACTCTATGAATCAAATATATTGTTTCTAGTTGAGATGATAGATGTTTTGAATTATAGCTTTCTGGAAAACATTTTGTTTCATACAGATTAGTCCGACAGCCTATTTTTTTACCTTTTATTTTTCATTTTTAAAGAAGATACATTTCATTTTCAGAGTTGAAATAATATTTGGGGAGAGGTAAAGTGGGGAGGGGTGGATGGTCAATGTCATATTAAATTTTTTCCTAGGGCTAGAGTATTCTTAAAATTTATTTAAATTGGTTTTGTTTCATAATTTTATATGATTTTATTTCTTTTAAGATTTATTTATTTATTTTAGAGAGAGAGAGAGCGAGAGCAAGCACACGTGAGCAGGAAGGGCAGAGAAGAGGGAGAGAGAATCCCAAATAGACTCTCCACTGAGCACAGGGCCCAGTATGGAGCTCAGTCTCATGACCCTGAGATCATGACCCGAGCCAAAACCAAGAGTCTGATGCTCAACCAGCTGAGCCACCCAGGCACTCCTATCTCATATGATATTATAAGTGACTATGTACTAAATTAATCTTTTCCTGAAACGGGCAGTGAGGTTTTTGGTTTTATTTGTGGTGTGTCATAAACAACTCATAAATCACCATTTTGGTGGTTTTCTGTGGTTGCTTAAGCCACCAGTGATTTATTTATATGCATCACTTAGATTCCTAATTTAAGCCTGTGAGTAAATTATTTTTGCTGTTTAATACAATTGAATCTATTGACAGGCAAAAAAGATGCTTTATTTTCCTGTTACTCTACGCAATATAGCTCTGAACTGAAATAGTTTAAGTGTGATAAACCTCACCTTGATTGAAGCCCATTAGGGTATATTAGTAATCATCACTACTGGCACGGACACATCCTGCGATTAGACTCTGATCCCCAAATTTTATGGCTTTTTGTTTTGTTTTGCTTTTAAAAGGCAAACCCATAAATGTGATAAATGTAATTCCAAGATAATGGAGTTAGGAAGCCATTACTGAAGGCAATTTTAGAGGAAAATGGAGAGTGTAAAATGATGACTTCAAAATATTTAAAATTATGGAGGTGGAAATTAAATTGCAGACTTTGGAGAAACGTGTGTACCGTGCAGGGGAAATGGAAGTCATCCCTAATTTACAGGAAGAATTTACAGCGAGATAAAAAGCCAGAGAGAATGGCAAATGTGGAGTTTAAATATTTTAAAAGTAACCATTTCAATTAGTTTCTGCGTTTAAAAAAATGGCATGTTGCAATAGGACATACAAATTCATAAGGGGCATATTTATCTAAGCTCTTTCTGACCTTGCTTCAAACAGTGTATTTGAGAACTAAGTACAATTTGAAAAGGAGTTTTGTTTCTTTTTTCTATTTCATCTTTGCTTTTTGTGTTTATATGTTTAATGTTGTCCTTAGATAAGTTCTAGCAAATGGAGATCTACGGCACAATAGGAAATACCCAGGGCTCTTTGGTTAGTGACATTAACATGGGGTTCATTTATTAGGTTAAAATACATTGTATAGTCTCTTTGGCCATTTACTAAGATGTCTACGCATTTCTGTATATTTACACATATTCTGCTAATAAGAGATTGAAGCAAGTAGTAGTGATTCTGAACCCTGTCAGATCCAGTGTTCTCTTTCATCGTAAGTACTTTATAAATCTTGGACTGTTTTGAAATCATATGCATAGATACTGAAAAACTACCTACTGACAATTCCAAAGAATAAATCTAATGCTGTAAGTGTAACTTAAAGGAGAAATAGCAAGTAAGCAGTTTACATTAAGGTAGTCTGCATTTTCATTCATACCTGTTCAAGCTCTAGTCTGTGGGAGGATAAAATGAAGTGTTAAATGTGTCCACCTGCATTTAGAGACACCACAGAGCATAGGTGGACACCCCTTGAAGACTTGGTCACCCTGCGTGGCACTGTCAACAAGGATGCTGTATTCAAAATGAGCAACTCAAGTTCTAATGCTTCAAAGTGAAAATTTCCCCTGATTTAAGCTGAACAGAAATAGAATTCCTAAAAAAGTCAGGGTAAGCTTAAACAGTTCAGAAATATTTTGTGCACATTTTCTTGTACCAATTTACTTCCAGGTGAGTCAGAACCTCTTGAATTACTAATTGTAATTCCTTTGAAGGTAATTAGGTTTGGGCCCAGGACTCAAAATATCGTCTTAAGTATAGTAGGTCCTCAATTGATGGTTATTTGTGTATTAGTTTCTTTAGAGCATGAACATTTCTATTTTATTGGGAGTAACAGAATGACAGCTGAATGCATCTGAAATGGTTTTGGTTGTCATTCTCGATTGGAGGAAGGGCCAAAAGTTGGGTCTGTCTTGCCCTTCCTTCCCTTTCCAATTTCTTTCAGTAGAAATGCTTTTCTAAAAGAGCAATATACAGGACCTGGCACAGATATTGAAATCTGAAGTTCTTCAGTGAGAAAACTGGAGACTGAAAGAGCCATTGCAAGGAATTGCCAAACACAAATTCTAATCAAAATTAGAAAAGAAATAGTTTGCCCTGGGTCCATGACACAAATATATTGATATAAGATGTATATTGTGAGTTTCATTTCTTGTAGTGATAATGAACTTGAATTAAGCTTTTCCGGTCCTTCCTCTCATTGCCAATGGCATTAATATGAGGTGGTTGAGTAGAAATAAAGAAGAGCTCACTCATCACACTCTTCAGGTGGGCTAGGGAATGCAGTTGCTCTCAAGGCTTATTAGTGGGTTTCACTTAGCACACTAAGAGTCATAGAGCTGTTTTGCATGTGTTGGGTGGAATATTTTTGCAGAAAGGTAGAATTTCAGAGCCAGAGGACTTTCACCTCCTGACTTGATATTTACAAACCAAACTCTTGGACAGTATTATAAATAATGGACACTTTTGATCATTGTTCTAAAATAATGCTAAGAAAATATAATCACGAGACTGCTTTCCCAATTTTGGAAGTGTTTCTCATGGCAGTGATGTATCTCCCCCAACTCACTTTGGTTCCAAAAATGTCATTAAGAGCAATAGGAATTCACAGAGAAGGTATGGGATGCAATTTCTTCTTCCCACGCTTTGATAAGAGGCATCTTCTTCCCCTTCTCTTCCTATGTAGAACCCGTCAGTTCTCAGAGCCTGTCTGAGATTTCTCCTCTTCCCCTTGGGCCGGTCCCTTGTTTGATGACTTGCAGGCTGAGAATTTGACTAGGACACCCGAGCCCTGGAAGAAGCATTATCTGTTCACAGCAGCTCTTCCTGCTCATGAGATCTTCGCTGGCAAAGGGACCAGACCATGTCCTCAGCTGCTGTTGGCACTTATCCCACACTTGGAATTTAATGGTAAATGACAGAGGTTGTCAATCTAAGAGCTAGATACTGGCTTACCAATTTTGCTCTAAGGTGTTCAAACTTTTTTTTTTTTTAATGTTTACAATTTAATGCATAAACATAAATTAATGAAATTCTTTGTTAATTGCTTCAGGCAGTTTTCCTTTTAAGAAAATAAAAAGTTTATTTTCTTTTCTAGTTGTGGCCAAGCTAGTCCTTTTCCTGTTTCGAGAAGTGAGAAATTTAAGTGGCAAAATAATCCGTGACCTATGACAATAATAAATCCTTTAAGCATGTTTATCTCCTCAAACAGGGACCGTTTTGTTTTTAAAGCTCTGCCAATCTATTCTCTAACATATTCCCGGTTCCTTTTTCTTTCTACAATATCCTTGATATTCTCCAGATCTCCCCTTTCTCCCCCATGGGGGGCGTGGGTGGAGGGGCCAGCTCCCCCATCATAGGGTGCTGGCGGTTGGGCTGGGGCTGGAAGAGAGAACGATGCCCTGGGGGCTGTTCTCCAGGGAAAGGCTCCAGGAACAAGCAGGACGGTCTCTGGTTCTCTGAGCTGAGCCTAAGGCGGTCAGCGAGTCCCAGCTCATCCTCTCCCTGCCCCTCCATCAGGACACACCTGTACTCCCCACACACTGGGCGCCACCCAGCACACCCTGCTGTTTTCCTGGGAAACCCCACACTCCACACCTACACACACACACACACACACACAGGTTGCCTCTGGAAAGGTCATGGGGTAGAGGCAGGGAATACGTTGCCGGTGGGCGCCAGGCCAGCTGTGATGGTACATCTCCAGTGGCAACATGGGCCACCACCTGGTTGCTAGCGCTCGGGGTCTCGGCCCATCAGAGGTGCGTGTCGTTTACATCTGGGATAGCTCATTCTAGATATAAGAAACCAGTGAATTTAACTGTAAAAAAATTATGGTTTTCTAGGATTGATCTGTAGACATTTCCTCTGACTTAGAAACAGCACACATTGAATGCTGAATAAATACATTATTACCTCCTTCTACTGCCATACCTATTTCTTTTATTGGTATGTCCCAAATTTCCGTTTAAATCCTGATGAAGTGAAATGGGAACGACTTGTTTCCCTCATTCTACCAGTTCTTTGTGTCTCTTTTCTGGACCGCTTGCTTTGCCTGTCAACAGCCGCGTGTGCACTGGGTTTTCAATACTGTTCTGTTTTTCACTTTACCTTCATTATAGTTTGAACTAAATAATTTCAGCCTCTCCTACCTCAGAGGTTTATGAGAAATATTGTTGATCCTGCTGTGGTTTGAAAAACACCTGGAGCTCTTTGGAGAGAAGGTATTAAAGCCATAAACACTGCAGTGCTGGCTGGTGCTCAGGGCATCTGCCAGGAGGAACAGATCCTGTGGGTGCTTGTATTTGGCACGCGTGGGAATGAAGACCCAAACTCATGTAGGAACCTGGACTGGAAAATATTACTTTAGGCTTTGGGATCATCCACTGAATTTATAACTATAATTTATAACCATCTTCAGAGATGGTATCCATATATTCCACAATATTTATTGAGCAACTTAAGGCACCTGGCATTGTGCTGAGATCAGACCTCCCATTGAAGACATGCAATCTTCAAGGCATTGCAAGTTTCCCAGGGCGGGGAGAACTGACAACAAATAAAAGACAACACAATAGAAGGTGTAGAAGTAAAACAGAAGAGGGAGTGTTTAGCCTAAGGATGAGTAGGAAAATATTTCCTCCTAGGAGGGGGTATCACATTTGAGTTTTATGGAATAAGAAGTGATTTTCCTGGACCAGGATGGAAGGGGTATTATTAGGCCCTCCAGAAGAAGAGATGGCTGATGCAAGATCATAAGTGTGGATGCTGTTCTTGGGGACACTAGAGTATACAGTAGATTCTAGTAGGAGATGAGACTGGAGGCAGGACTAAAATCATAAAGGATTTTACTAATGAACATGCACTTTGTCCACTAGTTGCAACGGGAGACATCTGAACCTTTTAAAGCAGAGATGTGGCAGGATCAGATTTGAATTGTAGCTGCATAGTTTTGGATGCAGCATGAACTGGAGGGGAAAAGGGCTAGAATTAGAGAATACCTAGAGGCAGGTATTTCAATGGTCCTGTTGAAGAAACACAGGGAAATAGATAGGAACTAAGTCTTGTATTTTCATTCTTTTTGGTTTCAAAGTCATTTCGCTCTGTGGATTTCCCTACAGATGAAATAAATGAATTCGCAAGTATTTATTGATTATCAAATATGTGCAAGATATACTATAAGGTGTTTCTAGAGATGAAAATAAATACAATTCATGACATGGTACAATTACCTTGAGAACTTTTGGAACATGGTGGAGTAACAAGCAACAAATGAATATTTTAAAAATTATTTCTGCCTCCAAGGATCTCGGCATAATTGAGAAAAGCAAGGTAGAAAACACAGCAGTTCATATTTTGTGAGCATAGCGATTTGTTATGCACAATTAGACATGTGAAAAGAGTAAGAGCCATGGGACTCCGTGGCCTAGGGCTGCTGTGGGCAAGTGGGAGCCAATATTGTGGGACGAGGCAGGCCAGCTGGGCCCTGAAAGAAAGGTCGAATAAAAGAGAGCCCTGTTACCGAAGAATAATTTCTGGAGGCCTCTGGCGGGCGCTCTGGTGTAAGTTCAAATTCTAGGTTCCAAGTAACATTGGCCAAGTTCCAGAACTGTGCCTGCCCTGGGTTGGCGTTCTTCACAAGGGGTCTGGAGAGGAGGAGAAATGTGAAAGGGACGTGTTAGGAAGTGTTCCCTGGATTAACAGGAAGGAGGCCAGGAAAAGTGCAGGGAGGTTACCCAGACCTCATCTGGCAGAGACACCTGAGGACCCCCGACCCCTGTCAGTCACTGGGCAAGGGTCCCTCTGGGTGTGCAGACCCCAGGCAAAGCGGCCTGCAGCCTCCCCGAGCAGAACAGCAGGTGCTGGTTGTTCAGGAGAAAGCACCGAGTTGGTGTGCCCAAAAAGCAGAGGGATCTCCCAGGGGGTGCCCATGGGGCCTGAAAGCATTCGCTCTGTGTCCCTGTCAAGTACCACTCCTTTCAACTTCACAGAGGTCCCTGCATCGAAGGGCTGTTTGAAGCTGCTGCTTCTTTTTTTTTTTTGAAGATTTTATTTATTTATTTCACAATGAGAGAGAGAAACAGAGAGAGAGGGAACACAAGCAGGGGGAGTGGGAGAGGGAGAAGCAGGCTTCCCGCGGAGCAGGGAGCCCGATGTGGGGCTCAATCCCAGGACCCCGGGACCATGACCTGAGCCGAAGGCAGACGCTTAACGACTGAGCCACCCAGGTGCCCCCCTTTGGAGCTTCTGACTCAGAGAGACCCAAGCAGAGGATCTGATCTTTCCATTCTCCCCAGTCATCATTTGCCTCTCTCCCTTACAGAGAACACAAGTGTTGTCTGAAAGGCTCAGCCCCCAAGAAATCCTAGCCTTTCTTAATCACGGTCGGTACAGCATAAGAAATTTTATTAAGTCAAATAGGGCTCATATTCAGATTTTCAAAAGAGAAATGTAAAGAGGGGTTTTGAGTTCGCTTTCTTTGAATGCTGTTGCTATGACTGACGAGAGATTTCTGCAGGGCTGAGACTCTAGGGCCACATGTTCCCCTTTCCTTATATAGAATGAATGCCTTCTGTTTCCGAGGTCACGTCTCTGTCTGCAGAACTGACAGAAATTGCTTTCCAGTTTTTCAGAGTAATTTCAATTGGATAGGAATCACAGTGGTAAATATGGTGAACCCCAATTTTCTGAGCAGTGAGTTTAAAGACTTGATTTTGCAATTCAGTTAATTTTATTACACTCTCTCATTCTATGGAGGTTGAAGTAGGTGTGTCCTCATATGTTTCTGTAATGTGTGCATGATGTGTGGTGGGGATTTTCCCCATTTTTAGCATTGTATCTTATTGCTTCTTAGTCATTTTTCATATGTCATTCATCAGAAATTCTACTTACTTGTTCTCCACAAAACCAACTGGAAATATACATGAAAGGTAGTGAGGGAGATACTGTAAAAAATAGGGACATGGGCAGAAAACGTAGAAGGAAGGAACTTGAACATGGAGTAGATGCACTAAATGCACAAAGCTTAGCTAATCGAGTATCTTGTGTTTGGTGTCCTCAGCAGATTTTCTTTGGGCAAATAACTATTTGGTTGAGACCCTTTGACAGACCTTGCCGAGCCCAGAGTCAGCCAACAGTGTAGCTTTCAGCTGGCTGGGAACCAAGTTCACACTTTCCATCCCAGAGTTTCTGTGGACACGGGGCTCTGTTCCTGCAATGACCTGCTTATGTGTCTTGCTTATTTGTCCTTACAGCCTCATTTGTGCCTCATTTGTCCTCACAGCCATACAATTTTTGTTGAAGGAGTGAATGAATGAGTGAGCGAATAAATGAATGAATGAATTGCAAAAGAGGTAGCATCTTGTTGCCTCCTGTTTGTAATTTATCTTCCTGCTCAAGTCTCCCACCCGCCCTGCCCTGGCAGGCGCTCCCCCTGCTTCTGCCCCCTGTGTTCCCTGGGAGCACGGTGGCCTGGGACGCGGCTGGCTCCTGGCTCTTCTCAGTCTCCTCTGCCACAGCCCGTCTATTCCTGGCTACTCGCCTGTGGGAACCTGCTTCCTTTCCTTTCACTTGGAAAGCAATCTAATGGACGATTTCACACTAATGTGTTGGTGCCTGCCAGGAGCTGAGGTTGTTATGTGCATTTTAACAAGGACAAGTAAAGAAATTGATTTCTAATTATAGGATTTAAGGCATCATAAAATAAGATATTTAGGAACAGGGGCTTCCTGGGAGCCTATTTTGCCTCTGTGAAATCCTGCCCAGTTGCAGGTAGGAAGGAAAATTCTACAGCGTGTAGTTCCTCACAGACCCAGGGATGGGATGGCAGCCTTGGCTTGGGGGCAGCTCCCTGAGCCTCCTCCCTAGGAGGGACTCCCTGCTCTGCCACCCTCCAGCCATCTGGGTGACTTCACTCGGGGTTGGGGACTGAACGATACAGCACATGTAATGCCTTTCATGCTGGCACATAGTGGGTCTCATTCGAGGTATATTATTTTGCCTTTAAAATATGTTGAAAATGTTTAAAGTAACTGAAACAAAATGCTTAATGTAGTCTTCAGTGACAATTCACTAACACAATCTATTCTCTAGCAGGAGATGATTAGGGTTGATGCTAATCTTTTGGTTCTGTTTCTGTAAAACTCTGTCATGCAGAAAGTCTGCATTAAATTTCCAAGTCAACGAGGCCACTTGCTAACCTTTTAGTAGAAAACAAGCCAATGCTCCTGGGCTGTATTGTCATCTTTTGGTTTTACAAGACCTCAGAACTATACTATTTAAAATTCTTAGATCCCATGAGTCATTTATTTTTCTGGTTGGGAGGAACTGCAGAGATGCTCCAAAGGAAGACTTTTTCATGTACTTCAACAAACCCTACGGTAGAGACTTAAAAAAACAACAACAAAACACAGTTCTCATTGTACCATGACAGAGAGATTGAAATGTACATTTTAACAATTAAAACCTGTGAGCAAAACTTCCATATGAGGATCCATGGTGATCCTTCAGACAGACATTCTCAAGCTTCGGGGAGCTCCATGAAGCCACGGCGGGGCGGGGTGGGGGGGCGGCCTGGGGTCAGTGGGTGGGAGGCGTTCTGGCCACAGCAGTTGCTTTGAATCACAAGCCTGGGGATCTGAACCACAAATCTGCCCAGGCCCGAGTCGTGTTCTCCGTGTTCTTCTGTGCTCAGACATCACAGTTTGGACATGCTGCACACCTTCCCTTCATGTGCATCTTCTGTGCTGAGTCTCTGATCTGCCGTCCAGGACCTTGCTGGGCCTGACAGTTTTGTCAGGCTGTTTTTATCTCTGAATGCAGCTCTCGTTCTTCCCACTTTATCTGTGCTGTTCAGTCAAGCAATCTTTTAGCTTATTTTTATCTTGTTTGGTTCCTTTGCCTTTCATCTGCACTCTAAGTGAAGGACAGGAAATGACAGTAGTTGGGAGGGAGCTTGTGAAGACCTCCAATTTCCCTAACTGGGTGACCTTGCTGCTTCTGGTAGGTTCTCGTAAGATCCAGACTGTATGACAAACGCCAGCCTGATGAAGTCTTTCCCCGACCTCCTCCCACCCCTGTGGTGGTGTGCTAGGGCCGTCTATGCAAGATTCCACAGCCTGAGAGGTATCATGTCCGCTCTGGAGCTGGAAGTCTCAGACCATGGTGTCCACGCAGTCGGCTCCTTCTGAGGCTGCAAGGGGGAGTCTGCTCTAGGCCTCTCTCTCACTTAAGGTGGTTTCTGGCACTCTTTGGCATTCCCTGGTTTGTGCACACTTTTCCGTGACCTCTGCCTTCACCTTCGTGTGAAGTTCTCCCTGTATGCATGTCTGTGTCCCCAGGCATGGTCAGGTTGGGTTGGGGGCCGCCCCACTCTGGGTGACCTCATCTTAACTAATGATCTCTGCAATGACCCTCCTTCCAGATAAGGTCACATGCTGAAGTGCTAGGGGTTAGGACTGCAATATGTGAATTTTGGGGGGGACACAGTTCAACCCATAACCCCCCGCCGAAGCATCCTCTGGGAACATTCCAGCTTTTTAGAGAAATGCCATGCCCACTACTTTCATTGCCTTCTGCCTTTGAAGTGATCGCAGCACCTGGCGTTTACAGGGTGATCAGGAGTGTGTCGGGCACAGCTTACGGGGTGCACTGCCCTGGGGGTAAAATATAACATGATATCAGTTTCAGGGGTACAACATAATGACTTGATAAGTATATTGAGAAGTGATGACCTCAAATCTAGTTAACAACTGTCACCCATATGTGGTTATGAAATTTTATTTTTTTTGATGAGAACTCTGAGGATGTAATCTCTTAGCAAGTGCTTGCTTATTTTTGAGATCTTTACCTCAGGTCACTTTAAATACTTCCTTAGTCATAATGCAATCAACATTTTATTTTGCATTTAAATGGGACACTTTAAGAGCTTTTAGGAAAGCTCTCTCTTGAGCACATCCATAGTCTAGGCACAGTGGGAATGTGTGAAGCTACTATTATCACTTCTAATTAACTGGAGTAATAGTAGTGCTCCTGCAGAGAGCTTAGGGCCATCCTGGCTGTTTAATTTTTAGCCTATTTTAAACATCATAAGAGCAAGTTATTGTCTTGTGTTTTGGAAACCCTGGGGAGAGGTTTGGACATCCGCACGTAGGAGATGTTTGGAAATTGCAGGTAGGAGGGATTACCCAGGGATGGTGAGCGGAAGGGGATGGGCATTGGAACCCCGAGGGAGGAGTGGGGGGAGACAACAACATTTTAAAAGACCAGCGGAGGCAGAAGGACCCCTGAGTAAGACTGTGGAGGAAGGTCAGAAAGGAAAGAGGACAGGCAGGGACATGCAGGGTCACAGAAGGCCAGAGGTTTCCAGGACGGAGTAGCATCCAGTACTCAAGGTCAAGAACATGCATGACTTGCCGTGTTGGAGAATGGTAGGAGTGGTTCCTTGGTGCCTTGAAGCACACATGAGAAATGAGGCAGAGTCGGGAGCAGTGGATTCCTCCCAGGATTTTGAATGAATAGACAAGAAAGGTGGATGAGTCAGCAAGCACCACAGGGTCCAAAATTGGTTTTCAGGGATGGGAGACATCCTGTTTGGAGCTGAGGAGTTCTGTGTTTTCGTATTCCCAGGGATTGTTTGCCCGGGGTTCACTGGACATGTTTCTCTGCTCTTTGGAGTTCTGTAAATTGGTAGGTTAGATTTAGAGGCTTGAGCCGGGTCAGACTGGATTATTTTGGCAAGGCTACTATTCTCAGGGTGGCATTGTGGAGACATGAATGGGCTTTTTTTGTGAATTTGCAGACATTGATGATCATTGCCTGGAACAATTAATTCCTTTAGGCATTACACATACGATTTCAAACACATTTCTCAGTATGAGAGGTTTTGTGGATGTAAATATCCCCCTGCCCCAGATCAGTGGGTACACACATTGACTGCAAAGTGAAATTACAAATACATTTTTTATTCAAAAATGATCTCTTGACTTCTCTGCTCTATGCCAAACACTGCTCTAAGTCCTAAGTATAGAGTGATATGTAAAGGTCTATACAGAGGCCTGGGCCTATGAAGCTTCTAGTAAATGGACTCAGGGTTCTGTGAAGTTGATGAGTGATGACACAGGGCTGTTCACACTGCACGCAGAGCCACTGCTGGTGAGAAGGGTTAAGGAGGACAGGTTCACAGCTGGGGACGTGATGGCGGCCCGGGGCGGTGGCATGATGCACAGCTGTACCCAGGAATGTTTGGGGGTCCCCAGGGATTGAGTGGTGCTTGGGAAAGCTGATGAAGCCCTGAGATAATTTTTTAAAATGATCTGTTATCTTGTCAGAAAAATCATATACAAAGTACAGAGAATTTCATCATATTATTCTGTAATAAAATCATGTAAAAACAACACACAGACAAATTTATTAGAACAGACAAAATCCTGCACATTGAGAACACCCAGTGCTGATGAGGACGGAAGTAACACAAAGTCTCATTCATTGCTTGTGGGCATGGAAAACGGGGTAGCCACTATGGAAGGCAGTTTGTCAGTTTCTTGCACAATTAAATATACTCTTACCATACAATCCAGCAATCATGCTTCTTGATATATGCCCAAAGGAATTAAAAATTTGTGTCCACACAAAATCCTGCATGTGGTTGTTTGCAGAAGCTTTACTCATAATTGCCAATTGTTTTGGGAGCAACTAAGATGTCTTTCAGTAGGTGAATGGATAAATAAACTGCGCACCACCCAGACAATGGAATATTATTCAACACTAAAAAGAAGTGAGCTATCAAACCATGAAAATACATAGAGGAACCTTAAATGCTCCTTACCAAGTGCAAGAAGCCAATCTGAAAGGCTATTTGCCGTATGATTCCAACTATCTGACATTCTGGGAAAGGCAGAAGTATGGAGGAGTAAGAGAATCAGTGGTTGCCAAGGGTTGAGGCGGGGTCAGGGGGAAGAATAGGCAGAGCACAGGGGATTTTTAGAGCAGCAAAAATACTCCATATGACATCATGGTGGATATGTGTCCTTGTACATTTGTCCAAACTCATACAATGTATAACACCAGAAGTGAACTCTAATATAAACTCTGGACTTTGGGTGATTATAATGTGACAGTGTAGGTTCCTACTTGGTATAAAATGTATCATCCTGATGGGGGATGTCCATAATGGGGAGGCTCTGTGTGGGGGGAGGGAGGAAGTATGTGGGAAATCTCTGTACCTCCCTCTCAGTTTTGTTGTAAACATAAGACTGCTTTAAAAAACAGTCTTTTAAACAAAACAAAACATAGTCTATTCTATGTTTATGCTGAGAATTAATACATCACTAAATAGAAATATAAAATTAACTGGTGTTTATTATTTTTGTTTCTATTTTTAAGGTTCTAATCAAACTTTTTCTTCCCTATCAACTACAACATTTTGATCCCTATTTTAAGTAGATGGGCTTTCCAATTCCAAGCATGTCAGGATGCCAGGGTCTCTTGTGTGTGGGGTTTTTTAGACACATTTCCTGTCACCTTACATGGGCTGTGCAGGAGGATCAGGTGACATGAGCAGACAGCAAGCAACACAAGAGGCCAGGCAGGCTCTGCAGACCTCCTCTGGGTCTCGGTTTTCATCTGACACCAGCCAGCTATTCTGTTCATCTGGGAAGGTTAATTGGGGGCTGCTCTGTGCCTCAGAACCACCTGCCTCTGAGCGGGGGCCTGCTTCTTTCAGTTCCGTCTGTGTCTACTGACAGGTGGATCTGGGTCCTTACATAAAGCCTGGGCTGGTGAACCTCCCCGGCTCCCTGGAGGACAGCTCCACCCGAGACCCTGATGCCTGGCTATTCAGCATTGGAGACTGCCTTCACTGCTTTGTGCATTTGTCCTTGGAACCAATGCAGACACTCCTAAGAGAAGATCCCCCTTTATACCTGAGCCAACATCACACGGCATTGCTTCCTGAGAGCAGGTTTTTGTTACATGGGCACATCAAGCTCCTGAGATGGGTGGAGGGCGGCCCCACAGAGGAAGACAACAAAACAGCAGGTGTGCAGCACTGAAGACAAACTTCAGGACGGACAGGGCTAGCCTACCGCCAATTTCTGAGGGTCAAGCATGGCTCACACAAACATTTGTTTCTTTGTCTTTTTTTCCTTTCTTTTATTTCCTTATATTTTCCCAGTACAGTGTATGTGTATCTGATTTAGCCTTTTATTTATATTGTCTCTCATTTTTTTTCTCTTTTCTCGTATCTTCTTTTCACTGTCTTAATTTTATTTTAGTTTCTCCTTTGTTTTCTTTAGACTTTTATTTTCTTATTTTTTCCATGTCTTATGAATTTTCTCCCTTTCCTTCTTTTTTATTCCCCTGTTCTTCCGTTGTCTTTTTATTTAGAGATAAAATGCTTCCTGTGTGCCTGTTATGTGGATTAAGTGTTAATTTGATAAATAGTTATATGATTACAAATTGAAAAACTGGAGTGCTGTGGTTTTCTCTTTTCAACAACATTTTGACCAGTGGAACCACTTGTTGAAGAAAAGAAGCTAGTTTTTGGTGGTGATGAAACTATTATAGACACAGTATTCTAGTTTAATATAGATAGCAAATACCTTACTGTGTTTTAGACTCAATTTCTTCTTCTCTCAAGTGTGGTGTCTACTCTCCTCTCCTGTCCCCTCTACTCTTCTTTTCTTTTCTTTTCTTTTCTTTGTCAATTGGAAGTCAAGAAAGGGGCCCAGAACTATCTGGTGCTTATTTACTGAGTGCTCTGTGCTGGGTATCTTAACTTTGGTGGTAGGAAAGTGGGAAAATATTGAAGGACTTTCTTGGTACATAGGGATTTAAATCACATGTGGACTCCTACTCTATGTACGCCTAAAACAACCTGTATATCTGAAAGATAAGTTTATATAGGTATTTATTCAAATGAAAATGATCTGTTATCTCTTCAATGACCATTAAAATCAGTGATTACGATCTGGATACAATCTTTGAGTCACCAGCCCGGCATTACTACAGAATAGTCTTGTGAAATTCAGCCTCTTGATAAGATCATTACCAAGAAAAGCACCAGGGGTTTTGATTACACTTCTTGTTATATGGTTAACCATGTAAAACTTAAGAGAATAGGTGCGAACAACTATATCCTCTCTTCTATTTATTTACTCGCCTCTTTCAAAGGTCTTTTCCTTACAAAAATGTTGCATGAAGATATCAATTACAGTTGATGAAATTGTGTTAAATAACATCACCAAAACTTTTGATAGAACTTTCTGGGTAGCTCCTACCTTTGCGCCCCCAAATTTGAGGACCTATGTGTAATCATTTGCTTCTTGTTTTCAGATAATTTTGAGATCGCTGTGCCATCAAATAGCCACATCGTCTCAGAACCTGGTAAAAATGTCACGCTCACCTGTCAGCTACCACAGAAGTGGCCAATACACCAGGTTATGTGGGAAAAGATCCAGCCCCATCAGATCGACCTCTTGACTAGCTGCAACTTGTCCCAAGGGAAAAGTTATACTTCAAAGTACCAAAGACAGACACTCAGTGACTGTAATCAGGGCATGAGAAGCACCTTCATCATCATGCCCCACGTCATGGCCTCTGACTCAGGACTTTACCGCTGCTGTTTCAAGGCTCACGCAGGGGACAACGAAACCCCTGAAATGTTCGCGATGAGGTTGACTGTAACTGATGGTGAGTACGTCATGGATGTCTTCCAGGGTTAAAAATGGAAAAGGCCAACCACGGTGGATTGGTTTCTGTTGTCTTTTTTTCATGACTCTATTGTTCAAAATATTTTTTAACATTGGAGCTTGGGTAAGTTGTCGGTCATTGAATGCTAGGATTTGGTTTTTCTTTATCTTGCTAATCCATCAATCACAGATTTAGCAATTATAAATCTTTCCAGTTTCTTGATCTGCCACATTCCTGAAATTAAAAAAGTAAGTGGTAAGCCTAAAAAAATACGTGGTATTAACAGCCTGCGAGTTTCAGCTGGATAACTTCTATTTGTTTTCAACCACAGTGCAGCGTCGTGATGGTGGTGACTAAGTTTTATAATCCTCGTATATCCTCAGCAATAATAAAATGGTGCTGGATTGGTATTTGCTGAGTCAGTGTTGAGTTGAATGGAATTTAATAAATGTTTGATAACGTTACTCCTTTGCGAGCTCAGGGCTTTGATTCCTTCCATTGTTTTCGGCCCTCGGAGCAGAAACAGACTAGCCTTCTGGGCCTTTCAACCTTAGCAGGCTTCCCCCAAGGACCAGCACTAATTTTGTATTAGTAATTTGTTTCCTGTGTCATAATGAAGCCCTAATCGTGTAAACTGCAGGCCCCGCAGAACCCATGTGAGAGTAAGAAAAAGTAACTTTTCACTTCCCGAAGTGCAAGTGCAGAGAGGCCTCGAGAGAAGTGTGTGGCGGGGTTGGAGTGAGAGGGAGGTGGTCTCAGGCTCTCCAGGGTCGGCCTCTGGCACATTTTCTCACAGCAGAGGAACATGTCAGAAGAAGCCATTTTTGCTGGTGACAGAAATTGTATTAACTTTTTCCTTCCTTCCGTCCTTCCTCCCTCCCTTCCTTCCTTCTTTCCTTTCACCATTCTCTCTGTCTCTCTCTCCCATTCTTTCATGTGCTTCCAGCCAGCAATGGGCCTTGGCCTGTGTGTAGACTTCTAGAGCCAAAGTTTCTTGGGATTTGGCTGTCCCTTTACAGACTGATTATACTGCAGACCGATGTCTATTCCTGCACTGGAAAGGAAGAACAACAGGGTTCATACCTGTAGCAGCTGTGTGTGCTAAGGAGGACATTGGCAAAGGACAGCACTTTCTCATACATAATCACCTTGGACCCCATCAAGCCTTCTATGCTTCTCTTATGGCAGCGTGGGTTGTGGGTGAGACCGAAATTGTTCTGAGAACTTGACATAAAAGAGAGGGGTAATGGAATATGTGGGGGAGAAAAATTAACAGAGTTTCTTCATTTTAAGTGTTGACTCCATTCCTTCAGATGTATATACAAAATATTTTGTACCTTAAAAACAAAAACAAAAACCTTGCATTAGAGAAATGTTTTTTAAACCTGGCCAAGGGAAAAAAAAGTCATTAGTTTTCTCTCAGAGACCAAGGCAAGGAAAATTTCTATTCAGAAAAATATCATAAAGAACCTTTTTCAAACAAATAGAAAATAAAATCTTTTACATTATATGTTGAAAAAATAATTATAAACATCTTAAATTATAGGAAAAAGTAGAGGTAACAAATTTTTTAGGAGGTATAGTTATTTAACTTTTACTAATTAATAAAAATGTCTTTCATTTGTCCAGACATGACTAAATTTCTTGCACAAAACTATAATATAAGCTGTAAACGATATGAGGGTGACTGAATGTAATGGTGAGTATTGTTAGTGTCCATGTGTTTTAAACACTTGCAAAATGGCTTTTTGATATTCAATTGGCAGGTTATAAGAAGATCAACAGGGCTTATTAGTAAAAAGTTATAATTGATGGAAAATGCCCAGCTGTTGACTTTATGTTTTGGTTTAATTCCTTTTTAAAATAAATATAAGTAAATAAATGTGAGATTGAAAATAAAGAAGTCAGATGGAAAAGCAGAAATAGATCACTTGCATTTGATCTGATGTGATTTGATTATTTCAAGTCTTGAGGCTGTTTGGTCAAAAATCAATGTAGGGATTAAAGCAGAGAGACAGGTAAAAGATGTGGAGCAGATTTAATTTATTTCAACTGTCGAGAGAGGTGATTGTGACACAAATTTTATAAACTGCTATGCATCCTTTTGTTGCCTCCCATCAGCTTCTTTTATAGGATCCAAAAGAGAGATTTTCATGACTGTCATATTCTACACACACAGGGCTCTTTCCTGTGCTTGTGTTCATCTTCAGACAAGTACTAGGTACTCAGAGGTCACCCAGAAGATAACACAATGTCAACCAATGTCCCCTATATCCAGTTCTTGACATATTTTGAACAGAGGGATTGAGTAGCAGAAGCGTGGGTTGAGCCTGAATTTCCTATTGACTATCTTTGCTGAGTGAAAAATGTTTGCCTCCTGTCCTTTGCACTCAGGACCTGGGAAGTAGTTTGAAATAGCTCCAGATTGACTTTTTTGAATTTGAAACTTGCCTAGACCACAGGGGCAAGGAACAGGGGGAAATGTGAAGATACTGACAGTGACCAAGATTATTTGGGGCCCTACATGTCATCTAGATTGTCCTTAGTCATGAGAAAAGCATCTTCATTTCCACCAAAAGAATTTGGGAAGCCTTTTAATATGAACTAAATGATGTTGAGACTACTATTGTTACAACTGAGCTTACTGATTATAAAAAGAATGTGGATCAAAGAAATGAAATCAGCTCTCTCCGAAAGTTTCTGGAGGAGACTAGTTTTGAGCAAACTTCTGTTTGCTGCTGCCAAGCAGTATTGTTACTCATGTCCTTGTCCGATCTTCCGCCCCCGATGAGGCCACTCAGCTGAACCACCAAGTTCCAATTGATGATCAGAGCGTAGAAAAGAGAAAAAGTACGAGAAGTAACACAAAACATGCATGGGGAGAGTGGAGGAGGGATGAAGAACTTGTGTGTGGGTGACTGCAAGCAAATGACTAGGTTGGTACAGAGATTTTGAATTCTGGGTTAATATAAAAGGGGGGAGGTTTAATTAGGTGATGACTGGGTGCAGTTCTGGATCTCATATAAGAGCAATGAAAGCCACCAAAATGGCAAAATGGTATTCAAGGACATGAAAATGAAATCATTGAGTGCAGAATCAAAGAGAGAAAATGAGACAGAGGAATCTAATTGTAAGTCAGTTGTAACAGTCAGTGCATGAATGCTCGAACTCACATACTAGATCGTTGGGCACAAAACGGAGCCCACTCCAGACAGACAAATTTAATGGTGCCTTCCCTGGGCCGGCAAATTAGAAAAAGGGTGCCCCCTCCTCCAGGTTGCTGCAGACCGCAAAGCTGGTGTGCAGGCTTGGTGGGTGGGGAGCACAGGCTCCTTACCCACCTTGGCTGGCACAAACGTGGTCTGGACGGGGGCAGAGAGAGGTTAGTCTGGTTAGAATGTCAGCTTGCGCTTGCCAAGGCCTTGGTAGTCACTCACACTTTCCTACTTTCTCTTTTTCCCAACCAACCTACTAGTTTTCATCACATTTACCTCCTTTCCTTTAGAGTTTCAGTCAGATCTCCTCCAACTTCATGATTTTTCCACATTAGCCCAAACTACTTCCCTGCCATTGAACTATTAAACATTTTGAATTTCTCAAACTTTTGTAACTTGGAAATGTATACCATTGAGTCACTTAATAAATGCATTTGTTTGCAGTCGTCTAGAGACTTACGTTAGAAATTACTTGAGATTAGGGATTATGGCATCTTTGCTTAGAGGTGTCAAAATATCTTTCCAGAATATTCTCATTAAGTGTTCTCAACTGATTCTTTGTATGTTAATATTTTTATCTATCCTAGTATATTTCTACATATTTTACTTATATTCTAAAATGTGTCCATTTTATTTTCAAGTTTTCTAGCTAGACTATTTCTAGGTTTCCTTCATCAACATTTAACATTTGAGGTTTAGTGATAGCTGATCAAAGAAACCTAAACTCTGAGGAGATCAGTTGCAATGTTTGGGGAGAAAACTTTCATGAATATTGTTTACATTTATATCTTTCAAAAAAGCCTATTTCCTTTCTTAACTTTATTTTGTTTTGTGTGTTTTATATAAATGGTGGATAATTGCAAGTCACTGGATCTGGTGGATGGGGTTTATAAATGAAAATTACAGAAGTATTCACTAGGAAATGATGGGGCCACAGCCAAGGGAATCTTCCCATATGTTTCTTCTGTGAGTATAGTGTTGACAAACAGGTAGGAGCATAGACGAATAGGGTGCTTGCCTATACATGGCTTGATGGAGATTGACTTTGGGACTCAGTGCTCCTGAGTTGGACTAGAAGAACATGGAGGAAGAGAATGAGCTTCATTTGTTCATTTGTTTCCAATAAAATGCATCCAGTTTGCTCCCAGATGATTTGGGTTCCTGAACAGTGTCAGATGTAGACAAGAGAATTCTTTTTTTAAGGATCCACTCATCCGGAACCTTCTGTCCCATCCTTATGAATTTATGATAGGTCTGAATATTGTAGGCATGGGCGTTGTCCGAGCTGGTATGCACCGGAATGTCAAATACATTTATTTCCATGACATAGTGTGAAGAACTTCAGCTTTTTAATATCTTCACCTACATAGAAAATAATGTTCTTGACAGTTCTTTATATAATTAGAACCACAGCACCAGAATCCAAAAGCACTAGTGTCACTGCTCACAAGATAAAATAGTCTCTACCAAAATGGATCAACTGCAATTTTCAGCTCAGTTTAGTTGTTTTTAAAATTCTGGGTGATAACTGGATATCCAAATGAAACATACTGTTTCCAACATCACAAGTAAGTTGATTACTCAATCATGGCCTATTATGTCTCTGTGTCTTTATAGTTGCCTCTGCTCAAATCAGTTCTTTTAGGAGACATTGTGTTAAAAAAAAAAAAAAAGGGAGCTAACTAGTTAGTTTGTTTTGTAAGCCCCACGTATTGATTTATTCATCTTTCCTAATGCACAAAATCCTGGAATGTTTGCCTGCAGTCCTTTTTGTATACATACCATATTTTGTAGATAAACAAGGTAGGGAATGGAATAATATAATTATGACAAGTTAACATCAGAGGGAAGGAAATTCTTCAAGACCTCACGTTGTTTTGATGACACTGTTCCCGAGGAGCATTGTTGGGTGTGTATTGCTACCTCATCCATGTAAAGGGAGCACAAATTATCCTTGCTTTATACCACTATAAACAATGTAAATTAGAAAGCACTAATTCCTAGGGACTGCTTTTCTTTAAGAGCATCTTTATCCTCACCTGAATTTCCAACAATTTTCATGAAGTTTTCCTCACCCTAGAAACTTAAGAGTACAGCTAGGAATTCAAGTTCAGACAAATGTACTGATCTTCTTCCCCCTTAAAATCCATGTTGAGAGACGTGCCTAATGATTCCAACTGCAAAACAGCCTTTTATACTCTTTGTCATGCATGGGATTTTTTAAATTTAAAGCATCTGGGAATTGTGAACAGCTTGTGGTTGTCTCTGAGAGCCTTATTAGAGACTGAACATAGATGATTGTGTGAAGTTTTCCCCAAAGGCAAGTAGAAAATTACTTAAAATTAAAAAAAAATAGTTCTTCATGTAAGATTAATGGCCTTTCATTCTTAATAGCAATTTTAGTTTTAATTATTATGATTCAAGTAGTCAGACAGCTACTACTGACTTCAACTGAAATATTTCAAACATGCACTGACCTAACTCTTTGACAAATATTGACAACTACTAGGTGACCGAGTAGGTTTGTGGAGGACTATGTTATTTAAAAGGACAGCGAATGAAGAATAAACATAAATCTGTCATTGTAGAGACACATCTTTGAACCTCAAAGAAACTTAATGTTCTTTACACTGAAATGATTCAGAGATTTTTTTTAATTGAAGTATGGTTGACATACAATATTATATTAGTTTCAGGTGTACAATGTAGAGATCCAACAATTATATACATTATGAAATGCTTACCACAGTAAATGTGGTACCCTCAGTCACCACACAAAGTTATTATAATATTATTGACTATCATCCCTATGCTGTACTTTTTACTGCATGACTAACTGATTTTATAATTGGAAGTTTGTACCTCTTAATCCCCTTCACCTATTTCACTCATCCCCCCGTCTACCCCATCCCTACCTTCCCCTCCCGCAACCACCAGTTTGTTCTTTGAATTTAGGAGTCTGTTTCTGTCGGTTGTTTGTTTGTTCTGTTTTTTAGATTCCACATATAAGTGAAATCTTATGGTATTTCTCTTTTTCCAATTCGGGGATTTTCAAAAGGCATGTATTCAACAGAGATATTTTTGGATATCTTTCTAAAAATAAATATATTCCAATACTCGTTGACCACTCTAAAATTTATTTCTGGAATTAATTCACTTTCAGTAGAACTCACAAGTAACTGTGATATTCATAATTTTTTAAATGTAAGAGTAGCATTTTATTTGATTAACCCACAAGAAGAGATTCTTCCACAGATACAAGGTGGAAATGTTAATACTCTCCATTGGATTGATGGGGACTGAGAAATGGCTTTAGCTGAGGTGAATAGGGAGTGAACTGAAAAATCCTTATTATCACTATGATGGACATGGCAAATACAGAGTAGATACTGAGATGAGGAGACCATACTAACAAAAGGTGGGATGTTTTCTGTGGCTTCCTACTGAAGAAGCTCAAGGACACAGTATGTGTGCAGATGACCCCAAATGCAGACCACATAGGAGACAAATTCACAAAGACAGAAAAATATAGGCTTGCAAAGTAGAATTATTGATTATTATCAGTAATAATGATGATGTGAATGTGCTTTCAGTTTTCCATGCCTTATACAGAGCACTGGATAAATTCTCACTTTTTAATTTGTGTGCGTGTGTACATTTATAAATGAAGGTACCTGTGAACATTTGGTAGGAGGAGAAATGAGCAATCTTTTTCAAAGCTTCATGGCTAGGAAGGAGAGGGGCTAGGATCCATAGCAGGGCAGGAAGGCTTCAAAGTTCTTGTTCTTAACTGTGGCAGGATATTGCGTCAAGTGAAAGAAAAAAGTCGGTACTATCGTCAACAGATGCATCACAGTAAAAGTTGGCTATGGAGAGTTTCATAGACTTGTCCCCCCTTCCACCCCCCTTTAGGTACCCTAGACTTCAAACTGACCCAACATATAGAGCAAGTGTAGGCAAAGTAATGGGGGTTTGATCTCCCACAATTTTCGTCCAGCTCTGCATGCTTGGTGAGGCTTGCTCAGGTCATCACAGGTGCTGTATGGGGTTCTCCCCGACTTGTCCCCTTTTCTGGGGCTTGTGGGTATTATGAAATTGTGTCAGGGAGGGTTTCTTTACACCATATAAGGGACAAACAAAGTTAGATAACAGGTATTTGAGTCTGGAGGGAAGTGCTGTTGGCTGATGAAGTCAAGTCCACACCAGGAACAGATGAGGGGAACTTTAGGAGTAACCTCTGGACAAAGGAGAGTCCATGCTCTTGCTGGAGAGAACTGGTGATCACTCAGCTCTCCCATGGCTTCTTGGCCTTGCAAAGGTCTGTGCCAGATCTGCCCACTAGACTCTCCCCTTGTGGGGAAGCCTACTCCCTTGAGCAACTAACTGGGAATCTGCTCTGAGTTTTCAAGCACAACCTTCTTCCAGCTTATGTTCCTCCTTCCTTCTCCTTCCTCTCAAATCCTGCTCTCACTCTAGTTCTTGTAGATATAACTGCCTTTCCTCTTGTTCTTGAAAAGACCAATGAACCCAGAACTGGAGTTATAAGCAGTATATAGTGCTTATATACCAGCAGAATTCTAGTGCCTCACCCTCAAGGACAGAGAGCGTTTAACCTCCAAAACCTCCTAAAAAAAAGGGAAGGTTTATTTTCAATATTAAAATACTTGAATAGTTATGTTCTCTCATATTTATGGACCTTGATATTGAACAGCCAAATACATAAAGTATTTAAATAGTATGGTATGCCTACTGTGCTTTATTGCATGGCAGAAATGTTTATCTTGATTTCAGTAGAGCATTTGAAAAATTTCCCGTTCTATCCTCGTGGATAAACATAATAGTGATACCATAGTTTGTAGAGTTACACTTGGTTAAACAACAGTAATAACAACAATGTGTTGGGGAATTATAATTAGAAGCAAAATCTCCTCCTTCCCCAGAAAACTGCTCTACAAAAGAGACAGAAAACAATTTTATTATTAAATAAACATTAAACCAGAATTCTGATATGTATTGCAGGCAATCTGCCAAGAGAGTGCAAAGACAGAAATCTCACCTTTTATGGGGCCCAGCAGATAGGACCCATTTACACACATGTTCTCAAGGTAAACAGTAATTAGTCCTCAGATAAGAGGACTTGACAGCACCATTTGTCACACAGAATTGAACCTAAATTCACCTGGTAATTGGGATGACCATCTGTGTTAGCTAGTTGGCTCTATCTAAAGGAAAAATGAGCTGCTTACACCAGTAAGCCAGGAGGTTCTTTTGTACCTTGGAGCTTAGGCTCCTACCCTCCCACAGAATTAGGAGGTCTCTTTCTTGATGATTGCATTCCCAAGGGGTGGCTTTGATTTACTACAGCAGAAGAATGCAAAGCAGATCAGCAAAGGTAAAAGGCACATGGGGCAAAGTCAGAAGGACTGACAGATTTCACAGAAAGAAAGCAGATGTTTAGCATAAGCCACACAGTTTGTATAAACAATTTGGACACAGTAAACCACCCTAACAGTTAGGGAACGGTGGAAATGCTCCAAAAATCCAGGTTCCCACACATTAGCCAATGGCCAACCTTGCATGCAGGCCTTTCTAAGGATAGCAGTCTCTGGCCCATTCCTTTAACTTTTTGGCACACTTAATTCACTAAAAAGGTGAGCAAGATTTGTGCAGTTCTTGACATTCTGACTTATGATGCATACAACTCAGTCTCCTTTAA
This sequence comes from Neomonachus schauinslandi, assembly GCF_002201575.2. Lineage (NCBI taxonomy): Eukaryota > Metazoa > Chordata > Mammalia > Carnivora > Phocidae > Neomonachus > Neomonachus schauinslandi. The sequence continues at coordinate 7,859,938 of NC_058416.1, forward strand.
ATAATATGTGTTCATGAAAGTTGAGGTTCATGAAAATACAAGAAATACAGCATAAGACCAAGAAATACTTGGGTGAAAAGATGAGACATCTAATATGACAGAGTCAGCCATGAACGTTTTCTCAACAAGTGGACCAAATCAAAGATACTCGCCATCCTTATGCCTCCTATTCTGACTTAGATACCCTGGCCATACACCAATCACTGTAGACCAGCATGGCCCACAGAGACACCAGAAAATGGAGCTAATGCAGCCTTCCTATACCAAGTAGGTAAGCTTTATGGTCTATCTTAGACTATGTGTATCTCAACTGATATAACATTTTTAAGTGTTTAAGTCATTTGGGAAATATTTTCCATTAATAGAGGCAAAATCGGTATAGCAAAAATTGTACATGGGGTTGGAAACTTGCTTCTCTCATTGGTTTGCTCCAGGACAATGATTTAGATTCTCTTACATTTCTGTTTATATCCTCTTATGCTTCTGTTTCTCATGTTTATGGTTTAGATTTTCTTATGTGCTGTATGTTTCTCAGTTAAAATCAGATAATACTTTCATTTTGAGGAAGAGTAGTTATTTCTCACTCAGAAGAAAGATTAGAGGCTGATGTCATGGTTCTTTAATTCTCTGAAAATAATTTATTCCCTAGGATCTTCTTGCTATAAAACATGGGAAGGTTTCTGAAATACAAAGAGTATAAAATTGATTTGCACAAAGCAAGTTGACCTTTGAAAACTTGGAATAATATTACCATATCAGCATCCACTTGATGTATATTTCAGACATACAGGAAAGTTCAACAGACTTTGGGCTACCATTATATCCAATGGTCCTACGAAGTTACAATTACCTTATCCGTGTTTATCAGGGCTACCTCTGCCTTTGCGCAGGAGGCTGTATTTAGCTGCATGAGAAGGGTCCTACTACACACGACTAGTTCAACATGAAAAGAATACAAGTGAGTTATTTTTTAACCCAATTTGAATGCATGTATACAAAATATTAGTATACTATTAATAATTTACAGGTTACATGGTGCTTGAAATATAAGGCACCTCTGTATGTTTTATCTAAGCCTCATAGCCACCCTTGGGGCTGATTTTATCATCATTTTGCAGTTTGTGTCTGCAAGATCAAGTGTCCCATATGAGGTCTTCCAGGGAAAAGAATTAGAAGGTAGGACTAAGCCCCAAGGTTTCCCTCCTCAATCTCCATTTTTTCAGCAAATCAATGTCTAATTGGATATTTACGTTATATAGTGATCACAAATTAGGATCGACCTGTTAATAGTGTGTCAGCTCACATATATCTACCCTGTGGGAACTCACACACTGTATCTTCTGTCTACATAGAATGAAATCTGATATTTCTGCTTCTCTTTTTAATGAAGTAAGAAAGCAAGAATAATTTGTAACTGGTATCTACCATGACCTATCCGGGGCTGGCTAGAGGCTCAGGATCTATGAGGTTTTCCTAGCATGTCGTTTGGTCCAGCCATTTAGGTTCTGAGTCACTTTGCTTCCTCACTCCCTAACCCACCTCAAACTGTAATAAAGGATAAACAACAGACTTTAATGCCTGCTCTTGCCAGCCTGGTTCTCGGGGAAGGACCTGGCATCATTTCTATCACGAGCCTTTCTAAAGGTTTATAACTCAGCCATAAATACTTGTCATTGGCAGGAACGTAGCCTGGAGGGTTGCAGTACTGGAGTAAATTATTCATTTATATATCTCACTGACATGCTTTAAATTGTTTTAACTGTATTCATCTTTTTTGATGGGAGGGAAAATAATGGCTTTATGGTTCACGACACTTTTGTCCTCCTATGAATCAAGACAGCACTGGGATGAAAAAAAAATCAGCAAAAAAGTGGCTGCTGAGAATACACCATAATTCTTTCTTTAAGAGAGGGGCTTGAGGGCTGACATTACTCAGCCTAAGACCTATTGGCAGAATTTAGGCAAAAGCGAGTGTTAGGAACTATTGATTGACTCCCTGAATCATGCACACCCTTTGCTTTTCCTTTTCGTTTTTAGTCACGCAGGGCCCGGCGAGTTGTGTGGCTACACCAGGCTGGTGCCAGGTACTGACTGTTCATGTGAACAGCCGTGGGGCAGGGAAAGGAGTACAAGGCAGGATTGGCTACAGGCGGGGAGGCTCTAGATTGCAACGTCTCTGGAGTGTGAGTGACTCCACCTGACTCCCATGGTTTTACCTTTCTTTCTTTTTTTTTTTTTTTCTGATTATATATATATATATTTATTCTTATTTTAATCCCCATACATTACATCATTAGTTTTAGATGAAGTGTTCCATGATTCATTGTTTGTGCATAACACCCAGTGCTCCATGCAGAATGTGCCTTTATTTCTTATGGGAAAATGCTCATTCCGTGTGTGTTTTTAAATTATCCAGGGCCTTCCAAAACAATGTAAGCTCCATCAATCAAGTACTGGGTACATATACTAAAAAATATCATCTCTGCCCCTGGTTCCTTTCACAGAACTCCTGAACCCTTGTCATTGCCCAAGTGATAGGGGCGCTAGGAGCATCTTTTGCTATAATATTTGGTCTTAGTCCCCAGGTTCTGACACAAGAGCTTTTAGAACCCTTGGAATCTCCAGAGCGCTGAGGGTCTTTTTGCAAGTTAATGAGGCAGCTGGTGGCTGGAAGCACCTGGAGAGCTTCAGGATGGGGGCTGGATGCCAGAGGAATCAGCCACGTGATGGGAGGCTTGGAACTTTAAGCCCCATCCCCCTGAAAAAGGGAAGAGGGGCTGGGGTTGACTTAATCACCAGTGGTCAATGATTTAAGTAGTTGTGCCTATGTAATGGCACCTCCATAAACCCCTAAATGACAGGGTCAGAGAGCTTCTGGGTTGCTGAGCACATGAAGGTGTTGGGAGAGTGGCCCATCCCTAGAGAGCATGGAAGCTCCAACTCTACTCCCTGTCCTCATTAACTTGCCTTATTTGTCTCTTCCATTTGGCTGTTCCAGAGTTGTATCTTTTCTAATAAGCCAGTAAGTAAGTAAAGTGCTTATCTGAGTTCTGTGAGCTGTTATAGCAAATTATCAACCTTGAGGAGGAGATCCTGGGAACCTTGGATTTATACCTGGTTAGTCCATCAGGGGTAGGGAGGCCTGGATTTGTGATTGGATTTGCAGGCGGAGGAGGGGGGCAGTGTTGTGGGACTGAGCCCTTCCCCCGTGGGACCTGTGAAACCTTGGAGGAAAGTGAGTGTGAGCAGTATTTTGAGTAGAGAAGCAGTTTTGCTCTAGCTGGTGTTTTTCCTTTAGGAACCAAATTCATTTTTACACGCCATTTCATCTGTAATGCCATAGTATGGCTTGAGATACTATGTGTTAAAAGATGAATGAATACACAGATCTGACTCCAATAGGTCAAATATTACTAGAAGAGGTTAAAAGGAGGTAACATATTTACACTGAAGGATACATTTGAAATTTGGATTTATAATTGAACAGTGTGAAACAGATAACCAGTGCATTTCAATGGTTTCTACTTAATTCTACTTAATTGAGAGTTTAATAAGGAATGCTATCTTAATTCTTAAGGATTCTGAATATACTTCTACAAAAAAAGTTCTCTACAACTTGTACTTTAAATATCACCACGAAAATTTGTCAGATTATTCTGTTTTAAGCATGCAGGCCTTTACACTTTTATACTATGATTTCTTTTTCTCTGATTAATAAAAGAACAATACATCCTTTAGAAAGTTTGGAAAATTTTGGCATTTGTCCCCTTGCAGACTTTTTTCCCATAAGTCCTATACCTGATGGCGATATTACAGCAGGCAAAATTGTCAATACGGGTTTTGAAGTTTTACTTAACTTTATAATCTATAGTCAGTAGTCTTCCATGTCATTGGAATTCCTTACATACATCATCCAAGTGTCTATAGCCAAGGTTTTCAAGGAATGGGCCTCAGATCAGCAACATAGATGTTGCATGGGAGCTGCAAATGCAGACCCACCAGGACCTTCTGGATCAGAGGTTCGGACGGGGATGCCCCGAAATCTGTGGCTTAACAAGCCTGTAGGTGATGCTGATGCAAAGTAAGTCTGAGAACCACAGCCATACCGTCTTGCTCTTAGTCTCCTGGGGGGAAATAAGGATTTTCTTTTTGCTGTTCTAAGTGTTTTACAGAACCCTTTGTTCACATTTCTGAATATTCTTTTTTCTTTTTTTAAAAATATTTTTATTTATTTTTTGACAGAGAGAGACACAGCGAGAGAGGGAACACAAGCAGGGGGAGTGGGAGAGGGAGAATCAGGCTCCCTCTGAGTGGGGAGCCCGATGCGGGGTTCGATCCCAGCACCCTGGGATCATGACCTGAGCCAAAGGCAGACGCTTAACGACTGAGCCACAGGCGCCTCCTGAGTATTTCTTTAGAATAAAATAGTTAATCAAATGTGTAAGCACCTAGTGAAAGGCTGTGACACACAGAGACTGAATTCTTTCTGGATGCAGTTGTGGCAGTTTCTACTATTCCAAAGAGAGCTTGAGATGCTCTGTCTGACCACAGTCTTCCTCTTACGCAAGCTTGTTCTTTATGTACTTTTTCATAGTAAGTTATTTGTATCTCATTTTGTCTTCTATAGCTTTTTCTTTTCTTTTTTAGAGAGAGAGAGAGTGTGTGTGTGTGTGTGTGAGTGTCAGGGGCAGAGGGAGAGGGAGAAAGAGAATCCTAAGTAGGCTCTGGCTGGGGGGCAAGGGGGTGGGGTTGGATCTCGTGACCCTGAGATCATGACCTGAGCTGAAATCAAGAGTCGGTGGCTCAACTGACTGAACCACCCAGGCCCCCCTATAGCTTTTTCTTAACAGCAAGGATGTGTTAAAGGTTCTGTTCTTTTGTCTTGACATGTTGCTTGTGATCATTTTAACTACAGATATTTTTCAGTTGACCTGGTGAATCCTATATATCTATTTATTTTTATGCCATTTCTCATTCCAGAGATTAAATAATACTTACTTATATTTTCTTCGAACGTTTACATGAAAAAATTTAGAGCTCTAGTCCACCCAGATTTTTTTTTTACTGTAGCAAAGGTCTAAATAGCATTTTCAAAGTGGTTAAACAATTTTCCCAGAATACTGTCAATGAATATTTTAATCATAACTTTCATTTTCTCACCAGGATTGCCTGTTTGATTTAACCTTAGCATCTGTGATACTCAAATTATTTCAGTATAACAAGTGTGGTCCTTTGATAGTCCTATGTTACAATGCAAAATAATTTCAGGTATTTTGTTCATTTATTTTTTATAATGTACTAAGAGCTTAAAAAGCTGATTCTTATTTGATGGGGAGAAAATTTCATTGTTCCTTTTGTAGGAGTGGTTCAATGTATTTTTGTTCTGAATAAATTTAGCTTTCCCTTTCTCCATCATATTTGCACAAAAGCCATTCTTAGACTGTATGTACAAAGTCTCTAAAGTTCACACATTTTTCTACTTTTATTCACCTTATAGGTTCAACGAGTTTGAAAAATGAAAATAATATTTATTATTTGACTTAGTTTCACTTTGTACAAAAGAATGAATGGATGTAGATTTTGAGCTCCTATCATGAAAAAAAATCGCACCTAAGTAGTAGGTCAGGAAGGAAGAAGTAATCTGAGGGAAAAATCAGGGAGAATCTGATGAAAAGCATGATTTTCAGGTTGCTGTAGGATTGCAGGCTGTGTGGGAATCACAGAGCAAACATTGGGCTTTACTTTCAAGGTTAGAGGGAAGTCATGCTGTTCATCAGCCACAGCCTGGCCCCTTCCTGCAGGAGGGGAGACTGGCGAGTTTGCTGCCCCAAAGAGAGGGGGCAATGGGGACAGCTCCCAGGTTCCAATTCACTCCCAGTCCTGACAAATATATATATTTATATTTAAAAATACATATATTTAAAGATTTATTTATTTATTATTATTTATTATTTTGGAGAGAAAGAGAGAGCAGGAGTGGGGAGAGGGAAAGTGGCAGAGACAGAGGGAGAGAGAGAACCTCCAGCAGAATCTCTGCTGAGCATGGAGCCCGATGTGGGGCTCGATCTCACGACCTTGAGATCATGGCCTGAGCCGAAATCAAGAGTCCGCCACTTAACTGACTGAGCACCCAGGAGCCTCTGGTAACAGCAAATTGATGGGGTTTCTTCTCCTGGGAAGGAGCTCTGTGGGAGGTGGTGGGTGAGGAGCCTCATGGGCAGGAGGACATTTTAAAGATAAAATGGTCCCTGACCTCACTGAGATCTCGCTTCAGAGAGGATGTTGCTCTAGTAGTTTATTGCTTATTTGAATATTACCTCATTAGAGTCTCACCACAATTCTGTGGTGTAATTAGAACTCTTGTCATTGTCGTCACTTGACAGATGAAGAAAGGCATGCGGAGAAGGGTAAGGGATTGGCTGGAGGTCACACAGCTAAAGAGTGACAGAGTCAGGGAGAGAATTGCAGATTCCTGGACCATTGTTCTTTCTATTTAAGCACTGAGTCAGAGTAACATATTTCTTCTGATTACTTTTTTTAAAAAAAATTTTATTTATTTGACAGAGAGAGAGACAGGGAGAGAGGGAACACAAGCAAGGGGAGTGGGAGAGGGAGAAGGAGAAGAAGGCTTCCCGCGGAGCAGGGAGCCCGATGCGGGGCTCGATCCCAGGACCCCGGGACCATGACCCGAGCCATGGGCAGACGCTTAAGCGACTCTTCTGATCACTTTTTATCATTAACTCGGATTAAGTAAAAAATATTTCTTAAATTCTACTTTTAAAATTATACTGTTGTGTGAATGTACTTAATTTATCAGCCTTAAGAAGTAATCTTCATTTACATACTCTTTTTAAAATTTTTTTATTTTTTAAAAAATTTTTATTTATTTATTTGTCACAGAGAGAGAGAGAGAGAGCACAAGCAGGCAGAGCAGCAGAGGGAGAGAGAGAAACAGGCTCCTCACTGAGCAAGGAGCCCGATGTGGGACTCGATTCCAGGACTCTGGGATCATGACCTGAGCCGAAGGCAGACACTTAACGACTGAGCCACCCAGCATCCCTTCATTTATATACTCTTGATAGTTATTATTTTTTTTTCAAAAGATTTTATGTATGTGATTGGGAGCTCCTTAGAGTGAAGGGTTATCTGTCTCAAACATACACTCTTTCTATTCTTGTTCTTTTTAAAATTTTTAACTGAAGTATAGTTGACATATAATATTAAATGAGTTTCATGTATACAGTATGGTGATTCAACAATTATATATACATTATGAAAGGTCACCACAGTAAGTCTAGTTACCATCTGTCACTGTAGAAAGTTATTACAATATTGTTCACTATATTCCATATGCTGTCCTTCTCATCCTGTGACTTATTTATTTTATAACTGGAAGTTTGTACCTCTTAATCCCCTTCACCTATTTATTTTTTTAGAGGTGGGGGAGGGGCAGAGGGAGAGGAGAGAGAATCTTACACAGGCTCCATGTGACGCGGGGCTCAATCTCACGATCCTGAGATTGGGACCTGAGCCGAAATCAAGAGTTGGACGCTTAACCAACTGAGCCACCCGGGCGCCCCTCCCTTCACGAATTCATTCTTGTTCTTCTTAAGGGGTTAAACTCAGCTGAATCAAGGAACTAATAAAAATCTGTGAGGAGTCACAAATATTTAGAAGACTCTAAAGTAAAAATTCTTTTTCCCTTACTCTCATCCTGTTTTTTCATTGGATCGTTTTGAATTGTTACTCTATTTGATCAATGTTCCCTTTCCTCATTTTCTCACCGTTGTTTTTCTGGCTTTAGCTGAATTCCTAATTCCTATTATATATTTTTTTCCTCCTAGGTAAAACTGATAACCAGTATATTCTCTTTGTGGCTGGAGGGGCAGTTTTATTGTTGCTGTTTGTTATCCTAATTACCATCGTCGTTGTCATTTCTTATAACAGGTGAGTATTGCAGCTCATCCTGATTCTTGTTTCCCTTAAGTCATCCTGATATGAGGGGTTCTCTGTGAATAACCCAATAGTAGGCCAAGCTGCCTTAGCACTCACATACAGCATTTTGAGTATTTTTCATACAAAAGAGAGAAGTAGTTGTGGTAATATCAGAGGAGAAAGCTAGAGTAGCTCATTTAAGAATTAGTAGGAACTGCTCCCATGTTAGCAGAGCTTTCATATTCTGGGCAGCCAACTGCCTGGAGCCTCTGCTGTATCTCCCTTGTCCTTTCTCTTCCTCCTCCTGCAAGGAAAAGAAGATGTTGGGCGAGGGGTGGTGTGTGTGCTTGCGTGCGTGCATGCACCCATCCGTCCGTCTGTGCGTGCAGGTGTGTGATGAGAAGGGAGAGGGAGGGAGGGATTCTGCGAAGGGGAAGAACAGAGTTGAGCAGTAATAATGCCTTCATGTATTCATGCATCAAATATCTATTGCAACCGTAGTGAACAAAACGTATGGAGTGCACATTCTAATAAATAAAGAACATACTTTTAAATGGTTGTATAGTCTCTGAAACAAGCAACAGAGATGCTATTCCTAAAAAAATTACTGAGGAAGAGAGGTGTGTTGGAAGGGGCTACCTTAGAGAGAGTAGGTAGTCATTGACCTCTACTTAAGTTTCCTACCTTTTACTCTCTGTGGCACACTTGGGAACTTGCTGGAATATTCTGGGTTGACTCTGCCCTTTCTTGCTGTCTCATGTTCACCAACTCACTTATCTAGGTATTTGTCATAATCTTAGCTGTAATCATATTGAATTAAAATTACTCTTTATTCTTGTGTTCCAACTAAAGTGTTCTCTTGTTAGCAGAGGGAAGGAATACAGCCATCTCCTCTTCTACCCCAGCAATATTACCAAACACACACAAACACACACACACACACACGCACGCACATACGCACACACACGTGCAAGTGCATGCGTATTAATAGGATATCAGGTAGGTTTCTCTATCTCATCTCCATATCCCAGCCTCACCTCTTTGGAGTTGGTATTACCACTCCCTGGAGGTTAGTTAATGCTCCCAATCTGCTCCCAGCTCCAGCTGTCTCCTCTCTTTCTTTCGAACACATCTGACTTTTCCCGGTTGCTCTTCTAAAAGCTAGTATCCTTCCTGTTTAACACCTTTTCTTGTCTTTCTACTGCCACCAGAATAAGGTTAAAACTCATTAACTCTGTATCATAGGCGCCCATTGTTCTGACTTCCACCCAATTAGTGGGACGCCAACCTAATGTTCATTTATATTTTCTACTTTACTGCCCCCAATGTCAACAAATTTTGTTAAAACTGCAAGTCTCATTTTGTGAACACACCCGACTCTCTTTCCCATTTGGGTAGCTAACAAAGCCAACCCCATGTTTGGCTTTACTCCTGTGGCTCATTCAAGGCATGGGACACATGTCCCCTTTGGGAGGTCTGTCCTGGTTCTCCCTCCCTGCAAAGAGACCTGATGTCACCATCTGTTGAGACTTGCAGCCTGCTTTGTAGCTTCATCATTTTTGTGCTGTCCTCCCTTCTGTTCAAAATGTCAGGGATTGCATTTTATTCATTTCTTAGTGTTTGATAGCATTTAGCACTAATCTTTCCAAATAACGGATGGTCAATAAGCATTTGTCTAATTAAATTGAAACACAGAACTGTCGTTTTCCCTTTCTCTCCATCACGGGCTGCCCTCAAGTCTTTCCCTGGATGGAAATTGAACAAATTAGCAAATTGAGGGAAGGAACCCAGGATGTTAGTGACACTAAGGATTTTTCTACTGCTTCACCTTGGTTGATGAAAAATTCCGAGGGTGGCTGTGACAACAGGAGCACCCGGGAACACGGGCAACATGGTAGGAGAGAGTGAGTGACAGCATGGATCTCCGGAGGGTCACAGATGTTGGACATGATGGATTTAGCTTCATGAAAATGCATCACTTTTACATGAATAGCTAAATTGAACTGTAGAATATATTGTCCCACTTGGTTAAATGCGATAAAAAGATTAGTGTACTTGAATGTGTAATCATGGCCGAACATCACAAAGGAAGAAGCGCTTGTTCTTTCTACCTTGTCGCCCGAATCAGTTTGTGGTTGTAACTTAGAATGGAAATGTTATGAAAAATGACCCAAGGGCTGAAACAATGGTCTTCAGAACTCTGTCTTCCTGACCATTTAAAATAATCCTGCCGCTTCCGATGTGCTGACTTGGGGAGAAGCCAGAGGAGATCACAGTGTGCCTGAACGAAACCAAGTCCTTCCTTCACACCCAGTACCCCGGAGCCTGTGTGTCCAGGGGCATTTCCCACACTTTCTCTGCCTCATTTTGTGTTGCTTCCAGTTAGAGATCAGAATGGTCACATTGTTAAGTGAACGTGGTTGGTGGACGTGCGTAGCCCTGGTTAGGTGTGGCGGGAGCCAAAAGACAGTGGACACATTGACGCGTGTGTCTATAGGAAGAAATTTAATGTTTAGTGTGCAAAATGTTAGACACTTATTTTTCCTTTTATTGTCAACTTTGATGTTCACAACAATAGGCTCTTTTGCTTTGCCTGGGACTCTCCCAGTTTCAGCACTGAAAATTCCTCATTCTGGGGAAACTCCTGAGAATGAAGCAAACCAGAATGGTCGGTCAACCTAGAACAAACCACAGTGTTCACCATCTTTATTTTACAGAGGAGAGGACTGAACTTTATAGATGCAAAAAGCTGGTAAATTGCTGAGCACAAGTAAAACACAGATCATCTGACTCTAAGTTTCTTGTTCTCTTTTCTTCATCATATTGAATATTCTAGGCTTATATAAACAATATATATATTTGGACCTCTTTGGGAAAGTTAATCTATATTATGATATAGCAAGCCTTGTGAGTGATGATTTGACAAAAGATCCACTGTCATAGATTTGTTTCTTCATTTGTAAAAAGAGGATAGTAATAGCATCTACATCACAGATTTCTTTTGAGGAGTAAATAATTTATATGAAAGACCTGGAAACATCAGTTTCACATAGTAAACTTAACACATCAAAAAATTAAATTAATTGTATAAGAGAGTCTTCATAAGTAAACAAATACACACAGAGTAAGATCAGTTTGTGATTATGTCGACACAGTAGGAGGATTTCCTAGTGACTAGGAGAGAACAACATCCATCATCTGAACCTTTCCCTGGAGAGAGACTAGCTTGGCTGGTTTTTAAACTTTCCATGAAGGAATTACAACTTCATCTTTTTGCATAAAGGAAAAAATACCTTACGTTTTTGCATCTAACCCATCTCCTCTGTGGTCTGATAAAAATCTTTTCTTTAGGGAGATGAAAAAAAGATAGTCATCATCTCCCATAATAACTATTTTCATGCACTTGGGTAGAGTTGTTTCATCCAGTGCATTCAGTTATAGTAGCCTCTTTTCTTCTTCTCTTGAATTTTAAAAGATTCCTCCTGATGTTAGGTTTTTATAGTTTTCATTGGAATGGTCGAGAGTTTATGGAATAGCATGGCTCCAAATGGCCCATGGAACTGGGGCAACATGGCTCCAGAAGCAGTGAGCCTAATAGTCATGAGGGAAGGCTGTGGATTCAAATCCAGACACTACTACTAGCCAGCCACATGATTTAGGGCAAGTTACTCTTCCTCTCTTGCCTCAGTTTCCCAATCTGAGTTAAATATAGAGTTTTTGATGAAAGCTAAATAAAATAATCCATTGAGGAGGTTGGGTAAAACACCTGGAACTTTCTCTAAAGCTTAACTCTATTATCACTGTCATCCAACATGTTACACTGTTGGCATTGAGAAGGAAGTTTTTAATTGTGGGAAATCTCTAAGCTTGAAATTATTTGGAGAAGGCAGTAAGCCATTTATGCAATAACCTACTATGAACCATTCTTTAGTAAGCTCGCTGAGATTAATTACTAATATACACTGGCTGGATATCCATTTAGATGCCTTCACCATCTGTGGAAAAGAATTAGGTCAAGGGAATTTTGAGTAGGTATGTATGAAGCAATTTCAACATAGTTAGTGAGGGCATGTAGGCTGGCGTACAAGTAGGGTATAATACTATATGCAATAATACTAGTGCTGAAGTGTAAGATCTTAATGCCTCTATTGAATATGTATTCTTAGGAGAAGGAGACAGAAAAAACTATTTAAACAACCCTGGGATGCACAGAATAAGGTAAGTTTTCTCAGAGCTGTCATTTTCCACCTTTTGTGCATTGTAATATCCTGTAAAGTGGGTCCATTTTGCAGTCGACAACCTTATTGTTCTCCTTTCAATTACCTGGCCATGTAGTGGATCAGCTATTTGAGGAAACACCTGTTCTCTGACCTGTTCTCTTATTATTGATGCCCTTTGAAATAGTTTGTCTTACTTCATGTTCATTGTCTCCACTGTTGGTCAGATTTTCTCTTTAACATATATGATTCTGTTTACAAAATTTTTAAAAAAGATTTATTTATTTTAGAGAGAGACTCTCTAAAATAAAGAGGGAGTGGGAGAAAGGGATAGGTAGAGGGAAAGAATCTTCAAGTAGATTCCCTGTTGAGCATGGAGCCCAATGCAGGGCTCCATCTCACGACCTGAGCTGAAACCAAGAGTCAGATGCTCAACTGAGCCACCCAAGTGCCCCTGTTTACAAAATATTACAGCAAAACATTTCCCCAAGTGTTATCTAAAATTACATCATTTCCCTTCGATTTAATTATTTGCAATTGAATTCTACATGACCAAAACATCAAGTAATAAAAATTTTCTGACAATCTAATATGTGTGCTTTGGATTTCTGTTATCTATTTATTTATCAGTTTAATTTTTTTTCTTCTATTAGTTACCCTTTACACACCAAATTTTTTTTTTTTCTGAGTAATACGTGGCTGGCTTTTTGACAGTAACTGGAAAGACTACAGAAGTTTTGCCTTGTTTCATCTGCCGCTCCAGCAAGTGATAAAACATTGCTGTTATACACAATTTTGGGGTCCCTTCTTTGTCCTTAGCTGTTGTCAACTCAAGCCACTCTATAGCCACATTTATTGCTGTGAATGTCAGGGAAGGGAAGGAACTTTGCAACTTCCTATATTAAGTATTCAACTTGTTCAAACTTTTGTAGAATAATGATATTTTGAACGATGATTAGAAAGATAGTGAGTTGGACTGTGAAAGAGAAAGAGGCTGACCTACTTGATTGTTTTGCGGTTTTCAACAGGCTCTGGAATTACCAGTGGAACTGCAACTTTCTTTTTGCTTTTTCCTTGCCAGCACCAAAACCACTCAGTTTCCAAATTACTCACCAAAGACCTTTCTCTCTTCTTTTTTTCCTCTCGATTTCTCTCTCCCTCACCCATGCCTACATATTTTCTGCCACATACATGTATAGGTGGCCAAAGTGACTTGATTAGGGTAGAGAATGTTATATGACATCATCTTGAAAGTAATGCCAGTTTATTTTGTTAATTTCTTTTATTGTGTTTAGTTGCTTATTGTCAAGACATGACACTGTGTACTTTAAAAGTATTGTTTATTAAAGCATTCATTCAACAGAAATTATTAAGCACCGTGCCACTATGGGAAATACTATACTAAACTTCCATGTAAAAATGAGACTAATGGTTCCTATCAAAACAGCCTGGTACATTGGGAGAGAATTCTAAGACTGTTTCATAATCTAATATAAAAAGTGATAATCTAGAGTAGTCTCCTGTTGCATCTTATTCTGAGCCCTGAAAGTCAAAAATGGGATTTCTCATATAAGTTCAGTACAAAGAAGGGAATGTTTTATGAAATTAATTATAATAGAAATTTGACTTATATTGTGGTTGATTTAAGGAGAGATTTGTTTTGAGTATCTTTATTGGCTGCTGAAATGCAGTGAATCATTGACATTCTGTCTGTCTTTCTAGGCAGCCAACAACTACAGAAATCCCGACTCTACCAATCAGTCATCGGATGGTGCAAGAGAGGATATTTATGTCAACTACCCAGCCTTCTCTCACAGGCCAAAGACCAGAATCTAAGCTTTTTCCTTGATCTGAGCAAATTTATGATGACTGTTATGTATGTGGATCTTTATATAATTTTTTCCCACTACTCAGTGCCTACCCTGGATACCAGTTGGTTGAATTTATTTAATTTGCTAGGAAACATACTTTATAACCTGGAGAGCATTCTTAACAGAAATGTTTCAGAAAACCTGACTCTAATTAGTGTATACATAAAGGGAAACTTACTGAGTCATGTTATGGAAGAATCCAGGGGAGAGATCAAGCTTCAGGCAAGGGTTATTTACCAAGGTTTAAATGTCATGTCTAGAATTAAGTTTGGGCATAAACCCGTTTCTGGGCCTCCTTTCGTGGAGTTGGATCCACTTTATTGGTGTTAGCCTAACTCTTATTCATGTGTTTCCCTTGTGTTTCCAACAACTCTTGGCAATTCATAATCCTTGTTTCTGCCTGGTAGAGAGTTTACTTCTCTGATAAAGCTAACAAATTTGGTTATTTGTCCATCATTAAACAGGCATTATGGCTGGAAAGGATGAAATGGCTTAAGTCAATTAAGGGTTGACCTCTAGAACCAGGACTGAGGCCAAAGCACATTACCAGGAAATTCAGGGTATCATTAGAGGAGGGAAATGGGGCCTGGAAGCTGCGCTGGTGACCAACAAATGTGCACTGCAATGCCATTCCCAAACATCTCTTATTAACCAACTAAAAAGAGAATATGTGGATGGATCTGGGTTAGCTTTCTCTCTCCCCACTTTAAAATCTGCTCTATCAGCATAGTCCAGCAGAGTAGTTGGCAGCAGAATAAATGAATGGTCAAGAGGAAGACAAATGTGACAGGGAAATCTCTTCACTCTCTGTTATCAAATAAAGTAATCCCTGATTCCACGTGGAATTCTTGCCACTCTCCCTGGCTTAGCTTTTTGAGCAAGTGTAGTAGATGGTCCAATAATAACTTAATGTTTTTGATACTGAATTTTTCTACTTCTGAGAATTATTTCAAATATGTAAATCGTTTCAAAAGAGTCAGACATCTAGGCATTATTAGTGTTTTTTTAAAAAATAATTATGGGAAATCTGAATATAGGAAAAAGAATGGTAGTTGGAAGTGTGGTTTGGGTTGTGGTAGAAACATGAGGGGGAGGAACAGGGAACAAAGAATGGGAAGATACAGAAATAACCTTGCCTTGCTTCACAGTTTGGCCAAAGACAACCCTAGCGATATCAACACAGAGCAATTAGCAGCCATCCTGTCATTGTTCAAACTCTAGACGGGGTCAAATGAAGAAAAGTAGTCCTGAAGCTAAATAACGGTCATGATCACCTTGAAACCACAATGGTCACTACCAAAGATAGCGATCATTCATGTCCCAAATATTTCTTACTCATCTCTAAAACATTCACCACAAAAATTGCATGTAAGTATCAAAGTTGTAGATTTTTATAATTTTAAGTGAACCAAACCAAATTCTCATGTTATCTAGGAAGATTTGAAGCTGTAATTTACAGTTTTAGGCGAGTCAGTGGCTATTTTATGACAATAGCTTTAACTACTATGCACGCCCAGTGTGTAGTGATTCTGTGAATCACAGAAATTATGAGTGCCCCTGCCTGCTTCAGAAAGGAAAAAGTAAAAATGTCCACTTCTCGTGAGGTATTTCCAAATTCTCAATGACTAATATGGGTGAGAAGGAAAGCGTTTCTACCAATGCAATATGGGGAAATGGAAATTCCACTTGAACAGAGGAGATGATGTGTTTGGGGGCGGGGTGCACAATACAACCAGATGCCATTGTCCTGGAGGTTTCACTCATGGAAGAATTCTGCGGCAGAGCCTGCAGACCATTTAAAACCAGTCTCTTTCTCCATGAATGTTTTGCTTTTTCTTTAATCTGTCACTCAGAATATTTATGAGAACTATATCCTCTGTCCCTCTTCTTCGTGTATTCTTCCTCTGCAGAGCTCAGGATTTTTCAGGCATTTGGAACCCTTCTAAGTCCTGCTGGAATTTCTCTGTCCTCCCCATCCCACCCACTGCCGCTGGTCCTGTTACACTCTCAGCTGTTCATGCTGATGAAATTCTACTCACTAATTTCCTTTCCCTGGACAGCTTTACTTATTAACAAAGCACTTTCATTATTGTCTGCTTAATATCATTCCTAATTTGCTAGAGTTTCATAACTCTACCATATATATATATATATATATATATATATATATATATATATAATATGTATATGTATAAAACTATACCTACTATATAGATACTATATGGTATATATAGTATATTGCGTGTGTATGTGTGTCACACACACACATATATATGTACATATATATATTTCCCCCTAATCTGTTACACCTACTATTCTGTTGTTATTAAGGAAACGGATCAAAACAGTTCCACAGAATAAAATGTCAGAATTGAATTAAATTATGTTTTAAATCTTTTTTGAAAGGTGCTACTTAGGGAGCAAGATGCTTCCTAGGATTCTTTTTTACATATATAATTTATGATGATATATAATATATTACATAAAAATCTATGTTTCCTTTGAAAGCCATAAATGTAAATTTGAATATTTCCATTAAAGTAACCAATGAAAGGGAATTGCTGTGTGATGACAAGTTAGGTAAGTTTGTTAAATGTCATTATAGAGTATACAGTTTTGTTGGGGAAAGAATACATGCCATTAACCTACGATGACTAGGTATTGATTGTATTATCATCAGAGAGACCTTGAGACATTATTTAAGGGCCTTTATGCATACTGAGAAAATAGAATTGAAATTTCATTAGCTTGTAATTATGCTTGTGGATGCAAGGCAGTAGATGAGGCTATATTCTTTAGTTGGTCAATATTAAATTTTTAGGATTTTTAAGTGAATCAATTTATTACTAAAATATTATACATATAAATTTAAAATACATTGGTTATCAATTTACAAGACAAAGGAAGATAAAAATAACTTCAGTAGATTTACTTTCATTGTAAATACTCAAGTTATGTTGGTTTATATAGAACTATCTTAAATCACATCTACAGCTGCATTACCGTAATTTACCAAATTGGTAGAGTCCACATTGTAATTAGAAATTGCTGTAATCAAAGTGCTTCTCCTTGATTTATAATAATGTGCTATATTCTGTACTGCTTGTATGAGATTTCAGCAAGATTGGAGGTATTGTAGAACTCAATGTTTATAAAGTTCAGTTGGAGGTGCTAAATTGTGAGTAAAGTGTTTAGCTTCTTTCCACAATAGTGGAAAAATATCTTTGAAAAATATAAAGTGGTGCAAACCTATAACACAAGTATCATCATTAGTTTGGCCACTACTAGAACATAGTACCTAGAAAGTATTGACCTTCACATTCAGGCTTTTGCATAAATTAGTATACTTTTCTACTGGTCTTTTCACTGGAATTATTCTAAGTCAAGTCTCTAGGCTCTTATACATTTATCTGAAACATAAAAAAAGTATTTTTTTTAACTTTTCTATTGCTAGTGACCCATGTGTGGAACTGTGGCTTCTAGAATTCACTGCAATGCTTTCTAAGGGAATTTTACAAAATCTTCAAGGTTGGTTTACATAGTATTTCAGATTCAAAGCACTAACTGTGTTGTAAGGTATCATAATAAAAGACCGAATCTGGGGATATGTGTGATAAATGTCTGCAATAATTCCCATTTGTTGCCTATTGTCCCTGTTTGAATGATGAGTTATATAATCACCCTGTTTCGAACATTTTTTCCAGTTTTATGTGTAATTTCAGATTGTCTGGTTTTGTAGGGCATGCAATGTACCTGACATACTGAATTCTGTTGTTTGAATGAATAAAGTGTCAGTGGTTTGAATTTTTTCTGCATTTAACTCTTTATGTTAATATTATTCTAGAGGACTTTTTTTCTAATAATCTTTGATGGCAGGTAAAACTAATGATGGTGAAACACTGCACTTTATAACTTCTATAGCACTGCAACATTCAGTGCATTTTCCAAGTGCGTGGAGTTCAAAATCAAAGTGCTGTATGAGGGGTTTTTGCAAATAAATAGTTTCCTGCCCTTCCCATTTCCCCCCACATTGAGACAACAAATTTCACTTCCTCTGATTACTTTATTTCTCTCTACTTTTCTGAATAGCATGCTTATATCATTACTAGATTTTTTTTCAATTTAGACATTGTATTTTGATGCAGATGCTTTCTTCTCCACGAACTCACCACACATGCATACATTTCTCATGTGCCCATCCTTCCAAAATATTTGTATTAAAGTTTGATTATTTCAATATTTGGTGTTTATGTTTTTATGACTTTGCCAACACTCTTCTCAGCTGAATCAAATGGTAAAAATGATCATGCTTCTCTCCTAGAGAACTTTGGTTTTCACCTAGAGCTAATAATTGTCTCTTTTTAGCTTTTAATAGTTTTGTATTTACCTTAAGTTTATCTCAAACCCTTCACCAGTGACCTAGATAATCTCTCCAGATTCTCTGTGATGCAGCAGATGTTCCCAACTTTAACTTCCTGAAAAATTTACCCTAGAATCTTGACTTGGGTCATTAAGCAGTGGTTCTTCCTGCATAGCTGTCATCCTCTGTCTACCTTCAGAAAAAATGAAGACAAAGGAACATAAAACCTGGAATCAATTCTAGAAAATGCCCTAGTACACAAGGCTATGAGGTTCCAGATTGCAAGTGTTTACCCAGTGACCTGAGCGAGGAACAGTAAGAAACATAATATTTGGGTTTGTGTCTACAAGAGTCGGGGGTATTTGCTGTAATCTTTGGAAGCTGATGTTGACTGCTCTAGAAAAACAGAGACAGAGAGAGGGAGAGGGAGAGAGGGCACCAATGCTTGGGAAATGGGGAGAAAATGTGGCAACTCCAGTGGTCCATAAGCAGGATGGCACATTTTAGATAGACTTTAATATAAATTCAGGACCTTATATAATAACTGATTTATTACAGGTGTATCCAAATATATCCAAGGTTGTTTCTGAATAAGTTGGTGAATAGACAAATACAAGTCACAATCCATATCAACACTCTCAAGAGTACTGAAGTAGTGGCCAACAGTTCATTTTTAATAGTGTTATTGAGATTGGATTTGGATATGAGGATTCACCCATCTCCCAAAGAACAGATCTATTGTATATTATTCTTGACTTTAACTTTAGTCCAGTTTACTGATTTTTTAAACTGTAACTTATGTCTAGACAGGTGTGTCTTTACACAAAAATATCAATTTCTTTGTAACATATAACCTCCAAAATTCCAAGTAAGAAGTTGACCTTTGTCCATTTTTTAATGGAAAACTGCTAATTAAAATAATATAAATGTCATAAAATTATACTAAGTACCACTTGACGAGTAGAAACAAACATTAAAGGAAGAACGCAATGAGTAGACAGCACCAATCTTGTACATGTGGCCAAAGAAGCAAAGGTCCTTTCTGGATTATGAAAGAAGCAAGGGTCCTTTCTGGATTATGAGTTTAAAATATCCCCTGAGTTCAAAATGTCAAGCAAAATTCTCCAAATCCTGGAAGAGTGATGCCAAACGATATTTGTAAGACAAGAAGCTCTGATAACTTTCTTCACTCTTCAAAATTTAAAGAATCTCAACTGATTTTTAATTTTTCTGGAAATTCATTTTTAAGATGATCTCCTTCTTATTCAGTCACTTATTCATTACAACCTTTATCCTAGGTATTCAAAAGTACTTCTAGTGAATAAAACCATTATTCTTTAATCAGATGATTGGGTGAGATTTTGAGCTCTCCAAAGTTCTCTCAATGTTATTAAAATTTCTTATTACAGCTTTTCATGTGTCTTTGGTCTGTGACATTCACAAACATTTCTTCAGTAGAATTGCTTGCCCTTTCTGCTCCCTGCTCCTATCCATTCCCATGAAGGCCTGGCCCCTGTTGATTATGTTATTATTACTATTTTTTAATTCCTTAGGTGAGACAGGAAGACCACAGGAGCCCAGACTAAGTTCGAGACCTGTGCTCTGGTGAAGTCCTTTCCTCTGGAGGGTAGGTGGGTCTTTGTTATTGAGAAGGCTCTTGGTTTATTTCACAGTGGTGACCCTGCTTGTTCCCTTGCCAGATCCATGAGGGGACCTTTCTCAGGTCCTCATGGTGTTAGCATTAAACCTGGAAGTCCTTCCTCATGTACTTTTTTAAAAAAGATTTATTTATTTATTTGAGAGAGAGAGAGGGAGTAGGAAAGAGAGAGAGAGCACAAGCAGGGGGAGCGGGACATGTAGAAGCAGGCTCCCTGCTGAGCAGGAAGCCCAATGCGGGGCTCAATCCCAGCACCCTGCCCGGGTTCATGACCTGAGCGGAAAATGCTTAACCGACTGAGCCACCCAGACACCCCTCCCCATGTGGTTTTAATACATGTGTTTTCTGGTGCCTTGGTTTCTTACCTGTTTCTTTGTCCTGACATTATGAAGCTTCACTAGGCTGTTCTGACATTGGAATCGGATCCATGTTGCTCTTTGGCCCATTTTCATAAACCATAGATCCACCTGACAAAATATTTATGGCATATGAAAATTTGGCACAAATGTAGAATATAATCTGAAAATTAGTATGAGATTATGCTCAGTTTCCCTGACTATGTCCAGATCAACATCAGGCCTCATAAAATTTTTAGTCCAAAAAGAAGCAAAAGGTAGTAAATAGAAATTCCATCTCAAACCATAAGAAGACAGTGATGGGTTAAGTCTACTCCATCAGCAAAAATTAAGTCAGAGGAACTGTCAGCAACACCCATCCATCACAGAATTTAGTCTGAAGCACCAGACTAAATGAGCTTTTTTAAGATTCTGCTAAAATGGATTGAAGTGCAAGTCACAAGGAAGTGTTTCCCTGGTCACATGTATTCAATATTAATTTATTTTAAGCATCAGTCACATAAAAGGTAAATGAGAATTAGAAAAATCTATGGATAAGAGAAACTAAGGAAGGCATTAACAGTATGATCAAGAAATACATATACATAAATATGTTTTATGTGTTACGTTTTATGGATATAATTAATTAGTTACTATTTGGCTTCTACAGAAGAAAACACATGATAAAAAGAAAGATAAACAAAAACAGGTGACTTGAGAAGGTAGGTTCTGTGGGAGTGTTACACGATGGGCATTGGTGGAATGCTCTCATGCATGTGTGAGTCACTTTACCATGAGAGATAGACCCGAGGCAGAGCTGCCCCCTTGTTTCTTCACTACCTATGGCCATAACTTAAAATACTGCAAAAGTTTTCAAAGAGGTCATTCAATAATTTCTTCTCAAACTCAACCCTGTTTCTCTCCACATGTTAATGGGAGTACGTTGAAAATTTCTATTGAGTTAGACTAATATCAAGCAAACAACCGCAAACCAGTTACCATCTCCTTCAAGTTAGGGAAAAGCATTAGTAATAGCCACCGGTTATCATTGTACAAATCATATGTTATTTAAGCTTCAGGGAGAACACAGTATCTAGATAGGAAGCAAAAAGGACAAATGTGATCTCTACTCAAGAGTCATCAGCAATGACCTGAACTATTTGAGAGATCATAATGCTCCAAATCCCACTCATAAATGCAACTTAAACACACAGTTAAATATAACACATAAATGTTATTGTTTAAAATGTCAAGCACCATAATGTAACATTTCTGGGAGTATAATGCCTCTTGGGCCTCTATACATCTTGCATTTCCGCTGAAGAACTAAGAAGGAGAAATGTCACATGACGGATGGAATTGCATTTCCATGTACTACGTTGATTTTACCTGAGATATCAAAGAGCACCCATATCAGCCTAGGTTGTGCACAATATTAAAAGTAGCAGTGGGCACTCTTTCTTATCGAATACCTAGACATCCCATTTACAAATTCTAAATGTACAACAATTCATTTCAGTTATGTTTCCCCGTCAGAACTCTCAATGATTCAGGCCATCTCAGTGGTTCAAATGCCATCCCCTCTCAGTATTGAGAAAGAGAATCAGATGTGGTGGGGAAGGAGGGAGGGGAGCTAAGTAGACTATCTACAGTATACCTCTGTAGCGGTTTTCCTTTAGATTATATTGCTGAGAGTGAGGGTTATTTCTGGTTAGTGGCTTTACTATTTATTGTCTTGGACACCAAACTCTGTCTCTATATTTAACTCTGAAATATAATTGCTAAAAAACCCATAAACCTCAAAAATAGCAGGCTAACTAAAACAATTTTTTAATGAATACTGGAACAAGAAAGGGTTTACTGTGTCAAGGGATATTGGCTGTATACCACTAGACTGATTGTACCTGCTTCAGGACTTGAAATGCATACTTCTTCCCTAAGTGGCAAGCTCCTTAGAGGAGAGCTCAACTCCTGCTCATTTTGAATTCCTAGATCTTAGAAGATTCAGTGGATGGTTTTTAAATTCACTTTTGAAATAGCATTGTCTCTTTTGGCTACCTTATATCCAAAGTTTGCAAATATTCGGAAAAGTATAAGGTATGTAGAAGAGATCTCTGTAATTCACACATGCATAGAAAGTGGGTGACTCCATATTTGTCTTATGCTCAAGTTTTTGTCAAGAGAGGAGTTGAGAATTTTAGAGAACGTGGTTTAAAACTTTTATACAATTCAAATAACAGGAGCTAATTTTGGAGCTATGTTAGACAACCTTGTCTAATAATTTCCTATGATTAAAAAAAGCAGGGTCTTGGGGCGCCTGGGTGGCTCAGTCGTTAAGTGTCTGCCTTCGGCTCGGGTCATGATCCAGGGTCCTGTGATCAAGCCGCAGCTTCGGGCTCCCTGCTCGGCGGGAAGCCTGCTTCTCCCTCTCCCACTCCCCCTGCTTGTGTTCCCCCTCTGTGTCTCTCTCTGCCAAATAAGTAAATAAAAATATCTAAAAAAAAAAAGAAAAGCAGGGTCTTAACTCTTGAGAGAAAGAGAGACAGAGAAAGAGAAAGAAGATGAGGTGGAGAAGGAGGAAGTGAAGAAAGAGGAGGAGGAGGAGGAGGAGAGGAGAAGGGGAGGGAGAAATACAGAGACAGCTTTGAGAAAGGGATTTAGGAAGCTGGGGAGACTGGCCTCTCTTACCTCCCCTAACACCCTTATTTCTAGCCATCTCATGTCTTCTGTGGAAAGCCAGCAAACCCTGTTTGCTGTCAGGGTTCCTGCCTGACACTGAGGTATATATATCAAAAGTAATTAAAAGTGGGCAAGAACCAAGAGCGAGGAGATGTTGCATGCCCTTTACTCATGTTTTGTAAGTAGTAAGCCCTCAGTAAGTATTTAGTGGTTGACATGGCCTTGGAGATCATATAAAGCGGCAGCCTGAAATACCTAGATATTAAGATAATTCATATTTCCATGAATGTTTAGATACCCTATCTAGGTCTTGCTTAAACATTTATTTTTCTAATTCACCATATGGATATCAAAATTAGGTAAATTTGTCTAATGTTTTTCTTGACTAACTTAGAAATCAAGATAGCAGTTTTGCCATTTGGGGCGATTCTTTGGTTTTGTTTTTCTTCATTATGTTACAAAAACAGCAGAGTAATTGCTCCTGGGCTGTGCCCTGCGGAATGCATTTATTAAATATCTTCTTTGATGTTGGCTCCAAACTTATACAAACCTTTGCACTTTTCATAAAGACTTTCCCCAGTAAATATAGTCCTCACGGTTTTAATAGTGAGAAAACGAGGAAGGAAAATCCATCAAGTTCACATCACCAGTTTGTTACGAAAGTGTCACCAAAAATTCATATCCAGGAGAAGCTGTGTTTTGTTCAGCATTTACAACGAGGGGCCCCTTCACTGCCCCTCATGTTCCAAACTTCTCCTGGCTGACAGAACTGAAAGCTCTCGTACAGTTTTCATCGGTTTCTTCAAATTCATGCCTTTGGCCAGACCTACCCCAACTGGGTATTTTAGCACCCTGCCTGCTCCATCCAGGCTTCCTCACCCACTCTGATGTCTCTGATCATCAAAAATACTCCTAACAAATTAATCTAGTGAACTAACAACAAATGCCCAGCTAGTATTTAAAGATTAAGTTTGAGAAACAGATTCTGTAAACGTATCTGCAAACAGGTCTAAATCCAGGTGACAAAAGGTTCAATATCAAGGGATGGAAAATCAGAAAGTCATCAATATCTGGTGCGGTCATGACTGTACACATTTCACCTTCGAGGTGAAATCTTTGTCTACCAAATGTTCATTTTCAGTGATTTTCTTTGGTTGTTAAAGGGTGAGCACAGTGCTGGAGGGAAAGTTGTTTTCTAGTTTTGTCACACTGTGAAAGCCACTTAAAAACTCTGGATGTCACTTCACTAGAAACATAAAACTATTGATCACCAGTGCCATTGTCAATATTAATATTCTATGATTCCACCAAGCCACAGTTGCCCTAATAGAAATTATTTAAGATAGGGTTAGGAAAACACTGGGAATGCATAATAAATTCTCAGTAATCTTACACTTAATAAAGGGCCTTCTTTTATTTTGAAAATAGCAAGCCAAGGAATGAAGGAATAAGTGACATTTTAAAGGTTAGCAGACTACGATTGTCAGAATCCTGTTTAATTACATAGTTACAGTTCATCACATGGTAATAAAAATATAAGGAAACCATGTAATATCATAATGAACAATATTAAATAACTCATGGGTAAAAACCATCAATTTAGATGTTCAAAATCTCAATCATGCAAAGTTGTGGTGTAAAGTAGTAGTTTTGAACTGCTTTTTTTCAGTAATGGAGGATTTCTTAAATTACTATAAATTACCCTCCTTGTAGCCATATCAGTTGTAAATTTCTTAGAATTATGAGGAAGGCATTAATAACAATTGATTAGGTGTATCTACTAAGGATTGAGATACAGAAACTATGAATTCAGAAGGTAATTCTTATAGTATGTATTTCATGTGTTTTTACCAAGGGGAAAAATCACGCAGACAGATTTAAAAATAATTTAATTTCCTAATTTTATTATTGCCTCATTTTTATAATATTTTCTGCTCTGCCAGAAATTCACATTTAGGTTCCAGGGACAGCTATTCCTTTGCATTCCATTCCAAAAGGTGGCTCAACTAGTATTTAAGTACAGACGTCCCCAAACTATTATCTGGAATAGATTGTGATGAAAAATAAGGTATGTCAAATCATATAATTTCTGGTAGAAGCAAATTTGTAATGGATATTTTATTTCTTAACAGGGGCCTAGCATCCAAAGTTATTTTTATCAAAATAATCATAAACATTATATTTAATCAATGACAAATGACACCTCTTTACAGAAGACTTCACAAAGTATATATAAATTAATTTAAAAGAATTTATAGAAAGCAAACATAGAACACATCATTTAATATATTTTGAAGATTCGTAAGGATAAGGATTTTAAAAGATGGGATAATTCTGGGTGGACCTAGAAAAAAGGTAACAAATGTAGCACATACAGACAGAGTAGGTCAAAAGTAAAAAAAAAGTGTGTGTGTGCGTGTGTGTGTGTGTGTGTGTGTGTGTGTGTGTGTGTGTGTGTGGTGTTAGGGTTTGTGCAGAGAAGGTACAAGGGGGCCTCTGCAGGTCCTGGGAGTTCTGTCATCTGCCGTAAAGATGATACTGGCATTTATGCTCATTTATTGTCAGGGAGTAGATGGATTCGTTGTTGTAATTTATACACTGCCTGCTATTACCAAAGTAATATAGAGTGCCTTATAACTAGAAGGAATCTCTATTGTCTATTTTAGGTCTTCACAAAAATTTAGAGCTTCCTTTCCCCCACTGAACCCACTGATACATATATATATATAAGAATAAGCACTGTTCTTTGAATTATGCAATAGATATGTAAATCTGAATTTGATTAGTCACATGATTTCATAATCACCTACACCATGCTAATTTTTGATTTATATATAATATTAAGATGCTACTGCCATTTTATTCTTCATTTTCCTCGCCTTTCAGCCCATCTGTCAAATAGTTAATACTGAAACACCATAGAAACCCTCTTACATTGTTTTCTTTGAGAGAAAATCTGTAGTGACTTTTGAAAAAAAAAATTGTCATTATCTCCATCTTCTTTTCCTGAACTTCGGCTTTTAAATTCCAGATTTCCAAAAAATAAGCAAGTCTTATGAGGCTGTGGATCACTTGAGTGAATTAAGGTAGCAATCAGATACCAATATGAACACCACGGCAGGGTCAGGGTTGACCTCGCTCCACCCAATGCATGATTCTCTGTCTACAAAAAGGGCTGATTTTATGCTCTCTTTAAGTCTAAAATCATCTGAAAGGTAGAGAACAGATGGAGAAAGTGAATTGTATCAACAACTAAAACTAGCTCCAAATAACTATTAAAAAATTTAAATTTATTCATTCTTCTTAAAATTGGAATATGGAATATAGGGTAGTAGGCATAGAAGATAAGGTAAAATAAAAACTTATTAAACAGAATTACTAGAAGGAAATTGTAATATTTCTCTTACAAATGTACTTTTCCTCTCCTTTAAATGTTTACAAGATATTAAAATCTTAAACTTGGAAAACTGTATGAAAATCATGAGTAAAATGTGGTTTTCATACTAGGTAATTTTAACTGATTTCTCATTCATCGAGGCTTCAGTTAATTTAAATAATTGTCTACTGAAGTGTATAAGAAACTTGATATGTAAGCTATTTTATTGTAAAAAAAAGGTCATTTCCCAATTTCAACTGAAAATGGAAGATTTTTGAAGTTCACATGAAATAAAATGTAAGCCCGATGTTATTATCTAAACGCATTGTGACAAACGGACAAACGCCAAGAAGAATTAAGCCAAAATGCTACAGAGTGATAAAGGTCCCCAAAATAATAATCCCAATTACAATATGATGAATCAGTAGGAATACAAAACATATACACTTTTTTTTTTTAGTTTGACTATCACTTTAGAATAAATAAGTTTGAACTTCCAATGAAGAACTGGGTGACAATGTAAGAGTAATAAAATTTATAACAATCATTCATGACCTACAAGTCCTGTGAATTGTCTCATAAAGCCTCTCTATTGACATAGTAAGTGATGAGTCCAGGAAAGGTTAGGAACATCTGAAAAATCTGAGGAGACACTTAAATGTTATGCAAGGGCCCATTTTTTTAGAGGCCATGTGGCATTTCTCAACTCCCACTGCATCTAAATGGGAGACAAGATGGAGCCACGGAAGTAGTCCTGGCCCAGGAGCCTGGAACTGGGCAAAACTATTCCTGATTGTTTCTTTGCCTTTGAATAAATGACAGCATTCATGGGTTTGGGTTTCCTCCTGAATAGAATATAAGGTGGGACCTTTATTCTACATGATGGCTTCCAGAGCTAGCTGGCATCCTGCCCATCTAGAAAATGTGCCCAACATCTCAGGATACTTCCATGAGACTCTGTAAACTAGCTGTTGCCTCAACAAGTTGTAATAATTATAGAAATGATACAACAAAGATTCACATTCTTGAGTAAGAAAGTAAGGATTTGTGGTAGTTTCAGGGAGAAAAAGGCGGGTTCATTCTGCAAATACATTCATAGAGAATGCATGCACGCGGCTGTGGCTCTCTTCTGACATACTTAGCCCCCAGCCAGGGTCACGGATAACATACCTTCATTTCAAAACTCAAATGAAGTTGACCGTACCAAAATGATCCTCATGTTACCAAAGAGACATTTTACCATGGGGTTTTTGTTACACATCCTTTCATGTTCAATAATTTTCACTAAACCCAAGGAAGCATACTTATTGGTTATGTGTTGTCTTTCTGTGGTCATTTCAAAACATGGCCCAACTGCTGTCTTCTTTTGATTGCATGGTAGGTACCAGATGAAGCTGATCAAGAAGGCCAAGTCTGTGATATGGAACTGAAGTTAGAATGTTAAGAAAGTAGAGTCTTAGTGCTACTTTGGACATTTCATTGGAGTCTTTATAATTTTATCTAAATTGCTGCCCTCCTGAGTAGGTCCCGTCCTTTTTCTCTGCCCCCTCCATGGGATATTGTTCTCCATACATTTCATAGGCTAGAAATTCATCTGTGTGGCACATCACCTAGTATTATAGTAATGGAAATATAGTGGCCAATTTTTATCTATTTGGAGAAGGCCAAGGTTGAGGAATTGTAAAGTATGGTTAATGACTGATAAAGTAATTTGAAATTGCAAGATACTGATCGACATGATATGTTAATAGAACTGGAGAAAAGTGTATCATTTTCACTTTGAGCAGTTTTTAGTATAATATTTCTTATAAGACATAACGTGTTAAAGACCTAAAGCTCAAAAAAAAAAAAAAAAAAGGCCAAAAGCTCAGCCCCACTGAATGTATATTGCCCATTTATTGTGCTGCGTTATAATCATCAAAACTGGACTATGAATTTTTTTATAAGAATATAATTTGCTTAGCTTGTTTTCATTGTAGCATTAATGGTTGATTTGAGTAAGTGGCTCAAATAATCCCCTAAAGGGATTAGGGTACTCATGCTTTTTTACAAAGTTTTCTGGGATATTGGCCAAAGAACAAGGGGCAGACATCAGTTTTTATGATATGTTTTTAATATCTACTCTAAAGATACCACATGCAATAAATAAATTGACTGTAGAAACTATTAACTGTGTAATGTTATTTATCAGTCCACTGTTTCTATATTGGACAGAAAGTATTAGTGGTAGACCATTTTATAGGTGATAAATGATTTCCAAACATAATTGCCCAATGAAGACAGAAAAATTGTACAAGATACTAGGACTAGTACTCTAGTTACTACTTGGTGAAAAAAAGTGAGGTTTACTTTTAATAAATAGGTTTCACTTTATTTCACATGTTCCATCAAACAGCATCCTCCCTAGTATATAAGTAAATATATATTTCTTATTTCATTAAGTTCATATTGGGGCAGTGGCCAGAACCTACTGATTCATAAATATCTGCAACCTGCATAAATAAATTAGTTCTGAGTGCCTATTACTCATTCAATGAATAAGTGAAAGATGTGTTTTCTTTTCCCCCCACCAATATGGTATACTATTGGGTCAAGGTTATTTTATACTTTTCCACACTTCAAAGATAATGTCAGGTGTTGGTCATGGGTGCAACAATTAGTATTCCCAGAAGAAAACTTGAGGATGTAAGAAATAACCTCTCCCCCCTCCCACCATGTCATCTTTCTGTGAACTCTGTGTACACCCTCCAGGCTTTCTCTGCTCTCAGAAGAGCCTCCATTACTCGGGTCAGGGCCCTTCACCATTGCTCTCTTCCAACCCAATACTGAAACTGCGACCATCTTCACTCACCTGCCTAAATGTGGTTGGAACCCCAACTGAGTCACTTTCAGAAGGAGCCAAAGGATGTCTTCGGTTCATAGCAACCCCAATGGCAGGAACGATATAATACAATTTCTGAGGGAGAAAAATGACTTGCAGAGTGTAAAGGCATCTTCAGTCAAAACCTATGAGCTCAAGTGAGTTGAATACATGTCTATGTCCATTCTAATTGCTCCAATGAAATTGGTTTTATGAAGTTCCAGGAGAATAGTATGGTAACTTTTCTTTCATCTTTGGTTTTCGTAGAAGATTTATATGCTCATTTTTATCACAATGCACACTGCCTTATGTCAAGTATATTAGGCTAATATAGATTCTCCTATCTGTTCGGTTAGCAATTTTAACTCAGCTACAATTATAAGTATAGATGGAGGAATATGCTAGAATAAATCTCCAAAAATGTACCATGGGAGACTTTATAGCATTATCCTCATTGGGATGAGACTGGGTTAAAGAATTGGGAAGGAAATTTCTCTCACATACTCTTTTAATGACATTATTTTCAGAATGAACTGGCCCAAGGTTAGCCTGATCTTTGGTATCTCCTCAGTTATGCTCACTGGTAATGATCACAAGCAAATGATGTTCTGGAAGCAATTTCATGCAGGTATTGTGTCTTCTACCAGACACAAGAGCAGACTCATCTAATTAGCAGAATCCCGCCCCCCCCCCGCCCCGGACTCTCTCTCTGTGCTTCTCGCACATTAATGAAGCTGAGACATGAACCAGGACCCCTGAGGGGCTTTCCCCCCGAGTCCCATGTAGAAACTGTGGTCTCTAAGCAACAGCTCGACTGAGTGAGCGGGTGAGAGCCTTGCTCTGAATGTGGCACCACCAGGAGCTGTGCTCAAATGGTCTCAGCGGGGAGTTGCTCTGGTGTGGTTTACAACGGATTTCAGAAGCAAATGCCAATGTGCTAAGTGATTCAGAGGTGTGTGACCCTGCAAGCTGGGATTTTAGGGAAGGCTGTATCATCATCAGGTCAACCAGGCATCTGCTTTTCTGCTGTGTCAGCAAAATTCACAGCACAGAGAGTTTGAATAATTTTCTTTTTATCCCTGAAAGCTTAAGATAATTATTTTTCACAGCCACATTAGGTCTTATGATTAGCATCTTGATGGGGTTTTCATACTTATCTGAGAGATTCAGAGAGTCTGGGTTGTTGTTATAAGTGTAAATTTATCTAGGAGGGACCCAGAACCATTTCTAGTCAGTAGTAATTCTATGAAATGAATTCGGAATCTGCATTCAAGCTACGGATAGAGATAAAAAAAAAAAAAGAGTCTTATTACAGATCAGCAAAACAGATACCCCTTCAACGGCCTAACTTTAATAGTTTAAAGAATTTTGCTATTAAGAAAAAAATTCAGGCTTTTATCTTACATGATCTGGGCTCATTGTTCTTTAGATTCCCCTTGGAGTATTTATAAGCTGACCATCTTAGGCATGTGGCATCAGATAATTCAGGCAGAATGATTTTTATTTTTACTTGAGTAAACTTCAAAATTAAGGACAAAAATATCTTTGTTGACCTTAATTAAATTAGCCAAATTTTTTAGATCACGTGGAACCCAACCACTCACTTCCCTCTAAACTTGGTAGTTTTGTCACGAATGTCAGAGATGAAAAAAAATATTTGATCCGTTTTCTCTTATAATCCCAGCCAACCCATGTCCATTAAAAAGAAAGTAAGCTTAGCAAATTCTGGTTACACACTAAATCACAAGCACCCAATGGCTTTTGAGAATGGCATCTATAAAATCTTAAATAATTAACATCTACAATCCTGTGCCCATTGTTCTCCCAACTGTAAAATAGCTAGTTCTTTTTAGGTATATACATATACTTTTTATCTCTTTCTTGAAATACAGTTTCTCATTTAAAGTCTTTCTTTTATTTGAGGGTAAATGGAAGCAGTGGGTGATAACACCTGATCTTCCTCACGTAGCTCGGAGGGATGGTCAAAGAGAGAAACACTGTCAAGAAGGGAGTACTGACCAGAAAGACAGTGTGGTGACATGACACGTAGGACAGACAGCTAGACCGGTTCTCTTGCCTTCGTTTTCGAGTGTGTCCCTCCTTCTCACATATTCATTTATACTTGTCAGAGGAGCAGACTTGACTACGTAAATACTTTTGCTAATAAGAAGCCTTTTTTTTTTACAGCACTATTTTAAAAATAGCTATTCAACATAACAATCTTAATGTTAATGCACCAAATTACAGTATTCAACAATGTAAGTGAGCATATCCTGTCACCCTCAGCACACATTTGATATATACTTGTTAGATATAGATGGATACAGCAATATCCGTATCTCTATTTGTCTACAGATGCACACACACACACACACACACACACAGCAGAGCTACAAGGCCCTGCTCAACAGTGTGTTCTAGATCTCGGGTTCCCTTAATTGTCACTGGGGCGTATTTATATGGAGAGTTATGATGCCATTTGTAGACCTTGCTGGATTTGTCCCCGTCAAAACTTTCCACGCCACATAGGTTGTGGTGGGTGACCTTATGTCTAAGGACAGACCCTCAGGCCGGAGGGCTGAGCCACGAGGACAGGGGTCAGGCCCACCACCCAGGCACAACCCAGTGTGGGCAACTTTTCATGGTGCCCAGAACCAAAGGATTTCATTTAAATGACTGTTCATACGATTTGGATTCTATTTTTGTAAAACATAGATTCCCCCCCAACCCCCAAGAAACTCAATAAATAAAGGACTTAGCCACAGAGTCAAGGAAGCAGAACTCCAGTTTTTAACCTTTCACTGGGATCGGGGCTAGACCCGCCCCATTTCAATTTTGCCTGCAACTGGTCTTCCAAGAGGCTGAGGGTGCAGCAACCCCACTAGCAGGTCCAGACAGACTGTCTCTCTGGTTGGCAGTGGCTCTCTGACTGTCATTGAATGAGGCTGGAGCTGTAGCTGAATCCGTAACTGCTCGACCGGGACAGAGACGGCTGAGTCTCTTCGCTCTGCTCCGAGGCGTAGCTGGGAAATGTCTGTGCACGTGACATCTTTGAGGAACTAAACCCATGACCTGAGAGAAGGGAAGGAAGAAAAGGTGTACTAAGAAATAGATTCAGAAAGGCAAAGGGATATATTGAAAACAAAAACCCCACAAAAACCAAGCAAACAAGGCAGATGCCCACAAATCCTCAAAAGAGAGCTCCAGGTAAGTACCTAAGTGTGAAAAATGGAGAAATTTGGTGCATTATTTCTCTTTGAGTTAAAAATGAATTCAGGGCTCAATATTTTCCTCAAGCGTGTCTTGTCAAAAATTCGGATGCCAGGCAGCTAGGTAAATTTTCTAGAGATCTCAACCTTCTAGTAGCCTCCAGCTATTGGAATACAAGCAGAAAAGATTTTCTGAAAAAAAGCTGTTTTTGATGGAGAGCCTGTGAGCTGCATTCTTTTCTTTTATACTCACTTTCAGCATACAAAAGCAAATTATAAACTTTCTTAAAACCTTTTTTGAGCGGGCAAATTACACTGCACCCGAACCAGTAACCATCAATTAGCAGGAAAAGCTTTCACAATTGTAGACTTCAAGGCCCTGACTTACCCTGTCGGTTTTGTGAGTAACTGAACCCACTTCGTGATATGATTAACCTAAACAGTGAATCTTTATGGTTAATAAAATGGCCGGAAAGTTTACTCTTCTAGAAAATAGATTTAAGGAAAATTCTATCTATGCTTTTGGGAGTTCGGACGCATCCCTGAAATGAAATACTTGTCTAATGCAAACAGAAACAGAAGTGACCACCGAGAAGCTTGTCAGAATGCTGACAACAGAGGGAGAAAAATGTCACTATTTCTAGGGGCCTTCCCATCCTTTTTCTTAACCAGGAATTTATTCTTCATACTTGAGAATGAGCTTAATGAGCAGAGAAGAAAACTAGATCCAGTGCGCTCCGCCCTTCCAGAGAGTATATTTTACCCAAAGGAAAAGATGTATCTAGTCTGATTGGTAATGTTTCTGGTCTCTACCAGGAGGAATGGGACACACAATCCGCTCTCACAGAAACGAGGAACATCTAGTCCTTTTCCTTAGGTGGCGCTGTGGAGAGGTCATGCACCTAAAGCCAGTTTCATCATCAGGTGAGTTTGGTGACTTGGAAAACATCCTTGCAGTTTCAGAAGCTTGGGGTCCAGGGAGAAATGCAAATGAATTGGGTAATAAAAGGCTAATTAAACTGGTAGAACCTCTTAATGTTAAAAAATAGTGACAGTGAAATCTTGCTTTCTACATAAAAAATCACTTTCACTGTGGCCTAATTCCCTTGTAGGTTAAGTCTCCCCACGAGCAGATCAGGGGAGAAGGGAGATGTGGGCATTTCCTCTTTGCCTTGCCCTCTGGCTGCTCCTGGGGTTCTGCCAGCCCAGCTTCCTTCTGAGCGTCTGGACCTTTCTGCTCCCTGCCCTGCCTCTCCCAGGGCCCCCTAACCACCTTTCCTCTGTGGGTGGGAATGCTGCCCACTGTTGCCCGTCCTTCACAATTCCTCTGTCACTTCCCTCCCAGTACTATAAATAGTCCTTTAAAGTCTCTTAACATCCCATCTGGTCATGTCTTCTCTTTCTTGTGGGACCTGATGCTGCAAGGAGGAACACTGGATCTGGGAAGAGGCAGAAAAGGGGAGAAATTAGGGGGACCTAGGGTGAGGTCAGGGGTGGGAACTCAGAGCTAGAAGACCAGATATGCGTGCTGCTTCTGCTGCTTATAGGAGTAACCGACCTTGTGAGACTCACAAGGTTCTCAGTTTCCTTAGCTGCAAATTCTGGATGACATGAATGGTGCTATATGACTCATTTGATTCTCAAATCAGTGAGTTTTAATTGAATTCCAACATGTTAAGTGCTACCACCATAGTGAACAGATCTAGGATGTCACCATCGACTCCCACAAGGTCACCTAGATGGGATGGTCAGGGAGGGCCTCCTGAAGAAGGTGGCATTTTCACATGATACTTATGTGACAAAGTTATGAAAGAGTAACATGATATGGGAAAAAAAATCACAAACACTTTAACAATTTTGCCTCCTTATCTTACCATTGACTTCCTAGATGATAACTCACAGTTCTCAAAAGGGGAGCTACTGGCATTAATCAGCATAAACCAGCTGGAAATGCTAATATTAAGACAGTGTTCCTGGTCTCAGTTTTATCTTATTGAAAAAACAAATGAGAAATATCCAAGGGGCGCCTGGGTGGCTCAGTCGTTAAGCGTCTGCCTTCGGCTCAGGTCATGATCCCGGGGTCCTGGGATCGAGCCCTGCATCGGGCTCCCTGCTCGACAGGAAGCCTGCTTCTCCCTCTTCCACTCCCCCTGCTTGTGCTCGCTCTCTCTCTGTGTCTCTCTCTGTCAAATAAGTAAATTAAAAAAAAAAAAAGAAAGAAATACCCGAAAGAGGGCAGTACCAGAGAACACCTTTAATTCGCTCGCTTTGCTTGTGGGCTAGAAGTGAAGGCTTATAAGTTGTGGATTTGGAAGAGTCTGGCACACACAGCTTTTTACCCTAGAATCTTGAGTGTGAAAATTCACTCACGCAGCTACTACGCGTCAAACATCAGCTAAAACAGCTCAGCACCGCACAGGGGAGGCACGAAATGGGAATTGCCGTCCCTGCCTTTGCAAGCGGTCCACAGACTGCTTTGGGAACGGTGGCTGGTCAAGGAGACACAACAAGAAACACGAAAGAAGGGCACATGCAGCCCGTGCTTTCCAGGATCCAGGCAGGGCACCGACAGGGCCGAGAAGAGAGCTACAGATGTCCTGTCAACCACCACAACTGCCCTCTGCCCCCATGTATTTTGAGGATTGGGTGAACCACCACTTGGGAGGACGCCCGGAACTTGAGGTACCCAGTAGATGTTAGTTTTCTTCCTTCTATCTCTGCCCAATGGGTCCAGATTGTTTTTGGTGTGTTCTTGTTCACTGTCTGTGCTTTCTCCCCCAGGGCAGCCTGCAGCCCCTTGCTGTGCCAGGTTTGGAACATTATTCTCCTTCAAGGTCAACATTGCTTTCTTCATCTCCTCTCTGAACCATTTCTAGCTAACTGGAAATTAAATTATGATTTTTTTTTTTTTTTACTTCTACCATTTCTTTACAGACAATTCATAAATGATGCTATTTAATGCTTATCACAAAAATAACATACCTCAATCAGAACTGTTACAGATGAGGGCTTAATAAGGACTGTTTGATTATGGCAACAATGAGCAGGAGAAAAAGAAAGAGAAATAATTAAGCATTTTCTCAACATTTATTTGAATTATGCCCTTTGGCACTGTTGATGAAAACAAAACAGAAATCAACTTTGTGGCTTCAATTAAACACTTGCTAGCATAGACTGTTCACACCACTAAACAAGAGACTCTAAATGCTTCCTACACTTTCCCTCCAGATCATCCCCTAAAGACAAATGAGGTGAATAGGTGCCCTGGGGATTTGGGGAATTCTATAACTTAAAAGCAACAAATTTGCTAATGGCTATTGGTCTATCTTAAAAATCTTTTTACATTTTTGTTTCTATTCCTGTGTATATTCATGTTTGTTTTAATAGAAAATAATATTTTCTACCCATTTTTTCAGGGAATATTGACAAGCCGGGAAAAAAACCTCATATTTCCCTGGCAGTCTGAAGTATACTCTGAAATGACACTTCATACCATCCCTCTTCTCCTCCTTTCCCATGGTATGTGCACAATCCCCAGACTGAAGAACACAGTTCCATCCCATAAAGAAGGAAATATATTGGATATTGAGACACTGAGAATATTTGCTTATTCTAACAAAATCGTAGGACTCCTCCCAATTCCAGAGACGTAAGTACCACAGGACAGGGAAGGCAAAGTCACACTAGCCATAAAAGGAAATCTTTCCTGATGTACCCTAAAAGATGCAAACCAGTAAAGAGCTAGAAGGAACACAGATGCAGTGGAAAATGACAACCAAATCAGGACGCAGGGCCAGAGAGTCACATCACACCTAGAAGTAAAAACCAGAATGACAGCACCTTATCAATATCCTCCCTCTCCTGAGGAATGAAGAAGCGCATTTTTCCCTTTCTGCTAGCTCCTGGTTTTCTGTGCTTACCAACGCGTACATACTCTTTACATAAAATATAAAGGAAATGGTTGCTTTAGGCAGTCAGCAGGGTCCCAAAGCATAACACTCATGCTTATTAATTGGCAAGAAATAATGGATACTTGATTTGAATTTATGTGTTTTATTAGTTTGTTGGGATCTGGGAGAGAGGGAAGGGTATTGTCTGTTTAAATAATAAAACATTTTTTTTTTAAAGGCAGAAAAAACCCCCAAGTAAAACAGTTGCTTCAGGAGGAATGGGGCAGGCCAGAGGAAAGGCATCAACAACCATCAGGCCTGGGTAGACACCGAGGAGGTGCCCTCTTAACAAGGGGTTTCTAAGGGCAGGGAGGAAAAGGGGTGACAGATGGTAGCCAGGCCTGGACGCTGAAGGACAGACAGCAGGAATGGCTCGGGGGAAGCAGAACAGAGGTTGGTCCGAGCTCTCACAGCAGAGGACTGTGGGCCAGAAGATTTTCGTGGGCGTCTAATACTTGGATGTTTACCTGGCAGGCGGCAGAAGTGGAAACCAGACTAGAGGTGGTAGTGGCCCGGAGCTGCCTGCAAGGATCGTAATGAGGACTCACCACCTACAAGTTATGCTTGGAGACGCCAGGGACTCACTGCCCACATCTTTTCCATCGCCGTATTTGACTTTTACTCAATTCATTCTAATTATAGTTCAAACCGGACTATGTTTTAGTTTAATCTGCGTGCTCACCTAGCGGGTGCTTCTGAAGTTCTGGTGGAGAGTCCAGGGTCCCAGTAGCTTCATGGCCCCCCGCCCTTTTAAAAAGATTTTATTCATTTATTTGAGAGCGAGAGAGAGAGCAGGAGTGGGTAGAGGGAAGGAGAGGCAAAGGGAGAGGAAGAGGGAGAAGACTCCCCGCTGAGCAGGGAGCCCAATGTGGGACTCGATCCCAGGACCCTGGGATCATGACCTGAGCCAAAGGCAGACGCTTCACCGACTGAGCCACCCAGGTGTCCCCTTCCCAACCCTTGAATAGATTTGCTGGGGGAATTGAGGCTCACGTTCAGTACATTTGAATCAATGGGGGACTAAAGATCATGGGTTTCAACCCATAAAGAAAGTGATTTGCAAAAGCCCCTGTCCATTGAGTGCATATAATAACCACTGTCCATTTTGTGCATATTTCATGCAGACCCTATGCTAAGTACATTAGAAATATCATTTTTAAAAATCCTCGTATCAATTCTATAACGTGAAACTGCATATCCTTATTCTCCTGTGGGAAAAACCAAATTGAAGCCTACAGGCCTTTCCAGACTTGCAAAGCTGACAAGTGGAGGAGCACAGAGGCAGATCCAGGTCTGGAGACTGAAGCCAAAGCCTTGCCAACATTTTGCTACATTTACTCACAGAACCCTCTCTCTCTCTTCTTTTGTATTTTGTTGTCTCTTTTAAATTTTTTTATTTGGACACATGGATTTTTCTGCTCTTACTATTTTTTTTTACCTTTTACTTTTAAAAATTGAGGTACAATTGAGAAATATAATTGTATACATTTCAAGGGTACAAGGTGATGATTTGATATACACGTACATTGTGGAACAATCATCAAGATAATTAACACATCCATCACCTTACAGACTTCATTCCTTGTTTGTGTGTGTGGTGAGAATGTTTAAGGTCTACTCTCGGCAACTGTCAAGCACACACACCGTATTATTAACTGTAGTCACCGAGCTGTACATTGGATCCTCAGAAGGTATTCTTCTGATAAGTGAAAATTTGTATCCTTGACTGACATCTCTCCATCTCCCCCTCCCTCCAGCCCCTGGCCACCACCACTCCACTCTTTGTTTCCTCACAGAACTTTCTAAACATCTGTTTAGTTGAGGATACAGCACAGCTTCAGAGAAGAAATACCAATTTTCAGGACTCAATCCTTAAAGACGTGATTGAAGTACCTCTAAAGTATGTTGTCAAAGAACAAAAACAACTAAAGCTGCATCTTCGTCAACTCAGGCTGCCATAACAAAGTACCTCAGACTGGGGGGCTTAAACAGCAGAAATGTATGTTTTCACAGTTCTGCAGGCCGGAAGTCCTAGATCAAAGTGCCAGTGGGGTTGGTTTCTGGGGAGGATGCTCTCCTTGGCTGCTTTCTCCTCAAGGCCTGACGTGGGCTCTTCTCTGTGCTTTCTTTCCTGTGGTCTCTTCTTCCTCTCCTGAGGAAACGAATTCTGTGGGATCAGGGTCCCACACTTATGACCTCACTGAACCTTAATTACCTCCTTAAAGGCCTTTTTTCCAAATATAGTCACATTTGGGGTGAGGGCCCCACTCTATGAATTTTGTGGGGACACAGCTGAGTGCAGAGCAAACTGTAATTAGTAAAATGGATGAGAAGATATTAACTTAAGATGAGGGAGGTGATGCTTTTTCCTTTGCTGGGTATTATTATATCCTTAACCTTTTCTCAAGGAGGTATTTGTACTTGTTAGTAAAGTTATGTAATTTGGTTTAAGATTACATAAAATGATTAAATATCACATGTAATTTCACACCCTTCACATTGCCAAAAAAAAAAAAAAGAAATTAAATGTTTAATGGTTGATTTATGCCATTAAGTTTCTGAAATAAACTCTCAATTTGCATTGCACTCATCTACACTCCCACAGAAAGGGTAGAAAAGTATTTTCTTAACGTTAGATAGATCTGGATATTATTAGACTTTTCCTTTTTTTCAAGTTGAAGGATGTTTCCAAGTTGAAAAATTGCACCTTGTTGTTCAGTTAATTTCCTTTTGCTACATGAAGTGTTTAATTTTTTTGAAGCCAGATCTGTCTTTGTGCTTTCTGAGTTTTGTGTCTTGGTAATAAGTCTCCCCTTGTCACAGGATTATTTTCTTATAAGTTGTTTTATATATATGTATATATATATATTTTTTCATAAATTTCTTATGCTGTCTTCAGCTCTTTGATTTATTGGAAATTTCTCTTCATTCATGTC
Source organism: Neomonachus schauinslandi (assembly GCF_002201575.2). Taxonomy (NCBI): domain Eukaryota; kingdom Metazoa; phylum Chordata; class Mammalia; order Carnivora; family Phocidae; genus Neomonachus; species Neomonachus schauinslandi. The sequence goes on from NC_058416.1 coordinate 7,899,323, forward strand.
CTTAGTTAAGGATGCTTGTATTGTGTGATGATTCATAGTATTAATCTTGAAGGAATACTGCTCGGGTTTGGGTCCCAGCTCCACCCCGTGACAACTGGAAAGATACCACTGCTCTGTCCTTTGAGTGTATAATGGCAATCATAATAGCTTCTACGAATAGAATCGTGTTTTATTATTATTATTTATTTGTAAAGATTTTTATTTATTATTTATTTATTTATTTATTTATTTGACAGACACAGAGAGAGAGAGAGCACAAGTAGGCAGAGAGGCAGGTAGAGGGAGAAGGAGAAGCAGGCTTCCCGCGGAGCAGGGAGCGCGATGCGGGACTCGATCCCAGGACCCTGGAACCATGACCTGAGCCGAAGGCAGACGCTTAACCATGTGAGCCACCCAGGCGCCCCCCCCCCCTTTTTTTTTTTTTAAGATTTTATTTATTTATTTATTTTTATTTTTATTTTTTTTAAAGATTTATTTATTTATTTTGAGAGAGCAAGAATGAGAGAGAGAGAGTACATGAGTGGGGGAGGGTCAGAGGGAGAAGCAGGCTCCTCGCTGAGCAGGGAGCCGGATGCGGGACTCGATCCCGGGACTCCGGGATCATGACCTGAGCCGAAGGCAGTCGCTTAACCAACTGAGCCACCCAGGCGCCCCTTTATTTATTTATTTGACAGAGAGAGACACTGCGAGAGAGGGAACACAAGCAGGGGGAGTGGGAGAGGGAGAAGCAGGCTTCCCGCGGAGCAGGGAGCGCGATGCGGGGCTCGATCCCAGGACCCTGGGATCACGACCTGAGCGGAAGGCAGACGCTTAATGACTGAGCCACCCAGGTGCCCCTAGAATCATGTTTTAGATTAATTAATAGTAATAACTTAGTATAAGAGTGTATGGCATTGGTGTTGTAGCACACACGTGTGCACGGGCAGGCACGCGCACACACGCACACGAGGTGTCATTAGCTCATTTCATCTTCACAGCAACTTGCTGATGAGGTAGAAATAAAGTGGTTGCAATAGTGCCTGGTATTGATCCTCTGTCACCTGTTCTGTCCTCTGGAATTTTCAGGAACTTCTCTTTGTTCCTACTGTTCTGAGCTTCATGATGATGAGTCTGGGTGCGAGTCTTTTCTTCAGACTTTATGAGCTTTTTCAATCAAGGATCCGTGGTTTCTCATTTTCTGGGAAATACTTCTGAGTTATTATTATAAATTTTTGTTAATTATTTCCTTTCCACAATCTTCTTCGTGTGCACTCTCTCTCCCACCACGTGCTCCTTTCCCAGATCATCTCTATTTATATGTTCAGGTGCTGGACAGATCTTGTAATTCTCCAGTCTGTTCTATTTTCACACTCTTTTTTGTTGCTTTACCTTCTGGAGATTTGAGATCTGCTTAACCTCATCTTCCAAGTTTACTAAGTAATAAAAAATTCTACTACTCTAATTTTAATTTGCAAAAGCTTTTTTACTCCTTTTCCTTTCCGTCCTTTATTCTTCTTTTAAAAATACACATTTGTGCATTTGTTGTTCTTAATAATGGCACTCTCAGCCCCAAAACTATGGGTCTTTTTGGCTTACCCCATAAGTGGACATCTAAATATTTTTTATTCAAATCTTTTAAAAGTCAGAAATTTTTGAATGGGAAAAATGCATATTATTTAATGTTACGTATGACCCAGCCTACTGGTGGGTTATAGACAACATTCTAACACTGAAGGAATCAGACATAATATAGTTTATAATACTTTAATTTACCTTAAAGATGATTTGATTTGATTCATACAGAATTACATTTTTAATACCTATTTCTAGAATTAAGATAGCCTTAGATCTATTATTCTGGTTGAGGTAGCATCCATTTTTTCCTGTTGCTTACATGTAATTTCTCTTGTATTCTACTTACTTACTGGAATACTGATTTTCTACAACTGTAACCTCTTGGAAAAACTTAGCTGAACTCTCCACTGTTAGCAGAATTCATCTGAGTAATTGTGGAGTTTAGAAGTATTCTATGGCAGTCAGTAAAATGGTAAATATTAAAATATAATGATCTAAGTTGAAACATAATATGAGGGGTAGAGAATACTTGGGATGAAACTTCATTAATGTTGATCAACATTTCATTGTTATTTTTAAAGGTTCAGTTATAACATTTTAAATATAATGTTAATAAAAATTATATATAGCTGTATCTTTGTTTTCATTTTGAACATTTTATTGTTTAAGAAATCAAGGAACTATTTAAGATCATGAAGTAGAGTACTCCAGGTCAAGTAGAGATCTCCAGAACTACAATTTCAGGAATTTTAACAAATTTACTGAAAGCCACATGAATCTACAGTCATTGACAAGAATACATATCAGCTGACTATCCCTCAGAGATGTCTTGAGAAAATGGAAAATTTTATTTGCTATAATTCTTTTCTAAAAAATTTAAACTAATTGAAAGAAACACTTTTGCATGACAGTAAGACTTCCCTACACAATATATACTTAGAGATTTGAGTTACAACAGAAATGTTACAGAGAGATATCCTGAATATCACATAAGTTTACCTAGGAGGGAGTGTGCAACATGCTTAGACTAAATCTGAGGAATGTTAATGAAATTGTTTAAAATTTACTATCAGGTTTTCATATAATGTAGCATAGTTTTATTCTGCCATAGATACAAGGTTAAACTTGCATTTGCTCTGAGGACTCTGAAATGAGTTTGAAGATATGTGTCAAGAAATGTGCTTATTATTAGCACTTGACAAAGATTTGATTTTTATTTATTTTTTAAAGTTTTTACTTAAATTCCAGTTAGTTAGCATACAATGTAATATTAGTTTCAGGTGTACAATATAGTGATTTAACACTTCCACACAACATTACAAGTGCACTCCTTAACCCCCCCCCATTTAACTTGTGCCCCCGCCCACCTTCCTTCTGGTTAACTATTGGTTTGTTCTCTACAGTTAAGAGTCTGTTTCTTGGTTTGCCTCTCTCTTTTTTCCCCCTTTGCTCATTTGTTTTGTTTCTTAAATTTCACATATGAGTGAAATCCTGTGGTATCTGTCTTTCTCTGACTGACATTTTTTGCTTAGTATCATACTCTCTAGCTCCACCCATGTCATTGCAAATGGCGAGATTTCATCCTTTTTTTATGCCTGAGTAATATTCCATGGTGTGTGTGTGTGTGTGTGTGTGTGTGTACATACATTATATATATCACATCTTCTTTATTTATCAATTGATGGACACTTGGGTTGTTTGGGCTGTTTCCATAATTTGGCTATTGTGGATAATGCTGCTATAAACATCAGGGAACACGTATTCCTTTGAATTAGTATTTTTGTATTCTTTGGGTAAATACCTAGCAGCACAATTGCTCGATTGTAGAGTAATTCTATTTTTTAACTTTTTGAGGAATCTCCATACTGTTTTCCACAGTGGCTGTACCAGTTTGTCTTCCCAAAAGCAGATTCCTTTTTCTCCATGTCTTCACCAACACCTCTTGTTTCTTGTGTTGTTGATTTTAGCCATTCTGACAGGTGTGAGGTAATAGCTCACTGTGGTTTTGATTTGCATTTCCCTGATGATGAGTGATGTTGAACATCTTTTTATATGTCTGTTGGCCATCTGTATGGACACAGATCTGATTTTTAATCTCATTATCTGTAGAAGTTTGCCTAGAGCTCTTCTTTCTAATGACTGATTTGGTTGATTTTTCAGAGATCTGGGAAACGTTCCAATAATCACAAACAGAATTTTTTAATATTTGCAAATATCTCCTTTGTGAGTATAACAACACAATGCCCAAATTGTCATGGCTTTCAAACTCTTTATATCTCATCATTACGAATTATGGCCCTCATGATGCTAATAATGAATATAAAAATCCAAATGGTGAGTGGTAGGAGATGAGATTGGGAAATGGAGAGGGGACATGTCATGGACAGTTATACCCTACTAAGCAGATTGGATATTTTTCCTATAGGTGACAGGAAGCTTTTGAATGATTTTAATAAGGTAAGTGATTGGATGAGATGTGTGGTTCAAAATCTCACTCAATGGGACTGTGGAGTAGCTGTTCTCAACCCTTCTTGCATCCTAACACATTTGATGGATAAAATGTAGCCCTGGTAGAAAAATTTCTCATGGAAGGCTAGTACAAAGATAAAAAGGCGCCTCTAGTTTTATGTACATTTCCTATGATTTCCTTCTAATTCTTCCCCATTTTCTCCAATTAATCAGTATTCCTCCAGGTCCAATAGGAGAGTTGAAAACTGCTGGTACTTACGTAGATAAGACTGAGATCAGAATAGTTACGTGCGCTGGGGGAGTTGAGAAGTTTCACTCTCATTGAGAAAGTTCTACACAAATATTAGCATAATTAAATTCAACATTCTACGTTCTGCCTTACACAATCAATAAACTAATCAGCAATTTCAGAACCTAGGAATCTGCAACCTAGACAACTGCATGGTTAGTAGCACTTCCTGGAGAGTAGTTATTGCAATGTATGTATTAGTAGTGTAAATATCCAGATAAATAGAGAATAAGAGATCCAAGGTTCATGAAAATGGAGTCAAGGAGTATAGGACAAAAGAAGAATTCTGTTGATACCTCTTATGTTTTATGAGAAACTGCTGCAGAAAGTCCAAATACTTTTCTAGGCAGATTGAGCAATCCTTATTAGGCATTGTGTTATCATTGTACCCAACGGGCAGCAACAAAAGTCATCATCTTAACTTCTTGTGAGTTACAATTTTTAATGAATTATTTTTATCTTACTCTCACTGTACAGAAGATGGAAATATATTTTTATCAGCTTTTTTCATATGAAATTCTAATGTCAAAAGGCTAAAAGTTTCTATTTAGGATACTTGCCATTTTACAGTGTCATGTTGCCTGCACTAATTTCACTGAGAACAGGCAGAGCAGGGCAGTGATGGTGAGTTCAGTCTCGAAGGTCGGTCCTCGCATCCACCAAATGACTTTGGGTTGGGCATCATCACACACAAAATAGCAGAGTGCCAGGCTCTGGCTGATTCTGGTCATTAAAATTTATTGAGCACTAACGATGTGCCAGGAGGTGTCAGACGTTTCACTTACGCTGATTTATTTAATCCACCTGGTAGCCCTGTAGGATCAGTGCTCTCTCTCTCTCTCAGGGACACAGGCATGGATGCTGGAACTCAAGCTGGCTGGCTCAAAACTCTTCACTGACCCCAGAAGGTAGCACAATAGTCAACGCAAAGGGCATGGTTTTGCAAACGAAAACCTATCTTAGAGCCCAGGGTGCAAGCAAATCTCATACATTTTTTCCCCTTTAATTCCACAGTTACCTTGGTTTTCAGAGGAGTGCAGGATAATCTGATTTGTATTTCATATTATTTAACTGTAAGAATTGGATACTCACTATTTTTTTCCCAAGGGTCTGTATGTCTTTATCTGTTTGAATTCCATTTCATAATTGTGAAAATCAGAAACTTTAGTTTTTCTTGTTTGTTTTTATATTTAACAATCACTTAATTGGGCAGGATGCTAACTCTTAGAAAGTTATGATCAATAAACCATCTGGATTGTTCTTGGATTGCATCCATGACAATGAGTTGGCTTGTGTTATTAAATTCCCTCTATGTTCACTGCTGTCATAGAATGTGAGGATATTTTGATGTAAACCATTTATGTTTATATAAATAATAACACTGACTTAATGTAAATTGGTAAATCATATAAAAATTAAATTTTTCTAAATCTTAGCCAAGTCAAAAACAGAAACGGTTTATGTTTGCCTAAGTCTTTATGCCTCTCTACCTTCAAGTGTCTGTAATGTGAGACAGGAATCCATTAAAATCCTAGAGGAGAACATAGGCAGTAACCTTTTCGACATTGGCCACAGCAACTTCTTTCAAAACACATCTCCAAAGTCAAGGGAAACAAAAGCAAAAATGAACTATTGGGACCTCATCAAGATAAAACGCTTATGCACAGCGAAGGAAACCGTCAACAAAACAAAGAGACAACCCACGGAATGGGAGAAGATATTTGCAAATGACACTGCAGATAAAGGGCTGGTATCCAAGATCTATAAAGAACTTGTCAAACTCAACACCCAAAAAACAAATAATCAAGTCAATAAATGGGCAGAAGACATGAACAGACACTTCTCCAAAGAAAACATACAAATGGCTAACAGACACATGAAAAAATGTTCAATATCATTAGCCATCAGGGAAATTCAAATCAAAACCACATTGAGATACCACCTTACACCAGTTAGAATGGCAAAAATGGACAAGGCAAGAAACAAATGTTGGAGAGGTTGTGGAGAAAGGGGATCCCTCTTACATTGTTGATGGGAATGCAAGTTGGTGCAGCCACTCTGGAAAACAGTGTGGAGCTTACTCAAGAAGTTAAAAATAGAGCTACCCTATGACCCAGCAATTGCACTACTGGGTATTTACCCCAAAGATACAGATGTAGTGAAAAGAAGGGCCATATGCACCCCAATTTTCATAGCAGCAATGTCCACAATAGCCAAACTGTGGAAGGAGCTGAGATGCCCTTCAAAAGACGAATGGATAAAGAAGATGTGGTCCATATATACAATGGAATATTACTCAGCCATCAGTAAGGATGAATACCCAACATTTGCATTAACATGGATGGAACTGGAGGAGATTATGCTAAGTGAAATAAGTCAAACAGAGAAGGACAATTATCATATGGTTTCACTTATCTGTGGAACATAAGGAACAGCATGGAGGAAATTAGTAGAGGGAGGGAAAAATGAAGGTGGGGGATCAGAGGGGGAGATGAACCATGAGAGACTATGGACTTTGGGAAACAAACTGAGGGTTTCAGAGGGGAGGGAGTGGGGGGATGGGTGAACCCGGTGATGGGTATTAAGGAGGGCATGTACTGCATGGAGCATGGGGGTGTTGTACACAAACAATGAATCATGGAACACAACACCAAAAACTAATGATGTAATGTATGGTGACTAACATAACATAATAAAAAAATTATAAAAAATTAAAAAAAAACAGTACTGGGAAATTTGGCTAGTTCTTTGGAGAAACATATTAGTTTATATTCTTATCTACACTATATGTGAAAATAAAGACCTTGAAAGGTAAGTGAAAAAATAAGCATAAAAAACACTAGAAGAGATGTAGAAATAGTTTGAATCGGGAGATTTTTCTAAGTACAAAAGAGGTTGAAGTTAAAATGAAGGGTCATTTGTCATTTTTTGACACCAAGACTAAAAGAATCAAATCCTGAGTTTAATTCCTTCAAAATGTGACAGCATTCAGTCCTTGTGGAGCCTCCATTTTAATGTGACTCTGCCAAAAAAGGGTAGTGCCAGTCTCTTTTATTAGCTTTCGATTACATGTTAGTTACCACATCAGCCTGGATTCACAGAGGGGTCATGGTAGTGGTGGTGGGGGGTCAGAAACTATTTCTGCTAACAATTTTAAAGGAAATTTTATTGTTAGTTAGGACAAACCTGCCCAATGGGAGAAATTTCCTATTTGTTTTGCTTTGGTTGGATACGTGTATCAGTTCAATTGGTAGCACTGTAGTCCAAAGATTGCAACTTTTGATCTTCAGGCATGTATGTTCTGACTTAAAAACATCTTTTTTTTTTTTTTTTCAGGACAGCTTAGTCCAGACATAAATCCAATAAATGATAATGAAAGACTCTTCATGGAGGAGAACGTGGCAGTGAGACAAACAGCAGGTGCTTTGCAGGAGTTGTATGGAGTTCCAGAAGGAAGGTATCTGGGGCATGCTGACAAAAGAGAAAGGAGAACACTCTTGCTTCACAATGAATTCCTGTCTTTCCCCTTTCTCCTTTTTCTTTCTCTCTTTCAAAGCACTTTTCAAACAGATTGAAGAGAACCAACTGCTGGCACCAAAGATGAAAAGGGTTTGTTTTGCCATTGTTATATTTTCAAGTTTTCAGTACTCCTGTTTTTTTTATTTTCAAGTATATGTCTAATTTTTTTTTTGATTTTTTAAAATTTAAATTCAATTTAACTAACATATAGTGTATTATTAGTTTCAGAGGTAGAATTTGGTGATTCATAGTTGCATATAATACCCTGTACTCATTACTTCACGTGGCCTCCTTAATGCCCATCCCCCAGTTACCCCATCTTTCACTCCCCTCCAGAAACTCTCAGTTTCCTTCCTAAGGTTAAGAGTCTCTTATGGTTTGTTGCCCTTTCTGTTTTCATCTTATTTTTCCTTCTCTTCCCCTGTGTTTATCTGTTTTGTTTCCTAAATTCCACATGTGAGTGAAATCATATGATATTTGTCTTTCTCTCACTGACTTATTTTGCTTAGCCTAATAACCTCTAGTTCCATCCACATTGTTGCAAATAGCAAGATTTCATTCTTTTTGATGGCTAATATTCCGTTGTGTGGCTCTCTCTCTCTCTCTCTCTCTCTATATATATATATATATAGCATACCTTCTTTATCCATTCATCTATCAATGGACATCTGGGCTCTTTCCATGTTTTGGCTATTGTGGACATTGCTGCTATAAACATTGCGGTGCATGTGCCCCTTCGAATCACTGTATTTGTATCCTTTGGATAAATACCTAGTAGTGAAATTCCTGGGTCATAGGGTAGCTCTATTTTTAACTTTTTGAGGGAACTCCACACCATCTTTTAGAGTGGCTGCACCAGTTTGTGTTCCCTCCAACAGTGTAAGAGGGTTCCCCTTGAAGTATATGTGTAATTCTTGAGGTGATTATGCTGAGTTGTAAGTCATTATGAGTCACCCTCATGAGTGGCTGTGGAGTCAGGTAAGTTTGATTTGAATGCAGGCTCGGTCACCCTCCAGCTGGGGGTACCATGGCAGGTTCCTTCACCTCTAAGATGAGCTTGTGACACCTGACATGTAAGCATTTACTGAGATGGTGGATTTAAGGTGACTAGCACAGGATATTACTTTTAAGAGGTACCCAATAATAGGGTATTAGCATTACACAAATTTGGCCCTATGAAGTTGGTACCCGGCCCTTTTATTTCCTTGAATAAGGAGGGAATTAGAGAAGTGATTCTTAGAAAACTAGAGAGAGAAGTTTGGATGCATGGGAAATGTATTCCTCTCAGTTGGGAAAGAAATGCCTGGCAGAGCAGAGATGTGACACAGTATTCCTGATACTGCCAGGCTTACAGACTTCACATGACTGAAGACTTGAGCAGACTTATACCACAGAAAATTTAAGTGCTTCCAGCAGGTTTAGGAACGAGACTGAGAGTGCCTTTTAGAAATTTGGTAGAGAGATTGTCTGGGGAACACAGGAAAACGTTAAAGAACACATGGTAGACCTGACTTTGAGTCCCCACTCTGTAACTTAAGCTTTAGTTCCTCTTTATGTGTAAAATGAGAATCATCCCAGTGACTACCCCAGAGTTGTGCAGATAATGTAACTACGCCAATGGTTAGACGAAATCCCAATACATTGTATTAACTTACAATTTGTTTGCCTTTTATTTAAAATGCATTTCTGAATACTGTTTAATAAACAACAAAGTTCTGATAAATGGAAGGCATTTTTCCCCCAAAAAAGGAGGGGGAAAAGGTGAGTTGCTCTGGGGTTCTTGGGTGGGTGAGCCCAACGGCTGGAAATCTGAGAGCTGCAATGTCTCTGTCACCTATAGGCAGAGAATGCGAGGCTTTTAGAATGAAGAAAACCTTTGTGTCTCTCCAACTTGACGTGTCTCCATAGGAGAGCATGACTAAGAAGCAACAACTTGTCTATTACTGAGAAGCTGTATTTCAAAACTGAATCTATCCTTCTTCCCCACCCTATTTCCCTTTCTTTCTGTACTCAGTGAATGGCACCTGTCAACCAGACAGCCCATGTCAAAGCACTGGGAGCCATTCTCATCTCCATCCTTGTCCATCATCTCCCCCCTTACCATCAGTCAACACATCTCATTGGTTCTACCTCCTTAAAACCTATTAACTCCACTAATTCCTTCATGCTTCTTCCCTCTAACTGGAATTTGTCATAAGGTTTATGGCTCTAGCCACCCAACTGGTCTTCCTGACAATGCTGTCACCTAATATGTCCTTTGCCAAAGTGATTATGAACATGCGGTGATCTCTCCCCTACATACTTTTTTTAGGATAAATGCAAACTTCCTAGCATAGTACTTAAGGTTCTCACTGGGGATGACAAGGGTATGATGTTGGAATTCTTCAATTAACTGCGATGTATAAAATCCATCAGTGCCACTCCTCTCCAGTAAAAATCTAGTGAAAACATTGTTTTTGCAGACAAACGTGATTTCAAGACAAATCCTCCAGCGCTTCCTTTTAACCAGATTGTTACCCTTAAACTCTTCCTACATATATGTGTAAATGTATCAGTACTTCCCCTAAGGACCGTTTGTGATGGGAGCTGTCCTTCCCTCTCTAGCTTCATGTTTCCCTAGTCTCTCTGTCACACCCTCTGCTCTACTATTCTAAGCAACAGCAGTTCCCAAAGAAAGCAGTAGCCTTTCCAAACCATGGCATGGGCTTCTTCCTCTCCTGGAAGGCCCATCCTTAAATCATTTGTATTCCACTCCTATGAGGCTAACTCCTATTTTTAGTTTAAGAATTCATGAAGGAAGGCTTACACATTCCTGCTCTCCATCTCACCTGCCCAAGTCGGGAGCCACTCCACTGTGCTTCCTTAGCGCCCCCTGCATACCTCTGTCTCATCTCTTACTCTGTCTTTGTGTCTCCTCTATGAGCTTATGTTGAACTTGAGGAAAGGAAGCTTGTTTACCTTAGTGTCTTTGGAGCTTTGTAAAATGCCAGCTCACAGCAGACACTCAATAAATATTAATGAATAAAACCATGAAAAATGCATGTAGCAGCTCACTCCTTGTGCAGAGTAGAACACAGTATAGATGTCTCAGATATTGCGTTGTACATCTTTGATAGTCAATAATTGTCTGTTGAATCACAGTAATTTAACTATATGGCCTCATCCTGGCTGATGTGGGGGAAAAACAATCCTTTTTGAGATGAAAATTTAAATAATAATAATATAAAGTGAAATGTCATTGTCAAAGGTATGCTTTAGGTATAAACATGAGAATAAGGGAATAATTATTTTTGGCTTCATTGTAATGCACTGACCCCAACTAATGGACTAATTTATGAAGAAAAAGACCAATGCAGTGGAAGTTTGTTGGTAGACAATTCTTCATGAGCCTCTTGCATCTTTGTATGTTTTGTAGCAGAGACACTGATGGCCTTTATACTGGATTATCTTTTCAGGGTTATTTGTAGAGCAAACAGCCTTGGAAGATGGAGATACTATCTCCTTCTGGAGGAAAGGAGAGATTTCTTTATCTGCAGTGCAATAAAGATGTCTCTCTCTCAGACAAAGTTCAGGCTGTATTGTTGCCCATTATAAAACATTCGGGTTCCCTAAACTTGCGGTTCTTCTCCTGTTACACAACCTACTTCCTGTGTGTCACCTGGCCCTCTTTGCATCTCCCTGTGAGAACTGGGACTCAGAAAACCAACGTAAACGCTGATACTCTGGCTGATACTATTGCTGTGAGTAATAAAACACTCTTAGTCTCTGATTCAGGAGTCTCACGTCTTCTGCCAACATCCATGATACTGTGGCAGGCTGACTTGCTAGCTTGCATGTAGGGTAAAATCTCTGACACTCCACGTTCTTGACAATGTTAATAAAGAGTGATATGTAATGATTCCCATGCTAAGGGTAATGCCTTTGAATTTTTGTTGGATTTTACATTGACTCATTATTTAGTAAGACTTTGCTAAGTTTCAGTGAAACCCTTCCTTATCTGAAATACACATCATGCCTTAATGACATAATTTATGTGATTGTGACCAATAGAACAGTTTGATAGAGTGAGCTGAAACTCATCATATAGGAGAAAGAAAGAGTGAATATGGACAATGTTGTTTTCTCTACAAGAATAGAAAATTAGATAAATGGCCCTTCTTACCACTCAAATTCTTAGGATCGAAATAATTGTTAATGAAAATTAATTTCCAGTAAAGACAGTCCAGTCACCTGAGAACTGTCCGAATAATTTCTTAAAAAGGCATAAAAACTTTTGTTGCTGTTATTGCTTTGATGGAGAGCGTCTTTTCTTCCGATGATTTTTTTTTTTTAACATAGCATGCTGTCAACATAAAGATGAAGTGAGAAAAAAAAATCAGAATGTTCATTTGGTTTTCACAAGGAAGAAAAAAACATTTCTTTTAGGACAAACACAAAGCAGAGAAAATGAATGATTCCTGTGGTTTTAGAATGGAGCTTTTATCCTGTTAGAGCCTTTGTTAAAAACAGTGAAGCATGTTTTAATTCTGAATATGGAAAATTGTTCTCAAAGATTTCCTGCCCCTTAAAATTGCTCTAAGGGACTATTGCTACACCACAATAGGATACTTTAAAGATGGAAAATAAAAAGATTACAGGGTAAATAGCTTACAGCCTATGATGGTTAACATTCAGGAGATGATTCACTGGAGACTACATCTTTTATCAGAGGTCTTTTGTTAAGACAGTTTCTTTCTGTCCTCTGTGACAGCCAGTTGAACTTAACCAAGAAGATGCAGTCATAGTGTATTTCAGAATATCCCATTTCTGGCTGTTGGAATGTGTGATGGAAAACACAGAAATGTGGCCCACACAGGGAGTATGGCGCAGGGGTTTTGAGAAGCCAGGTGAGAATCATACATGCTCTGTCCTGTTGATAACTTTCAATGACTGACTTGCCTCATGATTCTAGAACAGTTTAACTAATATGTGCAATTTTTACAGGATGGTTGACATGATTCTATTGATAAAAATGTGGCAACATAATAAATAAAATGTCAAGGATTATGCTATTCTGCTCTTTATAAACTTTTGAATGATTTGCCTTTTTAGTGTAATAACAAAGGTTTCCACTGATGTTTACATACTGCATCTGTATGTTTAAATTTACAATTTAGTGCAACTTTAAATCTCTGCGTGGAAAGAAATATGATATAAAAATAGTAAATTTAAGGTTAAACATCCCTCTTAGTCTTCATTCTTCGTGCCAATCTATGCATCCTATGGCACTAATCCATGCACAGAGGCAGCTTGATTCTTGCTTGGCGTGCACTGAGGTGTGTATTTTTGGGAAAAATTCATCAATGGCTTGCATAATTATGCATTCTATCCAACTTTTGCTTTCTATCAACAATCTCTACCTTAGAAATGTTCATTAAGTCTGCATATACACAATATATATAATTACATTTAAAAAATACTATAAAATATTATATGTATTTTTCTATGAGCAGAAGGTATAAAGCATAATAACTCGTGTTCATTCAAATACTTGAGATTTTAGGTGTCAGTGTGGGGATTAGTGAGGGTACTAGCTGGTGGTTACCATTATTGCCCAAAATCCCATTCAGTCTCTGCAGTTATAGGTGCCGGAATAAAAGTAGATCTTGGACAAGTTGCAGTGAGTTCCTGAGGAAGAAGCAATTCATACTTTCTTGTGGCCAGGATCACAGAATGTAAGGGGCCGCCTGCATGTTTGATGAGAAGCAGCAACATTTTATTTTATTTTATTTTATTTTAAGATTTTATTTATTTATTTGACAGAGAGATAGAGAGAGAGAGAACAAGTAGGCAGGGAGGCAGGCAGAGGCAGAAGGAGAAGCAGGCTCCCCGCCGAACAGGGAGCCCGATGCGGGGCTCGATCCCAGGACCCTGGGATCATGACCTGAGCTGAAGGCAGCCGCTTAACTGACTGAGCCACTCAGGCGCCCCGAAGCAGCAACATTTTAGATGCTTTGAAAATCCACATCAATGGAATACTTTTGTCTAGACCTTTTTCTTCATTTCATGCATACTCTTCACTCATTGAGAAATACACATGCTGAAACAGATGGCCATTATCCTAAGACTAAGATACTATATGGACTATATTGAGCAACATTGGTTGAAATGAAGAAATACGCGGAACCCAACATAAGCAGCAGAGACTGGAGCATTTACTCCTGGTGAAATGATGCTTCCTAATGCCCTATTTCTAAGAATATTACTTGCTTCTACAATAACAAGCAAACGTTCTTTGATACCAATGCTAACAATGGTTAAACCAGAAACTCCCTTATATGTGTGTAAAACTTTTGTTTTTGGTGTATTTTTTTAAAAGATTTTATTTATTTGAGAAAGTGAGAGAGAGAGCGAGGAAGAGAGAGCACGAGAGTGGGGTGAGGGGCACAGGGAGAAGCAGACTCCCCACTGAGGAGGGAGCCCAATGTGGGACTCGATCCCGGGACTCCAAGATCATGACCTGAGCTGAAGGCAGCCACCTAACTGACTGAGCCATGCAGGTTTTAGTGTATTTTTATACACACTTTCATTGAGCCCTTCCAGTAGTCTTATGAGGGAAGCCAGATGGGAATCAGCACTCAGATTTCACTGGTGACACTAGGGGCTTGTGTAACTTTAGTGGTTACTCCAGATGCCAATAGTCTGGCCTCAAGGTGCCTTTTTTTTGTAATGGTGCCTGGCAGGCTTCTCAAAGCCAGGGAATGCTTTAGGCTGGGATCGTCCTTCCGGGCGTAAACCTGGTGAGGCTACAGCCCCAGTTATTCAATGAAACCCTCCTCAAGGTGTTGCTCTGGGGTATTTTGTAGGTATGACTAAAGTCCCTAGATAGGAAGATTATCCTAGAAAATCTCGGTGGGCCTCGTTAAATCAGTTGAAAGTCCTTAAGAGCAGTACTGAGGCATTCTTGGTGAGGAAGTTCTGCTCGTAGCCTGTGGTTTCCAGTCCTGTCCTGGAACTCCAGCTGCTCTTCCCCACAGCCTGGCCTTGGATTTCGGACATGTTGAGCCCCCACAATCGCATAAGCCAATTCTTTGCAATGTCTCTTAATATATCCCACCGCCATGATTCTGGGAATGCCACAGCTGCAAAAATGGCCAGTTCACAGGCTCAGAATGCCTGCATTGTGGTGGAATCTCAGGATTCAGGAGGTTTCAAAGTCCTCATTGTTCATGGGTCCTCAGCTTGAAGTGGCGTCCTCAGTAGGTACCAGCGGGGGGTTGGGTGTGTATGGTGCCTGCTTGGGTTTGGGTCTCAAGGACTTTCTGAGTTCTCAGTTCTGGAAAAAATGCTCCAGACTTCAGAATTCTCATTTTGGCAGGCTTTCTTAGCTTCCATACGCCTTTGTTTTCGTCTGGATTTAGAACTCATGATTGACTTAAGGGCACCTCGTGCATTTCCCTGAGATGTTGACGTTGGCAAAGACCTGTGATGGAAGCTCCTGCTGCATCCAGCACGTGACCACTCAGGTCCTGGGCTGAACTCAGCTGTTACAGCGCTGCTGTGGAATGGAGTGCAGCCCCCAAATTCACTTGCTGAAACCCCAGCCCTCAGTGTGGCTGCTTTGGAGGAAAGGCTTTTAGGATGTAATTAAGGTAGAATAAAATCGTAAGGGTGAGGTCTTAATCAGATAGGATTGGTGGCTTTAGAAGAGGAAGAGTAGTCTCTCTCTCTCTCCCCCTCTCTCTCCCTGCAGGCTCGGAGGAAAAGACATGATGCACACAGCAAGAAGGGGGCCGTTTGCAAGTTAGGAAAACATTCACCCAAATCTGACCATGCTGACACCTTGACCTTGGACTTCCAGCCTCCAGAACTGTGGGGAAATAAATTTCTCTCGCTGAAGCCATTCCTATGGTATTTTGTTAGGGCAGCCTGAGCTAACTGAGACAGGACTGACTGTGGTAAATTTGGGAGCCACTGATTTTAGGGCCAAAGACCCTTAAGGATCATTTTTTTATCATTATTACATTTTCCTGTCTAAGAAGAAAAATGAGTTTTTCACTAAGTAAAATGGAACACACCCAAAATGATCGGCAGTACTGATCACTGATGAACAGTCCGTTCAAGCCCCAGACGTTCGCTGAATGGCTACACGAGTTGTAGAACGCGTTTCATGAAAGAATAAGAAATAGACGAATTGGACTCTATAATCACAGAAATCAAGCCAACTGTGCAAGAATAGTTAAAATGTCACACCTTTAAATTTAATGTGAACATCCTTTGGTGTTTATTGAAGTTGTGAGTCTACTTACTACATCCCGGGCAAAAAGGAATGTGTGAGAATTCTGCTCTCTGTTGAATAAAGCACTGAATGCATAATGTTTTCCCTTTGGGTTTTCTTCGTGTTTCTACTGGTAGACATCGCCATAACTTTGGCTGAGATACCATTCTGCAGTCTCGCTGATGGACTCTGTGTAGCTCTGGTCGTCTCATCTCCCGTGTCTTCTTTGCCTAACATTCCATGTTCGGAGACAGCTCCCACACCAGCCAACTCAGAAGCTGACCTCCTCCAGAGCTGACAAACTCTAAGCTAGAGTACACAGGGTCTGCATGTAGATGGATCTGGCTTAACATCCCATTTGCCTTTAACTGGTAGTCATTTGGATGTCCCAGGTTTTGCATTTTTAAAACAGTGATAATGACAATGACCTTAGGGTTGGGCTTAGGCTAAGTAGAAAATATTTTAAAAAGGGTAACGCATGTGAAGTTCTTTGCATGACAATTACTCCTGTAAATATTCCATGCATACTAGTTGCTTATGTTTATTATCATGGAGAAAGATGCCCCAACGTAACAAATCTCCAACCCTTCTGGTCACAAACCATAATGCATCCACTGTGTATCTGCTTTAAGGCTGTGCAGTAAATTCACTCATTTGCTCATGGGGAATGGGTTTATTTATAATGATATGGGTGGTCACCACTTTCATTATGCACAGTTCCTATTTTTTGGAAGAGGAACACATTGCACGTGAGATATAAAGGGTAAATTCTACCAGCAGAGAGACATACAGGAACAGCTGTTCTCATTTCGATGACCGTACGTCGGATTTAGAAAGGGCCCTGGCAATACCCTGTGCCTTCGGCGTCTAGAATTTGATTCTTCCACAACACAAACCAGGAGCCATGGGATTGGGGAATGGTTCCTAATGGATTCAGGACCTTGTTTTATGTTTTTAAAAAATCACTAAATGGAGGACGAATTAAGATGTTTGATCTGTTTCTAAAACCGGTATTAAAATCAATATATTTGGCTTTATTCTTTTTCTCTTCTTAAGTTACAGTGTTTTATTTTTGGATAACCTAATCATATCCACAGAAACAAGTATTTCTCATATATCCCAGAGGATATAAAATATAGGCTAGAAAATACAATTGGATAAGTTTTCAGCTGCAAAGATTATATTTAATCAATGAAACAGATCATGAGACCAAAACAAATTTTAACCAAATATTGAAAAGTCTCAAATTACATATACATCTATATGTATGTGTCTAGCAGTCTATGCAGGTAGAAAGACTGAACCCTATGAAATTTCAGTTTTTAGGTCACTAACTATAAAATCTCAGAAATTTCAGAGTTCCCCCTAATATATATATATATATATACAGAATAAGGCAAAATGTGATTATTATAAGGTTTGCTGTCACCTGTTACTTCATTTGCTTTTATTTAAATGACTTATTCCTTCAACCGTATTCTTGTGTCCAAGCATGACCTTAGTATGAAAGCAGAGTTGCATGGGGTGCCTAGGTGGCGAGGTCGGCTGAGTGTCTGGACCTTGGTTTCGCTCAGGTTGTGACCTTAGGGTCGTGAGATCGAGCCCCTGCATCAGGCTCAGTGCTCAGCCAGGAGTCTGCTTGAGACTCTCCCTCTCCCTCCATCCCTCCCCCACTCCAAAATAAATAAATAAATCTTAAAAAAACACACACACAAAAAAAACCAACAGAGTTGTAGCACGAATCACATTCACACTGCATATGTGTCAGACCTTATTCTTAGCCCCAGTTACTTGCTTCAACACTAATTTTAGCACCTGTCTCTATCAAGTATTTTTTTTTAATTTACATCTTTTTCTTTGATGAGTTTCAGATCCTAGAAGGACTGCCTATTTGTTGTAACAAGTGGGACAACACAGCATGAGGGTGAATAAAGGCAAGGCTTGTCCTCTCTCTTTGTCCCACCTTCCTTCAAGCCCAGGCTAAGGCATCTCTATATTTCTGCGTGACCGGTGGCCTCACTCCCTTCCTTGTGCTTTTATTTTCTGGCCACCTTGCTTTCCCCAGTGCCAGGACCCCTGTGGTTTGCTGCAGAGCTAGACCTTATCCAGGTCGCAAAGGCAACAGGGTGGGCCAGCTCATTTCCCCCTTTCATTCTTGCGTGTCAGACTTGACCGCATGTTTGCAGAACGTTACTACTAGATGAGAGACATCATACCCCGCCTCCCATCCTCATGTTACCGTTTCCCCCCCCCAATATCTGGCCACTCTAGCTCTGATCCCACCATCTAGTAATTGTGTCTTCTTATCACTCACAAAACCGGACAAAATGAGGCCGAGTTGCTTGGCATTCATTCATCAGAATCACCCAGAGGGTTTGCTAATAAACACTTGCTCCTGGGTCCCACCCCTAGAATTTCTGATTCAGTAGGTGTGTGTGTGTGGCGGGGGGGACACCCAAGAATTTGTATTTCTAACAAGCTCACTGGTGATGCTGATGTTGCTCACTTGGGGACCACACTTTAAGAACTATAGGTCTACATAATTTCTAAATTTCCTTAGGTTTTGACCATTCATGATTGGGAATAACAGTGGTGGTCACTGCCAGTTAAATGCCAATAAAACTAGTTTTGCACTCTTGATGAGGACTAAGATGGACGATGCTCATGATCTATCTACCAGCATCTCATGACCAGGTCTGCCTGGAGCTTGATATGACTACAATATTGGTTCTGTTTTCCATTTAAATATATGATGAACGTGAATGTCTAGTGTTTACATTTTAGAAATCTGTAGAGACATGAAAGCCAATTTGCATGCGATCCGATTCCTGAATGAGCTTGTCATTTAACATAATAATGTTCCAGAATAACCTGCCTAGGGGTGTGAATCTCCAATAACCTACCCTGCCTTGTAAAATATTGATCCTTAAGGTTGATGATAATGGGACTACAGTGATTGATAAATGGGATTTATACTCTAATTCCAGATCTCAGAAAATTAAACCAAAAAGGAATTTATTTGGGCTGTGTAGCTTGTTTTTAGTGAGAGCAGTGGCTGCAAAATTTATGTTTCTTATCTATTATTCTGCAAGGTTCATGGGTTCTGAGGGAAATAATCCTATTTTCTTGCTTAATAAATACAGGGTAAGCTCATTAATTACACTGAGATTAATGTGGCATTTAGTGCAGACACTAAAAAGTGCACCGCATTGAGTATTTGACCTTTTACATTATTAAAACTTAAAATGGGCTAAAATTTAACATGCAGCACAAATCCAAAAATAGAATTAGCATGCTTCTGAAAGTTTTTATGTTTTATTCAGCTGCCTTCCAATAAGAATTTATTGGCAGCAAAATCATCTAAGAAAACACAAATAAAACAAATTTTTAAAGCTGTATGAATACCATTAAACACATCCCTGTTACACTAATTGTAATAGAACAAGTAATTCTCATTGGCTCGGGCTCTACTAGGTTAGAGGACTAAAAAGAGCCCAGATAAGAAACATATAAGTGAGATGACAGATTTTAGTTTAAAACTTTGAAATACACCCAAGAAATCTTGAAGGAAAAGTAAACAGTAAAGCATACAACCTAATTTTCCTTTTTAGTGTACACAAACATACACACAACATAGTTTTCAAAACCAAACAATTAATAATTAGGGGAAATTATTATGAAATCCATTCCCTTAATAATAAAATGAAAAAGCCTGTTTCAAAGGGCAGACACAATTCAGATTACTTTTCTTAATAGTTTCTTCATATATTTGTACCCTAAGACGTTTCAATTAAGCCTACAAACCCTTAGTCAAAGCTTTAAGAAAATGTGTATTGCTTGTTAACTGACAATTCACAAACATTATCCTGTACATGCTTTATGTTAAATCAGGATTTATTGGGAAGGAAATCTTCTTGGAAATACTATGGTCTGCTTGGCATTTTTCTTTTGTTTCTCTATGTGTGTATGAGCAGTCCCTTAACAGTGTAATGGTTTTATGTAGTGTTGAATGAAGCCTAGTGAGCTGTGGAAACAGGTTCAATCAAAATTATAGCTCCTCCTACTTTGCATGTGGCTATATGTATTTTTAAAAGGGCTGCATCTATTTTATTTTGCATGGATTATTCCATCAATATTATCTCTTGGATCATTACTTCTTGTCCCTCGCTTCTTTCATGGAACCTCTCAAGACTTTGAAGAGCGCCTTCGGACCCTTGTCCTCATAGCTCCATCTTCCATGATAGGACATAAAGCCTCCCGTGTAAGTGCTTGTGCACTCTTGCCCTCAGCATGTGGTATACATACTGTTAGATAATGAACCGCAAGGGCAGGAACTGTGTCTCCTTCTGTGCTTACAAGTTCTGACTTACTGATAGCACTTCATCATCATAATCATGCAGTGAGTGAGGTTCAAACCGCTCCGCCCAGAGTTTCCATTTTGACAGTGAAAGGCTACTGAGTAGGGTCTGCTCTAGAGTGAGGCCCCTGCTTCACCTTACTTCTGGAGCAGAAATTGATTGTGACTCTTCTCCTTTGTTAAACTTCTCCAGTCTTTATTTCTATCCAACCCTGCAGACACTCCCCTCAGTAGATACCCCTCACTGAAGTCAAGGTTAGAGGAAATTTATGACTCACGCATAACACCAATCCCAACTGGTGGTCTGTGTCAATATATGAGATGGTAGAGCAAGCATATATGTGAATATGAAAAATCTTGGCTTAAGGTTTCCTGAGGAAGCTTAAGAAGTAGCTTGGCTTCCGGTTATAAAATAAGTAAGTCCTAAGGATGTATACGACAGCATGGCGCCCACAGTTAACAATACTGTACTGTATGTTGGGAAGTTGCTAAGACAGTAGATCTTACCAAAAAAAAATTTTGTGTTAAATAGTAAGACAAACAAACAAAACAAAACAAATAAAAAAAACCCCACAGGAAGCAATCTAAATGTGTGACAACGGGAGTTGATTTTATCAATTATGTTAGAGACATAGTGCCTAGAACATTATATAGCCATTATAAATGATTGTACAAAGATATTAATGATGTAGGAGAATACCCATGGCATATTGCTAAGGAAAGGCAGTTTAAAAAGGTAACTAAAGGTATGATTCACTGAGTAAAAAAAACAAAGAGAAACTAAACAAAACTAAAAAAGGCTTGACATATCTTTATATCTAAATACCCACACAATTGTCTCTGGGAGATGAATTTAAAAATTTTATTTTATTTTCATTTCTCATTTTATTCTTAGTGATCTTTTCTTTTTCCAAATTTCCTTCAATCCATACATTATTTGAATCAGAAGTATATGTAAATTTGGGACATCTGGGTGGCTCACTCGGTTAATCATCTGCCTTTGGCTCAGGTCATGATCCCGGGCTCCTGGGACTGAGTCCCGCATCAGGTTCCTTGCTTAATGAGGAGTCTGCTTCTCCCTCTGCCTGCTCTGCCTGCCACTTCCCCTGCTTGTGCTCTCTCCCTCTCTGACAAATAAATAAATAAAATCTTTTAAAAAAAAAGATATGTGAATTTTAAATGTAAGTTGCTTGAATAAATACTTTTGGAGAATTTATAATATTCTAATTATATAGTCCTAAAATATGCCAGATTCAGTTTATTGCTTAAGCAACTTCCCATTTGCCCTTTTGTCCTTGTGATAAGAATCCATAATGGGAATCTTTTTTTTTAATCTTATTTTATTATCTTATGTTAATCACCATACATTACATCATTAGTTTTTGATGTAGTGTTCCATGATTCATTGTTGGCGTATAACACCCAGTGCTCCATGCAATACATGCCCTCTTTAATACCCATCACCAGGCTAACCCATCCTCCTACCCCCCTTCCCTCTAGAACCCTCAGTTTGTTTCTCAGAGTCCATAGTCTCTCATGGTTCGTCTTCGCCTCCGATTCCCCCCCTTCATTTTTCCCTTCCTACTATCTTCCTTTTTTTTTAACATATAATCTATTATTTGTTTCAGAGGTACAGGTCTATGATTCGTTAGTCTTACACAATTCATAGTGCTCACCATAGCACATACCCTCCCCAGTGTCTATCACCCAGTCACCCCATCCCTCCCACCCCCAACCACTCCAGCAACCCTCAGTTTGTTTCCTGAGATTAAGAATTCCTCATATCAGTGAGATCATATGATACGTGTCTTTCTCTGATTGATTTATTTCACTTAGCATAATACCATCTAGTTCCATCCACGTTGTTGCAAATGGCAAGGTTTCATTTTTTTGATGTCTGCCTAATATTTCATGGTATATATATACCACATCTTCTTTATCCATTCATCTGTGGATGGACATCTAGGCTCTTTCCATA
The DNA here is from genome assembly GCF_002201575.2 of Neomonachus schauinslandi. Taxonomy (NCBI): domain Eukaryota; kingdom Metazoa; phylum Chordata; class Mammalia; order Carnivora; family Phocidae; genus Neomonachus; species Neomonachus schauinslandi. Next base: position 7,921,746 of record NC_058416.1, read on the forward strand.
GTTTGGCTATTGTGGACATTGCCGCTATAAACATTGGGGTGCATGTAGCCCTTCGGATCACTACATTTGTATCTTTGGGGTAAATACCCAGTAGTGCAATTGCTGGGTCATATGGTAGCTCTATTTTCAACTTTTTGAGGAACCTCCATACTGTTGTCCAGAGTGGCTGCACCAGCTTGCATTCCCACCAAGAGTGTAGGAGGGTTTCCCTTTCTCCACATCCTTGCCAATATCTGTCATTTCCTGACTTGTTAATTTTAGCCATTCTGACTGGTGTGAGGTGGTATCTCATTGAGGTTTTGATTTGGATTTCCCTGATGCTGAGTGATGTTGAGCACTTTTTCATGTGTCTGTTGGCCATTTGGATGTCTTCTTTGGAAAAATGTCTGTTCATGTCTTCTGCCCATTTCTTGAATGGATTATTTGTTCTTTGGGTATTGAATTTGATAAGTTCTTTATAGACTTTGGATCCTAGCCCTTTATCTGATATGTCATTTGCAAATATCTTCTCCCATAAGGGGAATCTTTTGATCACAAGGAAGTTAGGATTCCCGCTTAACCAAGGGGATAAAAATGATAATAAGCAAATCATAGCAGTTCTCTTTCTCTTTGCCACTGACTTATTTTTCCAGCCTCCCTTGAAGACAGGGATGCCCATATGTCAAAATTCTGGCCCATAAAATAGAAGTCTCTATGGTAATTCTGGAAAGATTTCCTTCACTGATTAAATATTAATAAGCCCTCAATGAAAAAATTTTTTGTCTGTTCCTCCTGCTACATGTCTTGAAAGGGAATGCGATGCCTGGAGCTACAGCAGTCTATGATGAAGGTGGAAAGGAAACATGCCAAGAACAGTAGAATAGAGGCTTTCTTCCTTTTCTGTAGCCAAATCCTCTTCTACCTCCTTATTATAAGTACACTGTGATTACATTTAGGGCTCAGGTGGATAAACTGGGTGGTCTCACCATCTCAAGAGCCTTAACTTAGTCACACTTGTAATGTCCCTTTTGCCATGTAAGGTTACTCATTCACAGGTTCTGGGGATTTGCATGCGATGTAGACATCCTGGGGGAGACACTCATCAGCTTCTCACAATAGCCTTAGACAAAGAAGTGAAAATAATACTGGTACTATCCGTTTTGTGTTCCATGCATTATCCTAAGACATTGAAAACCAGGAATAAAAGTAATATTTAGATGACAACATATTTACTCACTTAATATTTGTATACATATGTGATCAATGCCATCCATATTATTCTCATGTGACAGATGAAGATAACAAAGCACAGAGAAGTTAAAAAACTTGCCTAAGATCCTAATGCTTGTAAGTGGCAGAGCAGATATATGATCCTAAACAGAAGCCCCTACTTTTCATCTATGCTACTTGCCACATCAAACTTTTGGGACTGCAGTTTCATGGGTTGCTGGGAGGGTATAATTGAACTAGATTCTCTCTATATTTCAAGGTCTAAAGTGTGGGGTGCTTTCCAACCCAAGTGTGTAAACATTTTGCCCAATGAGAACAATTCCAAAGGCATGTCTGCTGTATCAACAACATCATTAAAACCGACATCTCAAAAGTCATTGATCATGTTCTTTGGAAAGAGTTTAGTGTAGGACACAGTCACACATTTGAAGTACGGACTTCAAGATATGAGTAATGACCTTTCTACACTGTCCAGAATGAACGAACTGTTTGGATGTTAAGTCCAAGAGGCCAGGTTAAATGACAGATTCGGGATAATGAGCCACTTTAAAAAGGAGGCCCCATGTCTTTCAGAGGCCATTTGCATAAATGCATTTTAAAAACCTAGAATCCTGAAGCTGCTACAGACCTCAAATAGAACAAGTCTGGAGAAGAGAAAATATTCACATGAACCTTTTTTCCCCAAATCATCAATTCCGACAAAATAAAGTAACAAAGCTTTTTGTGTTACAGCAAGCCTATTAGACATGTGTACAGATAAAGCACATTGGCTGAGTTTAATAATAGCACTTAATTTCTTCCCCAGAAACAATGGGTAATTTCTGAAGCATAAGTGATTTCTGAAAAGAGGCGAAATAAATGCAGAAATGATTTAGTTTCTTTGTTATAAGCAATTTGAAAATATAATGGGGAAGAGCAGAAACTAAATGTATTATAGAACAAATTTTAAAATCTCATTTAATGAGAAACCACTCAGTAAGTACCTAATGAAAAAGGTTAAAATACTTTGAAATTAAGGAAACTCATAGATTAGTGGCTTTAGATTTCATTTACTGTTTCCGTGCCATAGAAAGAGAAAGCCACATCGAATGGCTCTAATCTTTGTGTTTTTACCGCACATACAGGACCAAAGAAAAACTAAAAATAGTAAAACTAACTCCATAAAGAGAAGCTAAAGTGCCAACGTTTCTTTCCTGCTGCTTTCAATTTCTTGCCTTAAAATCGTATGTACTGGGAGCAGACTCTCGCCCCTTGAATGACAGCTATTATAATTACTTTTATTTGCTTTTGTATTATAGGCAAATGGTTTGGAGAATCAAGTTGTGCAGTGAAGTGTGGCGGGTTTTCCAGCTGATGGCAGCTGAGCCCGGGAGCACCGAGGTGTGCGGGAACCAGGATAGGGGGCTTGGTCATTAAGGTGCCACACAAACGATTGACTCTCAGGATGGAACCACACCTCAGATGTATTACACTGCATCTTCCACAAACGACCTAAGCAGCCTGATTGTTCAAAACATTGATTCCGCATGATGAAACCATTCCAGTTCAATCTCGTGGCCAAAGCTTGTTGCTAAAGTCATTTCAGTGACAGACCTACTTGACTTGTTGGGGGCACTTCCTGATCTTGAGTGCCAGGGAGGAGACCATCGGAGACATTTGAGCAGCGCTCAAGAAGGATGCGTATCTTTTCTTTTATGCGGAGGTCGATGGAGAAACACTTCCCATCTTTTTTGCTTTTCTCTGGAGTGGACAATTTCAGGGATTTCAGAAAGAAATCACCATGCCCATTCGTGGCCTTTTGGGTCATAGGCCAAGTCAGAGTGAATGACTTCATTTATTTACAAAACAAGACTAGGTGTTCCCTGATTTAAGAGATGTGATCTTCTTTCTCATCTAGTGTTCAGCATATTGCTGCTGACAAACAAAGCTCTTAAAAAGATAAGAATTTCTAATTTTGTGACAACTGAATGGATTCTGGAAAAACAAGATAAAAGTGTGTAAAATGTCAAGTGAAGAAGTTTCCTTTCAGCTCACAATTCCAATCTCTTGCCTACAGGTCATTATATTAGTAATAATAGCAAAAATAGCGATTACTGTAACAATGTACTAGGGTTCATGATTTTTTAAAAAAGATTTTATTTATTTATTTTAGCGAGAGGGAGCATGAGTGGGGGGGAGGAGCAGAAGAGGAGGGAAAAGAATCCCATGGAGACTCTACCCTACATAGGGTGCAGAGCCTGGATGCGGGGCTCTATCTCAGGACCCTGAGATCATGACCTGAGCCGAAACCAAGAGCCGGACATTTAACCAACTTAGCCACCCAGGCACCCCTAGAGTTCATGATTTTTATAATCATATTCAATTCTGTGTATAAGCCAATGCCTTGCTAAAAATGCTTTTAGTTCTATTTTGCACATTAGAAAACAGGGATTTTATAGTTAAGTTTTCTGCCTCCCACTGTGTAGCCAGCCCTCCAACAAAGGTGATCTGCCTCAAAACTCATGCTCTCATCTCCTCTGCTGTGAAGAATGGCAACAGGAATGAGTAGAAGCTAAATAACATAAAGTGAAAATGCTTGTCTCTCTCACCTAAACATTTAGAAATGGCAATAAGCAGAATTTTGCTTTCTGAAATTTTAAGTATTAATAATGATAATATCAATGAAATAACATATGCTAGTATTGCTTTAATTTATTTAAGAGATTCCAAAAGCATACAAAACAGAAAACAAAAGTTTCCTTTCTTGTAAAATCTATAAGATAAACTTCTGGCATTTCAGACAACCCAAATTTGAACAGAGATTTGAAAACGTATTCTAATGTGCAAATGCTGTATAATTAGTACAGACCTAATTTTTTTAGAGCACTTTGAGTTCCCCAGCGAAATTGAGGGGAAGATTCCCCATATATCCTCTGCCCTTACACACCCACAGCCTCCCCCACAATCAACATCATCCTCCGGTGTTGTATTTGTTACAACAGATGAACCTACATTTACACGTCATTATCACCCAGAGTCCGTGGTTTACATTATGGTTCAGTCGATGTGTACATTCTGTGGGTCTGAACAAATGTATAAAGATATATACCCACCATTATGTATCATACAGAGTATTTTCAGTGCTCTAAAATTCCTCCTTGCTCTCCCTATTCATTCCTCCTCCTCCCAACCCCTGGAAACCACTGATCTTTTTTAACTCAAGAGTTTTGCCTTTCCCAGAATGTCATATAGTTGGAATCATAAGGATGTAGTCTTTTCAGACTGGCTTTTTTCATTTAGTAATATGCATTTGAGGTTCTTCCAACTATTTCATGGCTTCATAGCTCATTTCTTTTTGGTATTGAGTAAAATTCCGCTGCCTGGATGGACCACCATTTACTTATCCATCCATTCACTCACTGAAGCATCTTGGTTGCTTCAAGTTTTGTCAATTATAAATAAACCTGCTACAAATATCTGTGTGCAGATTTTTGTGTGGACATGAGTTTTCAATTCTCTTGGGTAAATATCAAGAGGCATAATTTCTGGATCTTATGGTAGGAGTATATTTAGTTTTGAAAGAAACTGCCAAACTGTTTTCCAAAGTGGCTGTACCATTTTGTATTCCCACCAGCAATGAATGAAAGTTCTTGTCACTTCATGTTCACACCAGAATTTGCTGTTGTCATAATCCTGGAGTTTGGCATCCTGACAGGTGAGTAGGAGCATCTCATTGTTTTGTAATTTGCATTTCTCTGATGACATCAAATGGGGCATCTTTTCACACGCTTATTTGCCATATGTACATCTTCCTCAGTGAAGGGTCTCCTAAAATCTTTGGATCATTTCTTAATCTAGTTTTTTTTTTTTTATTGTTGAGTTTTAAGAGTTCTTTAAGAGTTTAAGAGTTCACAGTCCTTTATCAGATGTGTCTTCTGTAAATGTTTTCTCTTGGCTTTCACAGAGCAGAAATTTTTAATTTTTTTTTTAAGATTTTATTCATTTATTTGTCAGAGAGAAAGAGCACAAGCAGGGGGAGGGGCAGAGAGAGAGGGAGAAGCAGGCTCCCTGCTGAGCAGGGAGCCCGATGCAGGGCTCAAGCCCAGGACCCTGGGATCATGATCTGAGCTGAAGGCAGACGCTTAACCAACTGAGCCACCCAGGTGCCCCGAAATTTTTAATTTTAGTGATGTCCAGCATATCAATTATTTTCTTAATGGATCACAGCTTTGGTGTTGTGTCTAAGAAGTCATTGCCACACCTAAATTCATCTAGGTTTTCCTCCCATGTAAGAAGTTTTATAGTGCTGTGTTTTACACTTAGGTGTGTGATCCATTTTGAGTTAATTTTTGTGAAGGATGTAAGATCTGTGTCTAGAATCCTTTTTTTTTTTTTTTTACATGTGGATGTTCAGTTGTTCCAGAAGCATTTCTTGAAAAGACTATCCTTGCTCCATTGTGTTGCTTTTGCTTCTTTGTCAAAAATCAGTAGGTTATATTTAAATAGGTCTATTTCTGAGATCGCTGTTCTATTCCATTGATCTATTTGTCTGATTCTTTTGCTAATACCAAACTGTCTTGATTACTGTAGCTTTAAAATAAGTCTTGAAGTCGGAGAGTGTTATCATTCAATCTTGTTTTTTTCCTCTCAATATTATGTCATCTATTCTCGATGTTGGCCTCTTTACATACACTTTAGGATCAGTTTGTCAATATCTATAAAATAATTTGCTAGAATTTTGATTGGAATTGCATCAAGTTGGTAAGAACTGGCATCTTGACAACATTGAGTCTTCCTGCCATGAACATGGACTATTTTTCCATTTATTTAGTTCTTTGATTTCATTTATCAGAATTTTGTAATTTTCCTCACACAGATCTCATACATATTTTGTTAGATTTATACCTAAGTATTTAATACTTTTGGATGCTGATGTGAGTGGTATTTTTTTTTATTTTTAAAAATTTTTTTATTATTATGTTATGTTAATCAGTGAGTGGTATTTTTTTAAAAAGATTTTATTTATTTATTTGACAGAGAGAGACACAATGAGATAGGGAACACAAGCAGGGAGAATGGGAGAGGGAGAAGCAGGCTTCCTGTGGAGCAGGGAGCCTGATGCGGGGCTCGATCCCAGTACCCTGGGACCATGACCTGAGCCGAAGGCAGACGTTTAACGACTGAGCCACCCAGGTGCCCCATGAGTGGTATTGTTTTTAATTTCAAATTCCACTGTTCATTGATGGTGTAGAAAAATGTGATCAACTTTTCAATATAACTTATATCCTACAACCTTGCTATAATTGCTTATTAATTCCAGGAGGGTTTTTTTTTGTCAATTCTTTTAAATTTTTTACATAGGTAATCATGTCATCTGTGAACAAAGAGAGTTCTATTTCTTCCTTCCCAATCTGAATACCTTTTATCTCCTTTTCTTGTTTTATTGCATTAGCCAGTACATCCAATACAATGTTGAAAAGGAGTGGTGACAGGGCACATCTTTGTATTGTACTGGGTCTTAGTGGAAAAGCATCTAGTTTCTCACTATTAAGTGAGATATTAGTTATAGGTATTTATGTGGATTTTTTTTTTTCCTTTATCAAGTTGAACCAGTTCCCCTCTAGTTCCAGTTTACTGAAAGCTTTTGTCATAAATGGGTTTGAATTTTGTCAAATGCTATTTCTGTATCTATTGATATCACATGATTTTTCTTTTTTAGCCTGTGGATGTGATGGGTTACATTAATTGATTTTTAAATATTGAGCAAGTCTTGCATACCTGGGGTGAATCCCTCTTGGGTCTTAATAATTTTAAAAATTATTTTAAAACATTTTATTTAAAAAAAAAACACAGATACTGAAAACCAAAGTATAGTTTAGTGATTATAAAGAAAACACAATTATAACCACCAGTCAGGTTAAGTAACATAACTTGTCTTTCCACGCTAAACCCCTCAGTTTGCCCATTCTAATCACAGTCTTTTCTCTCCATCTGAAATAACCACTATCCTGACTTTTACAGTAAGATTGACTTTTATAGAAACAACTTCCTTATATTTTTCTATTGTTTTACCACTTAAGAGTGCATCCCTAGACACTGTAGTTTATTCTTACCAATTTTTAAAAACCTTATATATTTTGTATATCTCTTTTCATCTACAGATTTTCTCTTTATCATTTTATTTAATAATTTAACTGTGAAAGATTCTAGATCAAATGACCTCTAGGGCTGAGTTGCCCACAGACTGGATTCACTGCGGCATATTCACAGTGCCTGTCAATATATTCTGCTCCCCTTTTTATTTGATGAAAATTAGCAGATGGATACAGAGACTTGATCAGATCAGAATCAGGTTTCAGCCCTTTGTCATGGCTATAGGTAGTTTTGGGTTCTTTCATCAGGGGGACAAAATGTCTGTTTTTCACTTCTTTGATGTTAAGAACTGCTAATGACCCAATCCATTAATTCATTAGTGTTAATTTTTCTTTTATTTTTTTCATTTTTTTTTTTTTACCTCAAATACATATTTAAGGCCATGCTTCCCCTCATACTGGTTTCCCAGTAACACAGTTCACATAGGAAAATCAGGATAATTGATTTACTCTGTTTTTAAGGTAATAAACTGTTCCCCTGCTCTCTTTGGAAAGTGACCAATTTAAAAAAACATAATTATGAACTCCTTGATTTAAATGTCTTTTATGACTTTCAATCTATTATAATTTTATCCTGATTGTATTACAAACTACCAAACTTTAGCCAGTGGGTGCTTCTTCAATTGGTCTTTTAACATGATCTTAATAATTTTTGATAATTTCCTTGCCATTTGCTATGTCAAGATGTGCCAGGCTCATATTGTATATAGTGGGCATTTTCCATGTTTTGGGTTCTTTCACTCGGCGAAAATAATGTCTGCTTTTCACTACCCTTTGCTATGTTTTTTATTAAGTCTCTGATTTCTTTTAATGAAAAATGAAATAAAATGTTAGTACAAATAGATCTACCTATCATCTATCTACTATCTATCTTAAAGAAAAATTCCTCATAACTTCATACAGGTATTTCCAACTCAAATTTGGGAATAAACTCCTCTACATCTAATCTATATCTTCCTTCCCATAACATGAATCTTGGTTCTCAAGGACACAGGGTATGATAGACTAAGAATGTCCCATAATTATTTATTATCCTATACTACACACACAATGGTCTATGTATAGTGATACTGATGCTAAAACCACTGATTTTGCTTAATGAAAATAGGTATAAAATCTTTTTGCACATGCTATCCTTATTCCACCCACTAAAATAAAAGTCTGTACTAAAATAAAGTTTGTACTATTTACATTGTTGAATCATGCTGCCAGCATATACTATATTTTAAGTCTCATTTAGTTGTTTTTCTACAAGCAATTATACATTTGCTGCTCATGACCAGTCATTATGTTATGGTCTTTCTGGTCATTTTGATTGTCTAACTCTTGTCTAGTAGGTTCCTTAGTAAGGGCTTACAAAAACAATATTCTCTAAATTTTTAACATGTTGTCTGTGCCATTTATAAATGAATGTCAATTTATCTGGGTATAAAATATTTGGCTTATAATTTATTACTTTGAGTATCTCAACAGCTCTAATTCATTTTTTCTAGAATAATATATCGCTGTCTAAAAGTCAATCTATTTTTACACTTAATACTTTTTACTATTGTAAAATAAACACCATTTTACACTTAACACTTTTACATGTACGCTTGTAAAAGCATACCTGCATGTCATACGCTTTTTTTTCCTGCCTAGATGTCTAAAGGATTTTTTCTTTTTCTTTAAAGTCTAGTAATTTTAATAGGATATGGCATTGTGGATTGATTCTCTTTATTATTTCAAATTTAATTTCAAACAAATAAAAGAAAAATTATTATTGCTATTTCAAAATACTTGTTTCAATTTTGGGAGTCTGGCCAGATACAAAATAACAGACAGTGTCTGATGGCATTTGTAGAATTCCAAGAACAAGTTAAACATTTAGATTTTGTGATAGCAGAGATCAGGAAGTGATTGCTTGGGGGTGGTGGAATTTGACTGGAAAGATACCCAAATGAGCTTTATGAGGTGATGGAAATGTTCTGTATCTTGTTTTAGGTGGTGTTTATATGAGTGTAATTTCAAACCTCAAAGACCTGAACTTACTATCTAGGCATTTTATTGTACATAAATTATAACTCAATAAATAAATTGTATCGGAAAACAAACAAAAACAATCAAGTTGGCTGATTATTGGAATCTATATAAAACGTCAGACTATAAACTGTGATGAAAATCTAAGTTAAGAATCATCATATTTAAAAAGGAAAATTTCATTGGGGCAACAACTGTTTTATTCTAGTTCACTACTGCCTGTGGTAATAAATATTTGATGAAGGAGTGAACAAAAAGAAGAAAGGAATATGAGAAAGTGATGGGCCCTGTGAGGAAGTAAAAAGATACTCCACACCCAACTGTTGGAGAATACACTCTGTGTAATATTATTTGTAATAATAGAAAGCAGTGTCATATAAGAAAAGAAAGAAATGTTACGGTAGTTCAAAAAGGAAGAAATGACAACCAACTGGGGACTGGTGATTCGATAGTCTTTGTAGAAGTAGTAGATAACCCATTTACAGAGATTTGCACGAACAATGAATTCTGGTGCTCTGTGGGGATTGTGAATTGGTGCAGCCACATTGGTATGGAAATTCCTCAAAAAATTAAAAATAAAACTATCATACGATCCAGCGATTCCACATGACTATTTAGCTGAAGAAAACAACACTAAATCAAAAACATACCAGCATCACCATGTTTATCACGGCATTATTTATAATAGCCAAGACATGGAAGCAACCTAAGCGTTCACTGATCAATGAACAAAGAAAATGTGGTACGTACATACACAGCAAAATATGATCTAGCCATCACAAGAAGGAAATCTTGCCATTTGCAGCAACATGGATGGACCTTGAGGGTGTCATGCTAAGTGAAATAAGTGAGACAGAGAAAGACAAATACCATATGATCTCACTTATATGTGGATCTAATTTTAAAAACTGAACTCACAGATTCAGAGACTCTTTTGGTTGGTGGTTGGAGATTGGGCAAAATGGTTGAAGCTGGTCAAAACATACCAAATTCCAGTTATAAAATAAGTAAGTCATGGGAGGTAAGGCACAGCATGGTGCCTATAGTTATTAAGACTGTATTGTATATTTGAAAGTTGCTGGAAGAGTAGATCTTAAAAGTTCTCATCAAAGAAACACCAATTTGTAAGTATGTGTGGTGATGGATGTTAACTAGAGTTATTGTGGTGATCATTACACAATATATGCAAATACCAAATCATTATATTGTACACCTGAAACTCATATAGTGTTATATGTCAATTATATCTCAATAAATAAATAACTGGACAAATACGCAAATAAATAAATAAAAGTTAGCTCATTAAAATCTTTAAAAAATTAATATATTAAAAATTTGAGCCATTTTTCCCCTTGCACTAACAAACTAGAAGATTCCTGCCTCTTTTTTTTGTTTGTTTACATTCTGCCTTAATGTATAAGGGTATTTTTTTTTTAGATTTTATTTCTTTATTTGTCACAGAGAGAGAGATAGAGAAAACACAAGCGGGGGAGGCAGCAGGCAGAGGGAGAAGCAGGTTCCCCACTGAGCAGAGAGCCCGATGCGGGACTTGGTCCCAGGACCCTGGGATAATGACCTGAGCCCAAGGCAGGTACCCAATCAACTGAGCCACTCAGGGGTCCCTAAGGGTATTTCTTTAACAGGATAATATCATTTCAAGATGTTAACATCCTGAAGATACATCCTGACAACTTTATAGGTTTATTAAATGAAAATTAAAAAGCTTTAAGAGTCAACCCAATAAATGAGACATAGCTTATATTATATGTGGTACTTTTCGGGTACATGGAACAAAAACATAAAATGAACGATGATACACACCTTCCTTGTTGTTGGTTTTATTTTTCTCACACTCAGTATGGGTTCAGTGTGTAATGTTATCCGACTACAGTATGGCGGGTACATTCTTGTAGAAAGGATACAACTCTTTTCTCAAAGAATCTGAGAAGAATTATACCAGGGTAATGCTAGCTATTAGGTAACTATTGTTTAAATCATGTGTCTTTCTTTCAACAGGCAAGAAGACCTGTCCCTTGGGGTAGGTTTTGTGCAGCTGTGAATCGTGGGTTCTGAATTCTTTTCTGATAAACACAGGGAATTATGGCTATCGGGAGGTAAATTAAGAATTGGAAATAATAGATTAATCTCTATGAAATTATTGAATCAACAGGTGCAATTTCCGGAAAGAGTAATCACCATAGCCCAGCTGAGTCAGGTCATCAGGTAAGAGTTATTTCCAAGAATTTTACTCAAAAAACATCCACACGGACTCATGATGCTTTTCATCTGACCTGTCCTCTCTGCTTGGGACATCACCCTCACGAGGAGTCAGGCCACATCAAAGAGCTTCAATATTCTAGGCTCCTGTGAAACAAGGCAATGAGAAGGACAGGCCATTGTGACCCAGAGTCTTGCTGCTGGCTTGCCGGTCTGCAGTTCTGACTGTGCCTTTCTTCTCTGGAATAGCGTTTAGTCCTTAATTTGACATGCGTACTTTTTAAATTCATTCATGTTAGGGACTTTCAACAAGTTGCCAGTGACTTTAATCTTTCTAGAGACTTTATTTCAGGAGCAAGATTGGTCTCTTTTGAAATTGATTTGTCTCATGTATTGTTGCAGAGCATACTCGACTTTTTTTTTTTTTTTAAAGATTTTGTTTATTTGTCAGAGAGTGAGCACAAGCAGGGGGAGTGGCAGGCAGAGGGAGAAGCAGACTCCCCACTGAGCAAGGAGCCTGATGTGGGACTTGATCCCAGGACCCTGGGATCATGACCTGAGCCGAAGGCAGATGCTTAACCCACTGAGCCACCCAGGCATCCTGAGCATACTCGACTTTTAAGGCCGTGTGTGTTAGTTAATATTTGTCAGAGCCTCTCAGACAGACAACTTCCATCAAAGATGGTGCAGGCTTCTGTTCTGAGAAGGCTGGTATAGAGGTGAAAGCCTAACACAGGGATTGTTGTCATTTCTGCCAGGTCCATCTGTTAGACTTACAAATATTAAGAGAAATTCATTAGAACTGAGGGGGAAGGGCAAGGAGGGCATTCGGGGAATGCCTCACTCATTCACAGCAACAATATTTCATTATGGGCAGTGGCAGAATTTGGATGAGAGAAACGGTGAACGTGGATCCCAACACTCCTAGAAAGTAAGTCAAGCTCCTTCGTGTGTTTCCAGGACCTTTGCCTGGAATTCTTCCATGCGGCCCATCATCCTGTTCCTAGGCTCCCCTCGAAGTGAGAGCAGGTGTTGGCTCTCATTCTCCATCTCTGCCTAATCTGGTAATTGGGACTCTGGCCACAGCCAGATTTCTCTACACTGTCCACTGCCCAGATAATTGCTGTGACATTTCACTTCTCTTCTCTCCGAAAGTAACACTTGGGCAGAAAGCTCATTCTTCTAGAAAGCGCCTCAGGCCCTCAGTTACAGGATGATTGAGGTTCACAGTTCGGTGGCTGGCTCTTCCCCTACACGGTTGAGGCTGGCTTTCCAGTTTGATTACTCAGAGGAAAAATAAGCCTGAGCAGATACATAGAGTTGTTTCTCTCTTCTTTCCCACTTGTTAGGAGGTGGTTAAAAGCAGATAAAGCTTCTCAATAAAGACCTTTACTTTGAGTGCAGCAAGACCTGCTATTTATCCTGCCTGCCAAATGGGTAAGATTCCCAAATGTGCTGTCATGAAGTGAATCGGTCTGTATAACGAATGAACTTTGTGATGCAGAAGGCCTGGCACTTTGCCTCTTATGCAGTCGATGCTCTGTAAACATTTGTTCAGTGGATACACGCATTCGAGAAGTGGACCCTTGTTCTCACATTAAGCAATGCTGCTCCAAGCTTTTTGTCTTTATTTCTGCTTTCTCTGGCAATCGGCTCATGCTGTCTTACAGTGTGTCACTATTAAATTTTGCAAGATGTTTGTGACACTATTTCATAGTTCAAAATCACTTCTTAGCTCTATAGACATATCCTGATAGCCTTCCGCACATGTTTTAGGAGACTGAAGGATTTCTAGAACCACTGTAGAGCATAATCTGAAGGAATTAAATTGAAGGGCTAAAAGCGTTTTGAGGCTTAGCTAACTTTGGCTATCATCCGGTATGTATTTTACAAGACCAATCTCCAGTCCAGAGAGGGGAAGGAACTTGTCCAAGTTACAAGGACAGAACTGGAATGAAAACCCCTGTTTCTCGACACCTGGAATAAAGCGCTTTGACACCGTATCTATCAATATGATGAATGTAGTGAGGAAAGGTAAAATGCTACTCCAGTTCTTTGGCATATCTGTTCTGAAATTCAGAGTAGAAGTTCCGGTCTGTGATGTATGATGTCACTACTTCTACTGCCAATAATCCTAAGCCAGAGAAGCACTTCATTTAAAGAAATGGTAACATTGGATTTTAGAACTGAAAAATCACAATGATGAAAAAAACACCATACTTTGCTGGATTTGAAAACAGACCTCCGTTTTCCACTTAATGACTTTCTCCCTTCTTTGATGACAATAATGCATGCCTATGCTTGGGAGAGAGTGCCTACCCAGAACACCACAACAAAAATAGATACTTTTGCAGAAACCAAGTTAAAATGTACTTGAATATCTGATAGAACTATTTGCAATGGAATAGCACTGGCCGTATTTGGTGGCCACCTGAAAATGTGACCCGGCTAATATGAAAAGTAGGTAGGATCCAAGTGACCTGTAGTCTCTCATTTTTTTTTTTTAATAGGTCATACTAATTTTCAATGGAGACTATTATTTCTTATTTTTCTCTAACTTGTATCATTTATTATTATTTCCTGGAGGATTATTTACCAAAATGGTCAAGGGACAACAAAACCTGTGTGAACATGTAACATGTTGTCATTACAAGGCTCCAAGGACTGGGTATTCTTATTCTCCATGGGTGCGAGTCTCTTGCATACCAGGATCTGGTAAAGCAATGGCACATATCGCTAAATACAGACAGCCAAGATCCAAATACCGTCCATATTGTTTTTTTAAAACATTTTATTTATTTATTTGAGAGATAGAGCACAAGCATTGGGGTAAGGGGCAGTGGGAAAGGGAGAAGCAGACTCCCTCCCTGCTGAGCAGGGAGCCCCACTTGGTGCTTGATCCCAGGACCCTGAGATTATGACCTGAGCCAAAGGCAGACGCTTAACCGACTAAGCCACCCAGGTGCCCCTCCTCCATATCATTTTTTTTAAAGGAATTTAATGCATTCTTAAATAGAGTGTGCTTTAATTAGGTAGCACAATCAATTATAAGCACTTTATAGATTTTATAATGTGGTTCTCAAAAACCACAGTAAATTCTTAAATTGCAGAGGTGCCTGGTGTTTCTTCAAGTGAATTAGGATACATCCTCTCCTTTGAGAGCATCCCTAATCATAGATAACAGAACACTTGGGGTATAACCTGTACTCTGTTCAACTCTGAGGATACCCATCTTGTTAATCCGCCGTAGTAACGAAAGAAAGTCTAGGTGCTCTTTCAATCATGTGCATATGAAGTCATAGGGGATGAGGAGTGTCTTTTCCTTTTAAAAATGGTGAGCACCTCCTCGGACTCACATTGCAGGCTCTCCTGATGTGCTCACAGTTGTGTAGGGACCTTAGTGGCGGAATACCTACTGGATTCAAGTTCAGAAGAAAAAGTCTTTTAACATTTATCCTGCACTTGAGACTCAAATAGTCTCAGCTGAAATCTTTGGGATTAGCCACAGACAGATTTGGAGAAAACCAGTTTTAATATATTTAATCTGGTTAAATGTGACTAGTAAGTCGATACAAATTTTGTTAAAAAGAAATATTGGAAAGTAGATTTGTGCAAAGTTTTCTTGAAATGTGACTTTTGGCGACTCTGACGAGGTGTGTTCAGGTGCTACCAGAACTATTTGCAATGGTAGAACTGGCCACACCAGTCCTACCACACCAAACAGATGTAGAGTTCAATGCTGTTATAAAAGGATAAGTTTGGCGGATCTAATATACAACATGGTGATTGTAGTTAAGAATGCTGTATGATATACCAGAAAGCTGCTAAGAGAATAGTCTTAAATGTTCTCACCACAAAAAAGAAAGGGTAATTGAGTGAGCTGATGAAGGTGGTAGCTAATGCTATGGTAGTAGTCATTTCTCAATATGTGTGTATCAGATTAGCATGCATACCTTGTACGCACACACACATATGGTGTATTACATACACAATGTTATATCTCAATAAAAATTTTTAAAAATAAAAGAAAATGAAAACAGATGTACAGTTAAACTGGTGGTTTCTTATCTTTTGTTGGGTTATTACAAAATATAGAGGTAGTAATTTATGTTTCTTTTTTTATTGAAGAATAATTAACATATAGTATTGTATTAGTTTCCAGTGTACAACATAATGATTTGATATTTATATACATTATGAAATGGTCACCACAACAAATCTAGTCAGCATCTGTCACTAAACAAAGCTGTTATAATACTATTGACTATATTCCCTATGCTGTATGTTATATCCTCATGTCTTATTTATTTTATAACTGGAGGATTGTACCTCTTAAGCCCTTTCATCTATTTCATCCATCCCCCATCCCCTCCTGTTTAGCAATCATGTTTGTTCTCTGTATTTATGAATCTATTTCTATTTTGTTTGTTCATTTACTTTGCTTTTAGATTCCACATCTAAATGAAGTCATAGAGTATTTGTCTTTCTCTGACTTATTTCACTTAGTATAATACCCTCTTGGGTATTGGTTGTCACAATTTTCAAGATGTCATTCTTTTTTTATGACTGAATATTTCATTACATCTCTATATATCTCACATCTTCTTTATCCATTCATCTACTGATGGATATTTAGGTTGCTTCCATATCTTGGCTATGGTAAATAATCTGTAATGAACATAGTGGTACATATGTTTTTTCAAATTAGTATTTTGTTTTCTTCAGATAAATACTTAGAAGTGGAATTGTGTGATCGTATTGTATTTCTATTTTTAGTTATTTGAGGAACCTCCATACTATTCTCCATTGTGGCTGCACCAATTTACCATTCCCATCAACAGTTCTTAAAAGTTCCCTTTTCCAGGCGCTTGGATGGCTCAGTTGGTTAAGTGTCTGACTTTTGATTTCGGCTCAGGTCATGATCTCAGCGTTGTGAGATCGAGCTCTGCATCAGGCTCTGTGCTGGGTGTGGAGCCTACTTAAGATTCTCTCTTTCTTCCTCTGCCCCCCTCCTCTCTTTCTCTCCCTAAAAAAAAAAAAAGTTCCCTTTTCTCCACATCCTCGCCAACACTTGTTATTTGTTGTCTTTTTGGTAATAGCCATTTTGACAGGTGTGAGTTGATATCTCATTGTTGTTTTGATTTGCATTTTTCTGATGGTTAGTGATACAGAGCATTTTCACATAGTTTTGGCCACCCATATATCTTCTTTGGAAAAATGTCTATTTATGTCCCCTGCCCATTTTTGAATTGAATTGTTTGTTTGTTTTTTGACATTGAGTTTTATGTGTTCTTTATATATTTTCGAATGTTAACCCTTATTAGATATTATGATTTGCAAATGTCTTTTCCAATTCAGTGGGTTGCTTTTGTTGTTGTTGTTGATGACTTCATCCACTTACAAAAGCTTTTTAGTTTGATGTAGTCCCCTTTATTTATTTTTGCTTTTGTCCTTGTCTGAGGAGACAGATCCAAGAAAATATGGCTAAGACTAATGTCCAAGAGTTTACCGCCTCTGTTTTCTTCTAGGAGTTTTATGGTTTTGGGTCTTATATTTAACTCTTTAATCTATTTTGATTTTATTTTTGTATATGGTATAAAAAAGTGGTCCAGTTTCTTTCTTTTGCATGTAACTGTCCAATTTTCTCAGCATCATTTATTGAAGAGACTGTCTTCCACACTGTATATTCTTGCTTCCTTTGTTGTGGATTAATTGACTGTATAAGCATGGGTTTATTTCTGGGCACTCTTCTGTTCCATTGTCTAGAATTTGTGCCAGATTTGGTGCCACTATTTGTCTGTTTTTGTGCCAGTACCATACTGTTTTGTAGTAGATTTTGAAGTCTGGGAGTGTGCTACCTTCAGCTGTATTCTTCTTTGTTAAGACTGCTCTGACTCTTTGGGATCTTTTGTGGCTCCACATAAATTTTAGGATTATTTGGTCTATTTTTTTTTTTTTAAAGATTTTATTTATTTGAGAGAGAGAGAATGAGAGAGAGCAAGCACAAGAGAGGGGGGAGGGTCAGAGGGAGAAGCAGACTCCCTGCCGAGCAGGGAGCCCGATGCGGGACTCGATCCAGGGACTCCAGGATCACGACCTGAGCCGAAGGCAGTCGCTTAACCAACTGAGCCACCCAGGCGCCCAGGATTATTTGGTCTAGTTCTGTAAAAAATGCCTTTGGTATTTTGATAGGGATTACACTGACTCTATAGATTGCTTTAGGTAGTATGGATATTTTAATAACATTAATTCTTCCCCATCCATGAACATGGTATATCTTTCTATTTATTTATGCCATCACAAAACAAATGGCAAATGAAATGAAATAAAAACTGGTGTACAGTTAAAAGGCAACAAGTTAAAACTTAGCTTATGTTTGGTTATTAAAAGATACAGAGATAATAATTAAGTTTTTCCTTTTGATTCTATTTATATCACACATACACACACACAGACACACAGACACACACAGACACACACACATACACACGAACACACCTCTGAGCAAATATGGTCATCTCCACCTTGTTTAGAATGTGATTTGTACAAATTAATGAAGCTGTACCAATGTAATGTATGCATTTTTTGGATGGAAAGATCAAAATGGAACAAAAGAAAATTAAAAGAAGGGTTTTATAAGATACACAGTTTCCTTGTAAAACTAGATTTCATATATATGTATATACATATATATGTATATATATATTATGTGCTGACAAATATTTAAAAAGTTAAATATTTAAAAAGTTACATAAAGCCTATGGATAAGTATGAATTACTCTGGTGAGCAAAGGCATTCAGAATATGAAAAGTAAAAATTATACCACCTTCATCGTTCACAATTGTCATATATACTTGGACTTTTATGATTATGTTTGTAAGCCAAATATATGGTCTTGGCTTTTATTTGACAGAAATTACAAAAAAAATAGAAAAACATCATTTATCTGTAAAAAATTACAATATATGTTACTACTCTCACGTTTTAAGAAAATGTTTATTGGAAATGCTTGTTAAAAGCATTTTATCCTTGTTGAAATGAGTTGAAGCAATGCACTGTATTGTATTATAATGAGTCACATTATTTCTGTACTTCAGTTATCCATAGGTAAACATTTCCATTTTTTCATGAGGTAGCCTTGCTAAAAGTGAAAACAGAGTCAAGCAGAACCAATTTTTTATGCTCCTAATTTACAAATTGGGACATATTATGGATGAAAATGAGATAGCTACTTCTGATCAAGTAGTCTGCCTTCATTACCTGGTAGTGATTCTGTTACTGACATGGGTATGTTTAAGAGGCATTATGATCACAATTTACACATTCTGATTGCACTACTGCATATTGTTTTATGCCAACCACTTTTGCCGGTGTTCCAAATGATCACTTAGGACCCCTTGGATAGCTACTCACTGTTTAAGTGCCAAGTTTAAATGGAGCATATGCTTAACATTACTTTAATGTTGGAATCTCCACCTCTCCTTAATTTTTATTTGTTACATAACAGTGGAAACTTCCATTTTATCCCTCTATTCCTCTAAACAGGGTGCATGGACCTGAGCCCTCTACTTTCTTCTCATTACAAGGAGCCCACTTATGCTTATAAATTGTGACTACACTTGGTAGGAAATCAGTCATTATTGTGTGTCTGAGCTGAACTATTGTTCGGGTGAGTGAGGGGAAATCTTAGGAAATTTCTGCATTCAGTTGCTATTGGCATATGCCCTGGTAGTGTGAGGTTCTACTACCTTATTGGGGGCTTAACCTGTTTTGTGAAAAGAATTTCAGGGCACTCAGTTCAACCCAGGAGATATCAGATTACCTTAATTTATTCTAAAAGACTGTTAGCACTTTGGAGTGGAAAAAATAGAAGAGCTAGACAAAAATACAGATTTTTTTTGAGACTTGAGGGTTCCAGGTTTAACTCACATTCCTTTAGTGGTTCCAGGAGGGCTGTGTCATTGGAAGATTTCAAAATATCTTAGAGGTGTCCAAAGATTCAGCAATTTCTTCAGAAATAGTTTTGTAGATGCTAAGCATCCACTAACTCAAAAAATGAACTAGAACAAAGGTAATGGTTACCTAAGAAGCAAGTTTAGCATTGAGGCTAAATATATTTAGTCTAAAATGCATATAAATAGAGTGGGGGGGGGGAGACTAGGCATTAATTATAACTTTTTAAGATAAGATTTTAAAGATATTTTGCTCTTCTTGGGTTGATTTGGGTTTTCCCTCAGACTCTTTAGGGACACATATTCCCTCATCTCTGCTCATATGGCTGCCTTATGCTGAAAAGTTTGAAAACAGGTACTGTATCAGTAGATATATGACCAAGGGTATATTTTTTTTTTTCGAGAAATCTAAGGAAATGTCACAGGAGAAAACATCAGACAGTCAAGCTTATCAACTAAAAGTTCTATGTGTTTCAATCTCCCTTTGTAAAAAAACCCCTTATTTTTACAGTACCAAAGAAAAAAATCACATATAAGAGTACAAATTATTTGTCAAGGAAAATGACCTTCTGACATTTTCCTCTGAACAGTCTCAGGAGCACCAGCAGATGACCAGTTGGAATTTGGAAACTATTTTCAAAGTCTTTTCTCTGTAGCTGAAAGTGTTTGCAGGTATTGCAAAGACAAAGTGGACACCATAATCTTTCTAACAAATGTCCACCTGTCACTCAGTGAACAGAGAAGTCAGTGGAGACCTCAGTAGGCTAAGAAAGCCCATAGTTACCACAGGTGGCTCTACGGTAGACAGCCCAAAATATCCACATCTTTGTGTCCATTGAAAAACAAGTAGACCAGAAACACAGAACATTTCCCATCCTGTACACTTTTGGCAATCTAAAACACGATCACATGGTTTTCACTTAAAATCTCAGCTCTAATATATAATCTGCCCCTAAAATGGATTCAATTGCATAGTAAATAAGCTCTCATACGTAACATAAGATATCAATTGTTCAATATTCTATGCTGTATGTAAAGACAGATTGTGTCCACCCAAACTTCTTAATTTCTAGTTATGAAGCATAATCTTAATTCCTAATTATGATTTCAGAATTACATGTATTCTGAAATTATTATATATATTATATATTTTTTGGTTTCTTCAAATGTAAAGGTGTGTCCACAGCTTCATGCCCTATTATTTATGCAACTATACAATAATTTGTACAATTTATATTAAGATACTTTCTTTTTCTAGTTATACCACAATAAGGGATGCTATCATTGGATTCAGATTATTTTTCACAAAAATGTGAAAATATGAAAAATATGTCAAATGTAAAATCACAAGACAGAAAAGGTTGAGTCCAGGTTGAGTCGAGCCTGAGGTTTGAAGAACATTGCAAGCCTCAGTATCATTTACCAAGAAGAAAACCAATGAAGAGCCTCCTAAATATGGAGCCAAATGAACTGATACGGTAGCACATAAGCATGTGTGTGAGTGTACAACAAGTGTGTGGTGTACAACAACACACACAAAAAACCTGTCCCATTGCTACTGCTAAATCAGTTTTCACGTTTAAGCACTGATGATATTTTTTTTGTTGTCATCTTACAAATTCGGGACAAAATAACTTGGGATACTTCTCTCCATGGCACAACTCCCAAGGCACCACAGTTGTAAGAATTTAATAAATGGCAGCATAACAAAACCCAAATTTCTTCCCGGAAATATACTGCTTTTTGCCAGATAACATCAGTTTTACAAGCCTTTGTGAGGCACTATGCCAAGTAGGTACTGGAAGGCAAAAATACTGTCTACACTGAAAATCTAGTGAGCAAGTAAGGGTCTATATGGAGGAAAAGAAGATTAATGCACTTTTGTCTGGACCTCGAAGGACTTGTAGCAAAATCCCAAGTAGAGATGGGGAAAAGACAGTGGTATAAGCAATAGCGTAAAAAGGGTAGAAATGAGAAAATGTTTCCATGTGGGACAGCTACATCCCTGACAGAGGATTTTTTTGAGGAAGAAGATGTGCACTGACAGGCGAGGCCAGAGTGTGAAGTACTAACTGTCATCCAAGAAGAGCCTGGGGATAATTCTGGAAGCAATAAGCATCTAGTGCTTTCTTTCCCTTGAGTTTTGTATTTAAAAATTCTTGAAATTACAGATGATCCATTACTTTGATGACATACTCAAATAGAGCAGAACTGAGCCAGGAAAAACTCTTCTATCCAGTCTGCTCCCCACCAGTTCCAGTGGCTTAGGGGGTGGAATTTGAAGTTCCGTCAAAACCAAAGATGATTTAATAATAAAGGCAGTACTATCTGGATCCCCAGAAGGAAGCAGTCACAACCTTTAGGCTTGTTCTTCTGATATTTGCCGCCATGATCCTAAATAAAAGTTTTATTTTATTTTTTCAACTGGCATTTGTTGATTTTTCGCATTCAGACATTACAGATTTTTGTCCTACTATGGAGTATGAAGACTGAGTTATCTTAACCACTCCCTCCGTTCCTCACACGCATCCCCGCCACTCTCCTCTCAGAGCAGTTACTTGCATTTTTGGAGCAGTCTTTGTTCTATGTGCTTGTGTCATCAGTCTAATTACTACTTAGGTCAGTCGTGTGAACTACAGCGACTGCAGGTCTGTTCTTCTCAAACTTCGGACTTCAGCACTGATTGCCTCGTTTGTAAGTTTGCTCCTCTGCACGGTTTTAGTGTGCTCTCCGCACTGTCTCTGTTTCTTCCAGGGTCCTTCTCATGCAATTTATTGTGATGGCCTCTGTTGTTTGTTTCACGCTTTCCGCCAGTATCTGGGAATCACCATGTAGTTAACTCTCGCACATGTCAACCCATCTTGGCAGAGAACCTGAGCAAAGAACCAAGTCTTCCTTTATTTCAGCAAAATGTTTACATACATCTTTTCTTTATTTGCCATTTTAGGAAGATCTGTCTGTTCAATTCTGTACTTGGCATATATACTTGTGTATACTATTATTTATATACTGATAAATACACCAAATATATATGTCATACACATATTCTATTATTTTCCCTTTCTAATTGCTTCCATTTCTTTGTTACTTTATCCATGTCTATTATTTCCTGAAGTTGTTACAGGCTTTTTCAACTACAAATACTGGACTCCCAAGTGCTTATAAGATAGTTCCATTTGTGAGAAGGATTTTTCGTTATTTTTAATTTACCTTGCTGAGGGCTCTAACCCACTTTATATCCTTCCTATTGCCTTCTCTATTCTTGGATTTCTTGTAACTCTTTTCAACTGTTCTCCAAAGAGTGCATCTTTTCATTACTTTCTGAGTGTATAGAGAAGTATTTTAAGAATTTTTCTTCATTTTCCCTTTGTTAATTTTCTTTCTCCTTTAAACTATCTGCATTGTCTACTCACAGATCTTATGTGGAAGCTTTTCTGCTTTGGCTTGTTGGTGAATGAGACAGCTATCTCTAGAGCTTATGTTTCTTCTGAAGTGTGGCGAGGGGCGACAGATGAGGGGCAAGAAGTCCTTTCATTTGGATTTATCATCTCAGACTCTCTGACCAAACTGGATGGTCCTTGGTGCCAGGTCCAGGTCTTGCCTTTGACTGGACATCTGGGCAAGTCTGGAGGTTGGGGTGGTCTGTAAAGCCTCCCAGACCTTTGTGTTTCAAGCGATGACTGCTGTTCACCCTCTCTGGTGGAACACTGCAAAACTCGATGTCTTTGTTTCTCTTTCTGACTCACCCCAGGGGCTTCTGCTGCCTAGTAATCTGAGACTCCAAGAAAATTAGGATGGTGTATCAATGCATTTACCCAGTAGCCCCATCTCATGCGCCACCTGGTTTATCAGACTGCACCCCATGGCGGGGCTGCTTCTCACATTCTCTTTTTTCTTTTGGCCCAGAGTGCACCATTTGAGGAGGCAATCCCTCATAGGATCTGTGCATGCAAGTTTGCATTTGCGACTGAGAGCCTCCTTTTTTTTTTAAAAAAAAAATTAATTCCAGTATGGGTAACATACAGTGTTACATGAATTTCAAGTGTACAATATAGCGATTCAACAATTCCAAGAATTACTCAGTGGGCTCTTAATCCTCTTCACCCATTTCTCCCTCTCCCTTCTTGAATAGAGAAGAACACAGATCAGCGGTGCTTGGGGCTACCATGTCCCGACAGCGACGGCATGATTTTTGCTGCCTGAATCTTAGAGCTTCCTTGGTCCTCTCTTTCCCAAAGTCTGGTTGTTCAGTATTTCCTTCTCCCGTGTGAGTTCCCACATTTCATTAAAAGAAAATCCTACTGCTGAGAGTCTTTATGTGCATTTCAGGGAACTCAGACCCTGACCAAAGGCTGGAAAGGTTTGTTCCAGTTTTTCGTATCCTTCACTAAAATTTGGTATAAATTTTACTGCTTTTAGCAGAAATTTTTAATAGTCTGAGAATAAAGGTTCAGTTTCCCATTATTATCAAAGAGAAAATGTTCTTCCCTTGTTTTAATGTTGATTCTTCATTTTAGTAGAGTTGGGGGCTGGGGAAATAGGCAAGGTTTTAGTGCACCCCCTTTTCTTTGTTGGGAGTCTCTGACTGAAGTTTTTTAGCAGGGGAATGATAGGGTCAGAACTGGCCTTTACAAAGGTCACTTTGACTCTGAAGTGAAGGCTACGGGGAGAATACTGGAATAGAGCAGACAAGAGAGAAATCAAGAGAAGACTGAAGGGGGCTGGGATTGGTTGGGCTGAATTCAGATGACTGCAATTGGCCAACAGAGGTTAGAATCAAAAGTACTGTAGAGTCAATAAGGTACCAGGCAGACGCAGACCGTTGTGAGCTCTTCCAAGGCAGGAAAAGGCTCTGATTTGTCTTTGTATCTCCAGAGCCTAGCTTAGGTCTGGCATTCGGTTGGCATTTAATGCTCATTGAACAGTACTGAATCAACTGATTGTTGGGTAAGAAAGAACTGAACGTGACTGATGCGTTGCAAGCTTGGATAAAAGAGAGGGTGGTGATGTCAGAAACTTTACTAAGGAATTATAGCTGAAAAAGTGCTTTGCTAAGTACTTTATATACATAGAAATCAAAGGGTAACTTCAGCATAAATAATAGGACTTAGTGAGAATATTAGATTTAAAATTAATATAATTAATAAAAAGTTTACTTCTATGAGATAAATCTGAGAATTTGAGACTGCATCACTTATTAAAAAGTCTCTAATTCTAGAGTTATCCTCTAAGACATTTTTGTTAATAGTTATAAAAATAAATGTGTTAAGAAAAATTCATTTGCAAGATAGTGATTAATATATATTACCACTAGAATATCTCCCCTCTTTTTAAAGAACCATGATAATTATAGTAGGAGTGAAGGAAATTGATATCATGTCTTATATAGATTTTTATGGGAGTACATTTCAGCTGAATGGTTTGTTTGCATAACTTTCTGGACCATTCCATCCCCTAATACTGACACCTACAAACACTGTAACTGTAGTTTTGTCTTTTCTAGAATTTCGTATCAATGGACTCGTGTTTGGCCACTTTCCCTTAGAATAATGCCTTTGAAATTCCTTGTGTGGCGTTTATCTGTGTTGTGTTTATCCATCTGTGCTTATCTCTTACCTTCATTTCTCCAGTAAAAATAGTGTGCAGTTCTCTTTCGGTGGAGATGCCATGATTTGTGGTTCATCCTAGATTTTCTCTGACGAAAGATATTATCTTCAAATAATTTATTTCTTCTTATCCAATATTCATGTTTTTAAAATCTCTATTTCTTTTCTGAGCATGATAGAGTGCCTTCCTGACTTGTTCTTAAATTTCAGGAAATGGTATTTGTAGTAGATTTTTGGTAAAGGCTATTTTTCAGTTGAAAAAGATCACCTGCTGGCCTAGAGTGCAGGTTTTCTTTTTTTTTTTTTTTTTATGAAAAAGTACCGAATTTTAAAAAATATTTTTCTACACCCATTGAGGACATCACATAGATTTTAGCTTCAATTTCTTAATATGAAATCATTTACTAATATTTTCTTGTCATATGATCCTTACATTTCTGGGATAAATATAATTAGGCCCTGCTGATGCCTTTTGTATCCATGTTTATATGTGAGATTGGTGAATTTTTTTCTCTTTGGTACTGTCCTCATCACACCTATATTGTTGAGGGCTTAGCTTATTAACTTTCCATCCCTATTCTCTTCCAAATATTTAAGGCTATTTCAGATATTTAAGGCTATAACATTTCCTCTAACTACCAACTTAGCTGTCTCATAAGTTTTGATGTAGTGTTTTTATTATCTTAAAGTTCCAATATTTTCTATGTTCCCTTATTGTGTTTTTTTTATTCAAGATCATATAGATGGGTTTTTAAAGTCCAAAAGTATAGGACTTTTTGGTTTATAATTATGGATTTCTATTTTTATTACATTAAGATAGGAAAACATGGGCACATGGTATATATTTGGGCTTATGATTATTTTATACATTCTGTGACCTCACATATTTTTCATTACTGTTCCATGGATGTTTAAGAGTGATATGTTTTCTCTGATTTTTGTTTTTGCTCAAGCTTGTTTTATGTTGTTCATTTTTCTATTTCTTCAGAAACTTTTTTTCATATTATCTAACAATTTTTATCAAATGTATTTACTCAAAAAAAAAACTCATTATGATTGTCAAGTTTTCAGTTTATTTATTTATTTTTTTAGGTTGAGCCACATGAAATTACTGTTATTTAGAAGTAACAACCTACAACAGTGGCAGTTCCAACTAGTTCAACCTAATAAACAACGTGAAATGACTCGGGGGGAATATTTTCATTCCTGGGGCAACTAGATTCTCACAGAAATGCAATTCTTACTGAAGATGAGTTCATAATCAGATATTAAAACACGCCCAGTGGAATGTTTCTTCAAGACCCCGAGTCAGCAGTCACGATAACAGAATGAACATGGATACTAGAGCAGTTCTAAAGGGATTAAAGTGTGTTCTAGAAGACGGAAGAGACTCTCAGGGGATGAAAGGCAAAAAAGTATTTAAGTGGAACGTGAGTCACAAGGAAAGAATGAGCCACTGTGAAAGAAGAGTAGATGAAATTCACAAAATAATTACAGCCTTTAGATATTAAAAGCATCAATGATGGTGGAGGTGGTCATGTAGACACAGCTGCAGAGTGAATCCAGAGTGAATTGTAAGATCGGAGGAGATCACTCAGATGCAGCACAAAGATACCACAGGGATGAAACGTATAAAACATTTTAGTCACATAGAACAGAACATGAATATCAAACATAAATTTAATAATCATTCCTAACGGAGAGTGAGACAACATTTAAATAAATAGTGATAATTATCCGTAACAAACGAACCACAGGACTTGTCAGGTTGAAGAAATATACTGCATTCCAACAAGAAAATTCAAAAGAAATTCATAGTTTGAAGCGTAAGGGTAAGATTGCTTGATTCCAAATGCAAGAGGAAATTTCTAAAAGCAGAGAAAAGACAGTTAACCTACGAAAGATGAGCAACTAGACTGACAGACATCTGGAGAGAAATGAGACGGCATAGAGTGTAATGGGATAGAAGACTCTCCAGGTGGCTGAGAAATCCACAACTAGCTAAAATGTCATTCAAGAAATGAGGCCAGACGCAGGAAATGAAGCAAGAATATGGTGAGACTATCCTCAAATGGCCAAGGACTCCATAGCTAACTGAAATATCATGCAAGAATAAAGATGAAATTAATTCGTCTTTGCAAAACATGCAGTTTGCTAAACATAAAATGCTCACTGAAGAAAACAAATAATGACTGATTTAAAAAAAAAGAATTTGAACTCAGAAATAAGGACTGAAGTACAGAAGCAAAGAAACAGTGAAACAAATGGGTAGATCTAATATGCACTAACTATAAAAATAATAATAGTATTAAAAATTAAATTTGGAGTGTTTTCAAAAGAAGAGAGAAATAAAATAATAACATGAGGGCACCTCGGTGGCTCGAGCTGGTTAAGTGTCTGACTCTTGATCTCAGCTCAGGTCTTGATCCTAGAGTTGAGAGTTCAAACCCCATATTGGGCTCCATGCTGGGCATGAAGCCTACTTTAAGAAAACAAACAAACCAGATAACAGGAGTGTGAAATATGAAAGGAATTAAAAAGAGAAATGGAACTACATTTATACCTTACATTTGTTTTTACTTTTTGGTCAAGTATACGTACTAAAGGGCACCTGAGTGGCTCAGTCAGTTAAGCATCTGCCTTCTGCTCAGGTCATGGTCCCAGGGTCCTGGGATCCAGCCCCCTGTCAGGCTCCCTGCTCAGCGGGAAGCCTGCTTCTCCCTCTCCCTCTGCCTGCTGCTCCCCCTGCTTGTACTCTCTCTCTCTGTCAAATGACTAAATAAAATCTTTAAAAAAAAAGTATATATACTAAAAATTTAAGTTAACTCTTAAGAGAATATATGTAATTCCAAACAAGTGGGGGGGGCGAAGTAAAAATAAATGTGATTAAAAATAGCTAAAATAAAGAAGGGGAAAGAAGTAAATAAATAGTATTACAAACCAAAATAATAAAATAAAAGAGTGGAAAAAGAGCATATGTAGAATCAAAATAAATAAGGATGACTGAATTTTCCTGTTATAAAAGAACAAAAACACATTTTGAGTTTTAAAAGTCCAGCCTGTTTCGATCATAAAACATCTATAATGACACAAATGCTGAAAGTAAATGAGAGATAAGGCAAAACAGAGTTTGGATAAAGAATTGTACTGCATTTGACAATTATAAAAGAGAATGATCCAGCAGGAAGATGTAATACCCCTGAACCTTTGATGAAACATTCCTTTGGGAAACTTTGAGATTATTCACATATAAAACTAGAATGATTAGGTTGAGCCAATAACTGCCATTACTGTGGATTGCTATGGGGTCCTTCATCATCTAGTCCTGCTTACTCACCATTGCCCATGGGTGCCATTTTCCCTGTGCTCTACCCACTCCAGATGTACCTGTCTTCCTTCTAATATACCAGACTTGCTTCTGCCTGATGACGTTGTCTACGCCTACAATTTCCTTTTCAAAATTTTATAGGCTCATCTGCTTTTGACATCCGAACCTGAATTCAAATATCACTTCTTAAAGGAAATTTAATGGCCAATTCACTTTCTTTGTCATGATTCTGATATACCTTCTTTGTAATGCTCATCAATGTCTGAATTTAACCTGCTTATTATTTTATTTACTTGGTTATTATTGGCATATACTTTCATGCGTATAAGTGTCTTGTTTCTCTTCTTCATTTTTGTGTCCCCAACCACATAGAAATAGCATATAAAAGCAACGTGATGCATAATTGTTGAATAAGTGAACAAATTACTATCTCTGCTAGATGGGATGTGCGCTTGTATTTCTTATGAGACTGGATGTATATTAGGGATGGAAACCACATCTGTATTGTTCTCTGAAAATGAGATATATCCCCTAAGCCTAGGCACAGTATGGCAAACGTTGATGGAAAAAATAAAAATATAAATTCCACTTCCGGAAATATTATTGTAATCAAAAAATTATATACAGATATGTTTACTGTGGCATTGTTTAGAATAGTAAAAAACACATAATGTACATACTGAACAAGAGAGCAACGGTTAAGTAAATTAGGGTTTTGGAATGGAATATTATATATTCCTTAAATATCACTTAATTAGACTTTGTTCTTAATATAATATACAACTTAAAAATATAACAAATAACTTCATATAAAGTATGATCTTAATTTTGTAAATATATATGAATCTTATCTCAATTTCTATTTTTATCTATATTGCTATACTTATATTCTAAAAGGTTAACAATATGTGGAAGAATTAGTGGTGATTTTTAACTTTTTATCCATGTATTTCTTCATGTCTTGGGTTTTTTTAATGAGGATGTATTCATTTTGCAATAAAATTTTTTGAATATTAATTTCAGTTAAATGTCAAATATTCATTCCTTGGAATTTTGGCAGGTTTTCAGAAATAATCCAAAAAAAATCAAGTTTCAATGGAAGACACAAAAGTTGCTTATTTAAGGGAAATGAAGCTTGATTAAGAAGACATTTACACTTTTGTGATGGAAACCACGTGAACTAACAACACAACAAGGTGACTAGGCATGTCAGCATTAATGGCGGAAGAAAAGAAAAGGAAATATTCAGGAGGGAGAAAAGGGCATGAAATAAAAAGGATTTGCTCCTGGGAAAGTGATTTTGAAATCTCCAAAATAAGACATTTCTCAAGAATTTGGAATTGAGGGAGACATATTTGAACCTGCTGTAAAACTTAGTTAAAAAGCTTGAAAAGTAATAATGAAAAGTAATAGCAACTCTCAGGAGTTAAACCAACTAATTTACATATGCAATGTGCTTTAAATTGTTCCACAAAAGAAGCGAGGCTGTTATATGAAATTTTTAAAAGCAGTGCCCAAGCATATCGAACCTGACTTTGAACACCGGATTTTCCACAAATTGCCTCGATGGCTTCCATCTGGGTTGTCTCATTTATAGCACATTTGAGAATAGCTGTTGCCTGCTTTTCAGAGGAATAATTCTTATAAACCTTGATTATGGTTCAAAGAGAATGTAACTGGGCAGAAGGGTTAGAGTTTTCGAATGTTTCATTCCACCTCGCCTTCAACTCTGTTCCCCTGGGGCAGTTACATGACTTTCCTATCCTTGTGGCCCTCTAGCTAGAAAAAATAAGACTGCGTGGGTTGATAATACTACTTTTGGACCTTAGGCAAGTTATTTTTGCATTTCAGATTCCTTATTTGTATTTATGTATTTATTTGAGAGAGAGAGAGAGCACAAGCAGAGGGGGAGAGGCAGAGGGAGAGGGCATGTTGCTTATTTGTAAAATGTGGGAATAATAGGACCTATTTCAGACAGTTGTTGGAAAGATGATCTATCATGACATGGTATAAAGCGCTCAGTATATAAGTGGACAATGATATTGCCTTTTCTCCATCCGTAAAAACTGCATCCATAGCAATCTACCTTCTCAAGAGTGTGTGGTTTATATAAGGTTATATTTGTGAAATTACGTAGCATCATATCTTGTTGGTCGCAGATTGTGCAATAAAATATCCCTCTCCTTCCTATAAAGAATTTTCGAACATGTGACACTTCCTCACTGATGCCTCAGACCATGCATTTCTCTGTTGACACCAGTGTGGCAGTCTCCCCATGGGTATTTGTTGAATGTGGTTAAACACAGGCAGGTGCCTGTGAATTACTCAGCAAGAATAACATCTCTGATTTCTGGACTCTTGGTGTCTCATGACTTCAGAGGGATGGAGTCAGTGCTGAGTCCAGGAAATAGGTAGTAGATTATGAACGAATAGCATATTGTGATTTTCACTTGTACATACTTCAATTTATTCGATGTGCCCTAAAGAAGCTACAACAGTAATGTAGAGGCATGCTGGAAAATAAAATGGATCATACTCTAGGATTTCCTTCATTTGTTTGTTTGGAAAAAATGTGAAGTTTTGTGTGCATGTGTGTGTGCGTGTGTGTGTGTGCATTTAAGAATAATGCTACATTTTACTATCAAAAACCTAGACAACTTCAAAATATTTTATAAATGAACTCATGAATGATGAACTATTTTCAAAGAAAAGTTTCCACTAATCAGGATGGTGGTAATTACAGTTACAGATACACACACAGGGCGTTCTAAGCCAACATCTCTTTTGAGCACAGACAGAATTCTACAATGGGTATGACAGGGCCCCGGACAATGGCCATCCCTCAACCGTACAACAGAGAAGCCACTTGCCAAATTCATTTGGAAGAATGGCATTTTCTGATGAATGAAAAGGTAAGAACAATTTCTGTCACAGAGTTGTGTGTCAGTAAGAAATTTTGTTTTTGTTTTAAGGTCATATATATTTTATCTTTGAGCATATATGTTAAAGACTTACCACTTAAAGTTTGGCATTGAACTTCTCCTTCTTGTATTATGAATAGTTTAAGAAAAATAAAATGAAGATCCTAAACTCCTTACCAAACCAGTATTGTATAGCAATGGCAACCAAAAGTTTCTAAGAACACTCCCAAACTATACTATTCTTCCTGTGTTAAATATAGGCATTAACACATATGCACAAGTCTTTAATTCTTAACATAAATTTCTCTTATATAAACTTATATAACCATGCCCTTAGATTTTAAATATCAGATGTTTAAAGTGTGTAGCAGCAAACTTTCAATCCGCATCTATTATTTGTAGGGCAGTAGAGTAAGTCCTAGAACTTCATTGAAGGTCATGTGCAGGATTAAATCTACATGAACTCTGCAATTTATTCTCTGGCAAGTATCATTTCAATGATACTAATTCCTGATGTTGCTTATCTTTTCTTACCCTCCAATCATTATCAAGTCTTAGGATGCTGTATTCTCTGTTTGGCAGAAAAAGGACAATAAAAGAAAAAAAAAACAGACGAAATACAATTATTAAGCCTGTAACCAGGGATAGGGTGTTAATTTTAGGACCAGAGATAGAGCTAAAGTTCAAAAAACAAAAACAACAACAGGAAACAGAGGTCAGGGAGAAAAATATAATTGAACATTTTTCCCCTGTAGGTTCTTCTATGTATTTTATAATTTGTGATGTGTAGCCTAATAGGTGCAATTTATGGATACACAGCAATGAGCCGGTATGGTTGTGTGTGTGTGTGTGTGTGCGTGCACAAACATTTGCGTATGTGTGTACACATGGGTACACAGGCACTTACATACATGACAAAGACAGCTGAGCTTCAGTCATGGCTCTATTAACCTTTCCCTGAATTAACATTTTGTACTAGGTTTATTTACAACTGAATAAAAGGGAATATGTATTTTTTCCATGATAGTTTGATTAACATTGAAATTAATATGTTACCTACTATATTTAAAAGAATTGGGTGGGGGAAGCTTGAGGGAAAAAAATCAAGTATAGAGACCGGGTTTCAGGTTTAATTCAAATTTCAGTTTCAGGTTTGAATTAGAGAGCGTGAAGCAATTTATGTTAATAAACCACTGGCAGGGGCGCCTGGGTGGCTCAGTCGTTAAGCGTCTGCCTTCTGCTCAGGTCGTGATCCCAGGGTCCTGGGATCGAGACCCGCATCAGGCTCCCTGCTCGGCGGGAAGCCTGCTTCTCCCTCTCCCACTCCCCCTGCTTGTGTTCCCTCTCTCGCTGTGTCTCTCTCTGTCAAATAAATAAATAAAATCTTTAAAAAAAAATAAACCACTGGCAGATTACTCTAATCCTATATAACATCTGGTAAGTCTTGAGTCTTTTACCTTTATCTACTCCTTTTATGTATCTGGTAAATAGTGAATAAATGGCTAACTTGTTATATTTTACACTTTGCACTGTCCTTAGATTTTGTGTTGTGCTACGTCAGTAGAACCTAATTAACAATCTAAATCTTGCCTTTCACCTTTAGTCCAGCTAGAGAATGCATCCCGAGAGAGAATAAACTGAGGAACAACTGGCTCAAGCAAAACTAGTCTACCTTAGTGGAGGAAGGAAGAAATTTCTCAGAAAGCCTTCTCCCCAAGTCAGGGGAGGCTGATCAGCAAGAATACATATTGGATGGATGGTGGGGGGGGAACTTCCTCTGCACTGAGCTGAATAAAGTCCTTCCAGGAATTTGCAATTTCTTGGCCTGAAAAACAGGGTCTCATTTCCCTTGGGCTACCTGGACTGAGCCTTGTAAGGCCTGGGAGAAGGGGTGCATCTGTTTGAGGCATAAATGTCTTGTTTAAACTCATGGATAGGAAGAAAACAAATAGCTGAAGACTTAAGCCTGACATTTTTTTTTTTTTTATCTTCCATTAAAAACTAAAGTTTAGGGACGCCTGGGTGGCTCAGTCGGTTAAGCGTCTGCCTTCAGCTCAGGTCATGATCCCAGGGTCCTGGGATCGAGTCCCGCATCGGGCTCCCTGCCCCGCAGGGAGCCTGCTTCTCCCTCTGCCTCTGCCTCTCTCTCTCTCTCTCTTTCTCTCTCTCATGAATAAATAAATAAAATCTTAAAAAAAAAAAACAAAAAAAACCACTAAAGTTTAGGTTTAGAGTTAGATTTAGTTTTTCTAGAATTGTAAAAGCCAGAAACCATTTCTTTCTCTTTTTTTTTTTTTAAAGATTTTATTTATTTATTTGACAGAGAGAGACATAGTGAGAGAGGGGAACACAAGCAGAGGAAGTGGGAGAGGGAGAAGCAGTCTCCCCATGGAGCAGGGAGCCCGATGTGGGGCTCAATCCCAGGACCCTGGGATCATGACCTGAGCCGCAGGCAGACGCTTAATGACTGAGCCACCCAGGCGCCCCCAGAAACCATTTCTTAAAGGTGGACTTTTATAAAGTCTTTAGAACAAAACAAAATTCCTCACATATAGTAGAAACTCTGTAATAATATTTTAAAGTAAATACTAGAATAAATTGGAATAGGGGAGCATACTTCCCTTTGTCAGAGAAAGAAATTTCTTAGTGGAAATATTGACGATAGTTAATAATTATTGAAAGTTTACACCTAAAGTGGATGATCTCATTTAGGTGCCATGAAAGGAACTATTATCCTCATTTTAGACATGAAGAAAATGAGGCTTAGAAAGATGAGTAAATTGCCCAAAGCCACACAACTCAGCAGTGGTAAGTTGATATTCAAATTCAGGTTTATTTAACTCCCAAACTCAATATTTTAACCTACAGACGGCACTTCTTCACAACGACGGAGCCCTAAATTTGGCTGAGCCATGGGGATAAAGATCATCTGAAGTTGCTACCTCACAAACGAATGGAGGAAGAGGGTTTATAAACAAATACATTGCGATATTAAAGTTATACAAAAACATCTGGGAGCATGGAAGAGGGAATGATTATGGATGACTGTGGCGTGGGAGGAACATTTCATAGTGAGAACATTTGGAGCATTTTTATGGTGTCTATTTTGGGGAGCGATCAATTCATTTATCTCTAAAAACTGATATCCAGGAGGCATTTACTGTCTTTGCCTTACGCTTCTAAGGGAAGGACATGCAGTAACTGCTCATAAAGAAGGTTTACTAGAAAGTGTACATTTTGGCAAATGGCTGATGTGTTGGGGGTTGTTGGCACATGGCCACAAGCGGGCTGGGGCTCCCAGAAGATGTGTGAGGCATCTGGCTGCTACCACTTGTGGGGACTGAACACATCAGACACTGAACATACGGAGGCTCCTTTTACCATCGGTGTAATTTTCTTTCTTTCTTTTTTTTTTTTACTTGCTATACAAGACTTTTATTAGCTTTGCAATTCGGAAAACATCATATGATGAAAATTTAAACAGAAGGTCCCAATGGAAATGATTTACAAACAGTGTGAACTTGAAACCAAATGGGCAGGAAAGGACAGAGGGTCGTAGTTAAGCGAAGAGTGAGTAAATCCTTTGATTTACCTCCCTAATCTATGTCAGAATTCTATTTACTGTTTTCTGAAGGTTATCTCTAATTCTAATTGCCTGTTTGCATCCTGTCCTTCTGAGAAATTGGAGCCGCCGATGCCCTTTTGGTGAGCATCAACTGCCTTCTGTGTAATCAGGTGCGCGCTGTGCTGACTCGGGGGGTCTGCAGCTTAATTGCAGACGTAGAGAGGGTAGAGTTGGCAGGTGCATATTAATCAGTGTTAATGAAAGCACAACTCCAAAAGTTACCACTTTTACAAGCGGCAACCCCCCCCCCCTTGATGCAGTGAGGCTGTTCAAGCTGCTCCAAACTGAGTCACAGTATATCCCATATAGTTTTGTGTATAAATAGGTGATGATATGTATCAGGGAAAATGTAAGGATAGCACACGTCCCAAAGCCCACTAACCGGGGGACCATTTTCAGCCCACATTCTTGTCCCCGCTTCTCGTCAGTATAGCTGGTGGAAGACTGAAACCCAGCTCTCAGGTTTTGGGGGCAGAGAGATGGCAGCTCATAGCGCTTCCTGTGTTTACCAAGTAAAGACTAGCAGGAGCAAATATCTGCGGACTCAAGGCAATCCTAAAACAAGAAGCAGACAAGCCAAAGGGCGTGCAAAGGGAAGACAGGTGCCCAGGATGGGCTGCGTGTAGGACCAGACATGATGATTCCTTCTGTAGGTCGGGTGAGAATTTTCCTCAGGGAGGAGACAAGGTAGTCTATCCTTCCTAATGCATTTTTAAATTCATTTTTGCATTCAACAAAGTCTCGATGAGTGCCTGCAGTGAGCCTGGGACCACCAGTGGTTTTTACTAGATTGATTTGTCATTTTCAATAAATGCTTTGCTGTCTTCACAAATCCTGATTTAAAGACCCTGCTACACAATCTGTCATATAGTTATGAGAATGGTGACTACAAGTCAAGGTGATGACCTTCCAAAGAAAAGCTCTAACCTGCTTATGGGGTTTCTTTTGTTTCTTTTTCCTTTTTCTTTTCCTCCCCAACCCCCTCTCACCTTTTTGGGTTTTTTTGAGTGTTCCTCATACTCTCAACACATCTGCTGAAGGTCTTCGAACCAAAATCACAATTCTAGCAATTTTAAACAAGTGGCATTTACTTTTGAGTCAAGAGTCCAAATCATGTTTCCTTCTCTTGAAGTAAATGGTTTCCCTAAGTCTAGAGATAGCATCTCTACAACGTGTTGTGACGCAAACATTTTTCATAAGTGCGTAAGTCAGAGAAATAGAAACAAAATTACTTTCTAATACAAACTAATCATCCTTATTATCTGGCAACAATCGGGAACAGGAAAAGTCTTTACTCACACCTTCTGCAAGAAGAGGTGACGTGATCCAGTCTCTCACAAGCCCCTTAGGGGGAGGGATTTTCCATAGTAGCTGCTTAGTCCTTAGCTAACTTGTACTTGTTAAAGCGAATTATTCTTTTTGTTAGTCTTTTGACTTCAGAGAGCTGGCACACAAGACAGAAACCATAAAAACTTACACTTTCAGAGCACCATGGAGAAGCATGGAGAGATTTAGTAGATTATATTATATTCTTTTCCAAACATTAAAGTAAATGCAGGATGTCAGTATTGATACGTTGGTCTTTTAGAGAGTATCTTGCTTCTATAGTTATAGAACAGATGACAGAAATGAATCCAATAAACCTGAGCAAGCACGGTTTTGAGGGCGACAGGCAATTGAAGTTATAGGTATGTCATAATGTGGAATAGATTTGTTTTCACACCATGAATATTTTTTCAGTTCTAGTACATGTGCTGCCTCTTAATGAATCCCAATCTATGAAGCTTTAGATATAGAAAGCTTTTCCACCTTTACCTTCTGAATGAAAGCCTGCTGAATTTAATTCATATTGATCTCAGCTTCACAGTTAGAATGTAGAAAATATGATGAAAAATTCTAAAGACACATTTTTATTCCTCAATGCTACCTGCAGTTTACTTGACGATGTCACACCCACCATCGCCCATTTTACCTTTGACTCTGGAAAATCAGACTATGTTCTCCTTTTGGTTTTTGCAATTTATTGAGTTATAAAATAACTCAGATTGGAAGCATCAAATGTAGTTTCTTGAAAAAAAATGTAGATGTGTATGAAGAAGGGGGGCTAAGCCTCACTTTTTCCATTTTTATTCCTGTTTTGGTAGTTTTATCATGCCCTGATTCCATGAGGGTGAAGTCTGTGCCAATTACACACCAAAAAAAACAAAAACAAAAACAAAAACAAAACAACAAAACACTATGGTCAAAGGACTCTTGTCCTCTGCTTACCTTGACTACCTCAACAGAACAAGGAGAGTAAAATATATCAGCTTTGTCAAAGCATCACTAACAAGTTTACATCCTTATCTATCTCTATATAATCTACTTACTGATGATCTAGCTATCCATCTATCTATATCTCTGTCTCTATGATATAACCATAAAATGAGGGGTATGTAAATTGGTAAAACATATTGCTCTAAGCAGCATACAGTATAAAAGTATAGCCACAGTGGAGTGAACTGTAATTTACATCAAATACATTCTATATTTATTGGACTTGTAGTACTCAACTTAATCGATGCATATTTCTTTGTTACACAAAACAACCACCAACCAAGGAAGAATGTGCTATTGAGACTTCACAGGCAAACTCTTCATCATAATTGATAGAGCATTTAAATCCTTACCTTTGCTGGAAATTAGTATTCACGAGATAGATCCCAGAGTGTCCAAACTGTTATTGATTCTATCGTATTGTAAGTCAACACTGTCCCCCTGCAAGTCTTCATTGATATTTTGAGAAATTTAAATGCATTCTGGCATTTTTTGCTGGATGCATACAAAATTATTTCTGATGTTGTGCATCAGTCTAAATGTCAGCTCTCCTTTCAGAGAAAAGTTCCCCACACACTACCATGACAACAACAATCTTTCATTTGCTGGAATTACAGACCAAACTCTTGTCGAAAACCAAAGTTATCACTACATTGGCTCCAACCTTTTTTGAACTTATTTGTATTAACATCTGACTTTCTTTTTGCTTAGAAATTTGCTCATTTGTATTTCCTCATGAAAATGTCCCATGGTTTTATTTTTACTTCATTAAATATCGATATTGTTAAAAACAAGACAATAGGCTCAATATGGAGTCACTTAGGCTAAGCCCCAAAACGCCCACCTGAGACTTAGCACATAACTGAATTACACTTTCAGCTCTCCCAGAAAAAGAATCTTAAACCAATCAGTGGGAACTACCTGGTCAGTAGTAGCGAGGTCATCGGTCGACAGACTCCTGCCATCCCCTAAAGGAAAGTGACCTTGCTACACCAAATCCATTCTTGGCCAGTAGAACCTCCTTGTCCCTGCTCCTTTTGCCTATAGAAGTCTTTCTTTGTATGTAGCTCCTCAGTCCTCTTTTCTATCTGTTGGATGGCATGCTGTCTGCTCATGAATCGTTGAATAAAGCCAATATGATACGTAAAATTTACTCAGTTGAATTTTCTTTTTTAACAATCATTTCATATATACGTTTATGTTTAAATAAAAATAACGTTACATTAAAAGTGTATTTTCTAATTATTTCTAATCCCAAGATCACAACTCAGTTTTAGCGTGTGGTTGCTGGCATTTGTAGAAGGAAGCAAGAGCAAGATATGTGTCTCCTCTTTCTGATCCACAAAATTGTCAAGAGCCCCCTCAATCCTCTCTACTCCTTATCCTATTAAAGATTTTCTCATGAAAAGAAACAACACAAAAAGATAATAACTACCCATAAGAGGGTTCATTTAAAATATAAAATGCAATTGTCATTAACAAATGACTAAAACTGTTCTGTTTTTCCTTGCAGAATATATCTTTAATCATTAATTCCCACTGACCAAATTCTATTAGTCTAGGTTGGAAATCCTGGCAAGCAAACATTGCTTTAAAAATACACCATTTCAGTTTCCTTGTCACCAGAACATTTTGTTGTTGTTGTTGAAACACTTAGTGTTGTTAATATGAGCAAAAGTTAAAGTATGAATGGAAAAACATTCTGAATGCCTAACTGTGCTGAAGGTCATACCGGTCATTTCTTCACCAGATATTTATTGGGTGCCTATTATGTTCAAATGTATTGTGCTCAAAAAATCTTTGTTGGATGAATGTGTTTTGTTGCCTTATTTTTCCAAGTTCCCACTTCCTTCAGTCTTGGTCAGCTGCTTGCCGCTGAAAATTTTATCTGAAGGATAAGATTATTCATTTTAAGACGATAGGGAAAGAATAGGAGAAAAAAAATGCCAAAGCTGAGGTTTGTGCTGCTTTTGATGAAATACTTGCTATCTATTAATCTGATTCATCTGGTAAACCATTCCCATTTTAGTTGATTACACATTCATCATTAGGAAAAACACAGAAGCAAAGTATTCACACTTGTCTCCTGCCTTGCACCCTCCAGAATTATTTCTATGTCAAGGTTTTGGATAAACCTTAAGACTTCTGTGAGTAGGTTTATGTAGCATTTTATTACAGAGCCTGAAATCAGCCTCCTGAACGGATATTCAATCCTATTTAGAAAAAAGGATGCTAAGAAAGAAATCCTTTGTAAAACGGCATGAAACAGACCCCAGTACCAGCTACTTGTAGCTTTTGACAATATGTTTTGTATAATGTCCTAGTCAAGTTCCTGTGCCAAATAGGGTCTTCAGCCCTTAGTGACTTTTGGGATAATTTCTACTGTGAGTCTATGAAGTGATAGCTTTAGAAAAGCCACTGTAAATCTCAGAGCTCCCACTGTGGCCAGTGACAGCTGATAAATGAAAATGGAGGAAAAGCAAGCAAAGCAATTTGCATGACTCCGGGCCCACCTGTAGGAGGCTAATGGCGGTGCTGCTTTATTATTTTCAAGTTACTTGCCTTGCAGACTGTAAATCTCTCCAACGCTGTTCTGACGAGTGATGTGATGCCAGTATGCACTGCGAGGAAGAGATACCGATTTGGATAACGTCATTGGCTCAGTTAGGCTCGTCTGAAGCTAAAAGAAAAAGGAGATGTGTCAGGCTTTATGTAAAATATGAGAATGAAATCTGCTCTTTTAGAAGTTGAGCACTGGGGCGCCTGGGTGGCTCAGTCGGTTAAACGTCTGCCTTTGGCTCAGGTCGTGATCCCAGGGACCTGGGATCGAGCCCCGCATCGGGCTCCCCGCTCAGCAGCGAGTCTACTTCTCCCCCTGCTTGTGCTCTTTCTCTCTCTCTCAAATAAATAAATAAAATCTTAATAAAAAAATAAGTTGAGGGTTAAATGTGGGGGACATATGACAGAATCTGTTACAGATACCTGCCTAATTTGCTGTTTAAGGTTAACTTTAAAAAAAAAAGTAAAATTATGACTCCAAACATATGAAATGAACACTTGTAGACGATTTGATCTCATTCATTAATTTGGAAGGAACAAAAAAGATAGTACAACTGATTCCAAGGAGAATTCAAAGGGCATACAGACAATCAGGAATGCTGGTAAACAGCCAGAATAATAACCAGTTGTAGCCACCGGACAAGTATATTTGCATTTCTATGAACAAGAATTATTTGCATTACTATCAGCTTTCTACAATTTATTGAATTATAAAATAACTCCGATTGGAGGTGCAAGCGCTTTCAGAAACAGATATTCCCAAATGGTGCCCAACACAAGACGCCATTAATCCTCTTCACCCATTTCAGTGTCTTACAATTTTTCCAGACACCTCCTCCCACCCTCACCCAATGGATCTTTTCTCAAATGGATCTTTTTCTGTGCTCCTGAAATAGGATATTTTACATATTAAAAACGTGTTTTCCCTGAGAAGCTCTGTGGTGAAAGTGTGGCGTATCTTCCTATTGGAAACATAAATTTTAACGTTAGCCCCAGAGATCAACACAATGTCCCTCAGGTGCCCACGCATATGATTAGTTCAAAGAGAACAATAATTTACATTGCATTTTCGAGAGAGAAATGTATTTTTATTGATTCACACCATGTTTAAAAAAAAAACACCCAGAAATAATTTTATGTGGTCTAAGTACACATTTCTCTGATGCAATCTGAGCAAATGTTCACTTTCTGACGGGCAATGGGCAATCCTCTAATCAATAAAACCTCACATTTCCTCCTTATTTAATACCTGACATTTGGCAGAAGTGGGAGCGGGAAAGATCATGTCTGTATGCTCCCCGTGGTCTGGCCCTTTCCCACCGCTCGCCCCACCTCCGAGACTTGCCGTACTCTGCGTCCAGTGTGAACAGCCTTCCTCCAAGATGCTGTCAGGAAAGCACCTGATATGCTCTCACAGGCCCTTCAGAGCCCCATAAAGCTAAGAGGTTTTCACATTTAATGGAAGAGGAAGCTAAAGGGTGTGAATATATTTATTTGATTTCACATTTTTAGCAGCGAGACCTTTCCAGATCGGCTATGTCTTGCCACAAATGTGCCCTACTCAGTGAATTTAAAAGTCTGGCCCTGTTGAAGGTATTCTTTTAAAAAGATGCCTCCAAGTACCGAACATTGTAACCAACTTTTATATTTTTCACAATTTGGTGCATTTCAAAGTTTTCCTTCTTATCAGGAAAATAGATGTACTAACCGTACGAACATCCCATGGTTGGTAGATAGGGGTTCTGGGGGAGAAGCCAAATTTTTGGGTTATAATAGGGCAGTGCTTTCCAGAATCTTTGGGGTGCTTCTTAGCCAACCACACTTCTGGTTTTACCCCAGACGTAACAGTTGGGAGAATCTCTATGGTTGGGGCTATGCCTGCGAAGAAGTACCCACAGACACACTGAATATCCATGGCTGTAAGGGATAGCGGCAAGGCTCATTTTATGGAATTATCACTGGGACAAAAGGCTTTTCATCTTGAAAGCCAATTTCTCATGTGAGATATAAACTGAATTCAACATACAGCATCTTTAGTTAGTGTGAGCAAAGCCCATTAATAAACACCAATTAATCCATAAAGCAAATCTCATATTAATCACACTTCTGTCTACCCTTTATTTTTTCCTAATATGTTGCAATTTGTTTATTAGCATACAATAAGTCACCAGTGGTTACCTCCTCTTTCCCAAATTACTTTTCCTTCTATTTTTTTTAAATTCTGGGACATACATTTCTTCCAAATGGTCAGTCTTAAGCATCATGGAAACACAGTAAACATTTTTTTTTTTTCTGGAAATAAATAAGGTGAGAATTTCCTCCATAAAAATTTCATCTGAATTGCCCTCTATTGTTTCCTTGCCTCGTGTCTCTATTTCCTGGTTTTCAGGTTACAGGAGACCGTTAACCTATTTCTTCCCTTGTCTCTTTAGTTCCTTTTTATTCTGCTTCAATATTTAATTCAGAAAAGTGAAAAGTCTATATTTGAAAATGCAAATGTCCATATTCTCCCAAGCTCTGTCCAAGGTACAACTCTTGTCCACCATACCTCGGATGTTTAATTCTTCCTCTACACATCAGAGAATCCATTCCTCAGTCATTATTCAAAACCAGGCATCGGGTCTGCTCACAGACCATCAAGCTGTTCTGCTCCATGTCTTTCAATGGAGTCGTGTCATTGGGAACACTAAATATGCATTACTTTTGTGGAGGATTGAAGACGGCTGCATTCGAACACAGGGTGCCTGGGCTCCCTCCTCAAATCTGGGCTGACTGATAACAGCTCTGATGAATAATGGAAGGTAGGCATGACATTATGTCTGTTTTGGCTCTGCCTTCGATGACCTCTAAGGCAGATTCTCCTTCCCTCCACCTGTCCTGAGTTACTGTGGAAGTCTAACTACTTGGAGGTCGCCATGGTTGGAGGAAGCCCAAGCTTACCGTGTGTGTGTGCCATGTAATTCGAGGTTTGAACCCTTCTTAGAGAGACCAGCAGTTCTCATTTTACAGATGGAACATCACAATCCCCAAAATTCAGGGATTTGCTGAAGGTAAATTCCCAACAATAGAACCTCTAATAGAAAACAGTTCTCTTGATTTCTGAGTCCACTGCCCTTTGGACTTTGATGTTGATCTTCTTGGGAAAAATGAGTTTCCTTCCCAACATGTTACAATATGCAAAAATACAGCTCTGTACCTTGAAAGCACCTACCCTGCCAAGAAATAGCAGGGAGGTCCTGAAAACTGGTATAATTTTTGTCAAGGTACTGGCCACCAACACCTTTTCCTGCTTTTACCAAAATAATTATCCAGGTTACCTTACTGCCTTTTGCGATTTTCCTTTGCTGTTTTGAGACTCTGCCTCCCTCTGTGATAAACATTAATGCTAATTTGTGTTCCCTTACATAAATTCATCTTTATATTAACAAAAACCCTGCTAACCTATTAATTTTACTTTTGCTCTGTATCTCTCCATTTATTGACTAGAAAATTTAAAGTCATATTGCACTAAAGGCACAGATCTCAACAACTGGGAGAGGAAAAAGTTAGCATTTATAAATGCATTTATGAGTCATTCCCTACGTGCCTGGCAATGTGCAAACTGGTTTCATATGTTGTTCCATTTGATATCCATACAAATTGTCAGTAATTATGCCATCTGAACTTTGCAGACAAGGAAAATGAGACTCAGAGGGATAATATAATTTGTTCATGGTGACACAAGAAGTGAGTGATGTCTCTGAGGCATCAAAGACAATGATGCTGAAGAGAAAGAAAAATTCTTCCCCTACCTTTCAAGGTCTTCTAGCTGGACTAAAAATTAAATTTACCTGAGACAGGTTCACAGAGAAAAAACCCCAAAGTTTTCTTTGGGGGCCCAATAACGAAATTGAGACCCAAGGAAATGATCAAGGCAGGAAGTTTTTATACTTTTAGACAAAGAAACAATAAATCTGTGAGGAACTGACAGGACAAAGAAAACTTAACTTTGGGAGCTTCCATTAATAAGGAACTCTAAACAGAATTTGGGCTACGGTAGTAAATTAGTAAAAACTAACAAGAGGGACTGACACAAGCTTCTCAGCTCTGAATTTCCCATCTCCGGTGGTAAGAATGTCTCCCTGTCTCCTGGAACAAGGAGAGTGCCTTTCACGTGGGAGGTTTCTTTCCTGCTTTCAGGCGGACACAGGAGGGTCTGAGTGTCCTTCTTGCAATGCCGTTTTTTAAGTAGCTTTAATTCAAAATAATCAATATGCCAATGTGGCACATTTCGGGGCCCCCTGCCCCTGGTCCCTGCAGTGTCATTTCCTCTTCACCACAGTTCACTGTAAAATCAACTACTGGACCCCTCTTCTTCAGGGAGCAGATATGTGGAGAACTGCACCAACTGGGTCAATTCCACTGGACCAAGGCAGGAATGCACATGACTGTCCCCTATGTTGAGAGGAGAAGGCCACAGTGGGTGCGGCCCAGTCCCAAAGTTGTCACGCACACACGCGCGCACGCTGCTTGGCTGTCCGCGCACCTGTTAGCAAGCACTAACTCTATCGCTGCCTTGTCATTTGACCTCAGGTAACACACTTACACTTTTTTTTTAAGACTCAATTTTTCTTTATCTCTAAATTGGACTTAATATAATCCACCTCAAGTGTTGTTATAAATATTTCATAAGATGATACTTTTCGAGTGAAGAGCACAATGTTTGTCCCACTTGAAGCGCTCGGTAGAAACTGCTGGCTTACTCTTGCCTGGGAGAGGCAGCTGACACAGGGGCGTCTGTGGATACATGCGGTCAAGACATGGGAATGTGTCCAAACAGAGCTATGGAAGAAATGGCAATGAAGGCAGTCACCGTCTTAGATCCAAGTCTAAGAGCTTAATAGAAGTACAAAACCCGGAGGAGGAGCAAGATGGAGGAGGAGTAGGAGACCTGGATTTCGTCTCCTCTCAGGAATTCAGCTGGATAGGGATCAAACCATTCTGAACACCTACAAACTCAACAGGAGATCGAAGAA
This sequence comes from Neomonachus schauinslandi, assembly GCF_002201575.2. Classification (NCBI taxonomy): domain Eukaryota; kingdom Metazoa; phylum Chordata; class Mammalia; order Carnivora; family Phocidae; genus Neomonachus; species Neomonachus schauinslandi. The sequence continues at coordinate 7,966,645 of NC_058416.1, forward strand.
AAGAAGAGCAACAACTCTCTCATCAGAAAAGCGACCACTTTCTGGAAGGTAGGACGTGCGGAGAAGTGAATCCGAGGCGATATTCGGGAGGATAGATGGCGGGGGAGGGGCCTCCGGCGGCCGCTTCTGGCAAGTGATAGAGCAGCGGAGCACAAAATCGGAACTTTTAAGAGTCTGCTCCGCTGAGGGACGTCACTCTGGTGGCTAAGCGGGGGGTGGAACCCTCCGGGACAGTGTGGTCTCAGGACCCACGGGTCACAGAAAGACTGGGGGTGCCTGAGTGTGGCAGAGCTCCCAGGTATTGGAGCAGGGAAGCCGGCTGCAGAGGCGGAGCCCAGGCGCGGGCTCTCAGCTCGGGGTTGCCATAAACCGTGATCCGCGGCACAGTCAGGCCACTGCTCCTCCAGCAGGGACCCAACAAGCGGCAGGGACCCAACAAGCGGCAGATCCGGGGAGACTCACCTTCCTCCCCCGGGAGGAGCCGCGCGGGAGTGCACCGTAGGGATCTGCTGGGTTTGGAGACTCCACCCGGGGTCGGGTGCCAGAGATAGAAACGCGCGGTCACAGGCCGGGTGAGCACGGAGTGCGGCTGGAGACCGGGGAGACGGGAGTGACTGACGGCTTTTCTCTGGGGGCTCACTGAGAAGCGGGACCCCGAGTTCTCGGCTCCTCCGGGGCGGAGATTGGGAGGCCGCCATTTTCACTCTCCGCCTCCAAAGCTGTACGGAAAGCTCGCAGGGAACAAAAGCCCCGGAGAGCAAACCCCAGCAGATTACTTAGCTGGGAGGGGGCAAGGGCGGGGCAATTCTGCCTCCGGCAAAGACATTTGGAAACCACGGCAACAGGCCCCTCCCCAGAAGATCAGCGAGAACAGCCAGCCAAGACCAAGTTTACCCATCAATGAGAACGGCAGAACTCCAGCTCTAGGGGACTACTGCACATAGAATTCATGGCTTTTTTACCATGATTCTGTAGTCTTTCAAAGTTAATTTTTTTTTAACTGTCTTTTTTTCTTTTTTTATTCTTTTTGAATTTTTCTTTTTCCCTTTTTCAACCAACATCTTATCAATCCCTTTTTTTTTAAAAAAAAAAACATTTTTATTTTTCATTTTTAGAGTCATATTCTAACCCTTCATAGTAGTTACCCATATTTTTGGCTTATATATATAAGTTGTTCTCTCTTTAAAATTTTGAGATAGTTTCTTCTAACAGATCAAAATATACCCTAAATCTCTAGTATATGGTGTTTTCTGTTCCCCTGCCTGATCACATCCTCTCCCTTTTTTTTTTCTTTTTTTAAATCCTCTTCTTTCTTTTTTCAAACAACTTCTTATCAATTCCTTTTATAAAATTTTTTATAATTTCCATCTTTACAGTCATATTCCATCCCTTCATCATATCAACCCTTATTTTTGTACATATATAAGTTTTTTCTTTCTTTAAAATTTTGGGAGGCACTTTCTTCTAAAAGACCAAAATACACCCCAAATCTAGTGTGTGGCACTGATCATATTTGATCACATTCTGGTTTTTTTGTTGTTGTTTTGTTTTGTTTGTTTTTGTTTTTATCTTTATCTTTTTCTTTTTTTTCTTTTTCTTTTTTCTCTCTTTCCCTTTCTTTTCCCACTGCTTCAGGTTTTTTCTGATTTGTTTAGAGTATATTTTCTGGGGACGTTGTTACTCTGCTAGCATTTTGTTCTCTCATTAATCTATTCTCCTCTGCACAAAATGACAAGACGGAAAAAATCACCTCAACAAAAAGAACAAGAGGTAGTACCGACTGCCAGGGACCTACTCAATACGGACATTAGTACAATGTCAGATCTAGAGTTCAGAATCATCACTTTAAAGATACTAGCTGGGCTTGAAAAAAATATGGAAGTTATTAGAGAAACCCTTTCTGGAGAAGTAAAAGAACTAAAATCCAACCAAGTAGAAATCAAAAAGGCTATTAATGAGGTGCAATCAAAAATGGGGGCGCTAACTGCTAGAATAAATGAGGCAGAAGAGAGAATCAGTAACATAGAAGATGAAATGATGGAAAATAAAGAAGCTGAGAAAAAGAGAGATAAACAACTACTGGATCACGAGGGCAGAATTCGAGAGATAAGCGATACCATAAGACGAAACAACATTAGAATAATTGGGATCCCAGAAGAAGAAGAAAGAGAGAGAGGGGCAGAAGGTATAATGGAGCAAATTATAGCAGAGAACTTCCCTAATTTGGGGAAGGAAACAGGCATCAAAATCCAGGAAGCACAGAGAACCCCTCTCAAAATCAATAAAAATAGGTCAACACCCCGACATCTAATAGTAAAACTTACGAGTCTCATAGACAAAGAGAAAATCCTGAAAGCAGCTCGGGAGAAGAGATATGTAACCTACAAGGGTAGAAACATTAGATTGGCAACAGACCTATCCACAGAGACCTGGCAGGCCAGAAAGGACTGGCAGGATATATTCAGAGCACTAAATGAGAAAAATATGCAGCCAAGAATACTCTATCCAGCTAGGCTGTCATTGAAAATTGAAGGAGAGATAAAAAGCTTCCAGGACAAACAAAAACTAAAGGAATTTGCAAACACAAAACCAGCCCTACAGGAAATCTTGAAAGGAGTCCTCTAAGCAAAGAGAGACCCCAAAAGCAACATAGACCAGAAAGGAACACAGACAATATACGGTAACAGTCACCTTACAGGCAATACAATGGCACTAAATTCCTATCTTTCAATAGTTACCCTGAATGTAAATGGGCTCAATGCCCCAATCAAAAGACACAGGCTATCAGACTGGATTAAAAAACAAGACCCATCGATATGCTGTCTGCAAGAGACTCATTTTCGACCCAAAGACAGCCCCAGATTGAAAGTGAGGGGGTGGAAAACCATTTACCATGCTAATGGACACCAAAAGAAAGCTGGGGTGGCAATCCTTATATCAGACAAATTAGATTTTAAACCAAAGACTGTAATAAGAGATGAGAAAGGACACTATATCATACTTAAAGGATCTATCCAACAAGAAGATCTAACAATTGTAAATATCTATGCCCCTAACATGGGAGCAGCCAATTATATAAGCCAATTAATAACAAAAGCAAAGAAACACATCGACAACAATACAATAATAGTGGGGGACTTTAACACCCCCCTCACTGAAATGGACAGATCATCTAAGCAAAAGATCAACAAGGAAATAAAGACTTTAAATGACACACTGGACCAAATGGACTTTACAGACATATTCAGAACATTCCACCCCAAAGCAACGGAATACACATTCTTCTCTAGTGCCCATGGAACATTCTCCAGAATAGATCACATCCTAGGTCATAAATCAGGTCTCAACCGGTACCAAAAGATTGGAATCATTCCCTGCCTATTTTCAGACCACAATGCTTTGAAACTAGAGCTCAATCACAAGACAAAAGTCAGAAAGAACTCAAATACATGGAGGCTAAAGAGCATCCTACTAAAGAACGAATGGGTCAACCAGGAAATTAAAGAAGAATTAAAAAAATACATGGAAACCAATGAAAATGAAAACACAACTATTCAAAATCTTTGGGATGCAGCAAAGGCAGTCCTAAGAGGAAAGTATATAGCAATACAAGCCTTTCTCAAGAAGCAAGAAAGGTCTCAAGTATACAACCTAACCCTACACCTAAAGGAGCTGGAGAAAGAACAGCAAATAAAGCCTAAACCCAGCAGGAGAAGAGAAATAATCAAGATCAGAGCAGAAATCAATGAAATAGAAACTAAAAGAACAGTAGAACAGATCAATGAAACTAGGAGCTGGTTCTTTGAAAGAATTAACAAGATTGATAAACCCCTGGCCAGACTTATCAAAAAGAGAAGAGAAATGACCCACATCAACAAAATCATGAATGAAAGAGGAGAGATCACAACCAACACCAAAGAAATACAAACAATTATAAGAACATATTATGAGCAACTCTATGCCAGCAAATTAAATAACCTGGAAGAAATGGATGCATTTCTAGAGATGTACCAACTACCAAAACTGAACCAGGATGAAATAGAAAACCTGAACAGACCTATAACCACTAAGGAAATTGAAGCAGTCATCAAAAATCTCCCAAAAAACAAAAGCCCAGGGCCAGATGGCTTCCCAGGGGAATTCTACCAAACATTTCAAGAAGAATTAATACCTATTCTTCTGAAACTGTTCCAAAAAATAGAAATGGAAGGAAAACTTCCCAACTCATTTTATGAGGCCAGCATCACCTTGATCCCAAAACCAGACAAAGACCCCATCAAAAAGGAGAATTACAGACCAATATCCCTGATGAACATGGATGCAAAAATTCTCACCAAAATACTAGCCAATAGGATCCAACAGTACATTAAAAGGATTATTCACCATGACCAAGTGGGATTTATCCCTGGGCTGCAAGGTTGGTTCAACATCCGCAAATCAATCAATGTGATACAATACATTAACAAAAGAAAGAACAAGAATCATATGATCCTCTCAATAGATGCAGAAAAAGCATTTGACAAAGTACAGCATCCTTTCTTGATCAAAACTCTTCAGAGTATAGGCATAGAGGGTACATACCTCAATATCATAAAAGCCATCTATGAAAAACCTACAGCGAATATCATTCTCAATGGGGAAAAACTGAGAGCTTTCCCCCTAAGGTCAGGAACGTGGCAGGGATGTCCACTATCACCACTGCTATTCAACATAGTATTGGAAGTCCTAGCCACAGCAATCAGACAACAAAAAGAAATCAAAGGCATCCAAATTAGCAAGGAAGAAGTCAAACTCTCACTCTTTGCAGATGATATGATACTTTATGTGGAAAACCCAAAAGACTCCACCCCAAAACTGCTAGAACTCATACAGGAATTCAGTCAAGTGGCAGGATATAAAATCAATGCACAGAAGTCAGTGGCATTCCTATACACCAACAACAAGACAGAAGAAAGAGAAATTAAGGAGTCGATCCCATTTACAATTGCACCCAAAACCATAAGATACCTAGGAATAAATCTAACCAAAGAGACAAAGGATCTGTACTCAGAAAACTATAAAATACTCATGAAAGAAATTGAGGAAGACACAAAGAAATGGAAAAACATTCCATGCTCATGGATTGGAAGAACAAATATTGTGAAGATGTCAATGCTACCTAGAGCAATCTACACATTCAATGCAATCCCCATCAAAATACCATCCACTTTTTTCAAAGAAATGGAACAAATAATCCTAAAATTTGTATGGAACCAGAAAAGACCCCGCATAGCCAGAGGAATGTTGAAAAAGAAAAGCAAAGCCGGCGGCATCACAATTCCGGACTTCCAGCTCTATTACAAAGCTGTCATCATCAAGACAGCATGGTACTGGCACAAAAACAGACACATAGATCAATGGAACAGAATAGAGAGCCCAGAAATGGACCCTCAACTCTATGGTCAACTCATCTTTGACAAAGCAGGAAAGAATGTCCAATGGAACAAAGACAGTCTCTTCAACAAATGGTGTTGGGAAAATTGGATAGCCACATGCAGAAGAATGAAACTGGACCATTTCCTTACACCACACACAAAAATAGACTCCAAATGGTTGAAAGACCTCAATGTGAGACAGGAGTCCATCAAAATCCTAAAGGAGAACACAGGCAGCAACCTCTTTGACCTCAGCCGAAGCAACTTCTTCCTAGAAACATCGCCAAAGGCAAGGGAGGCAAGGGCAAAAATGAACTATTGGGACTTCATCAAGATAAAAAGCTTTTGCAAAGCAAAGGAAACAGTCAACAAAACCAAAAGACAACCAACAGAATGGGAGAAGATATTTGCAAATGACATATCAGATAAAGGGCTAGTATCCAAAATCTATAAAGAACTCATCAAACTCAACACCCAAAGAACAAAGAATCCAATCAAGAAATGGGCAGAAGACATGAAAAGACATTTTTCCAAAGAAGACATCCAAATGGCCAACAGACACATGAAAAAGTGCTCAGTATCGCTCGGCATCAGGGAAATCCAAATCAAAACCTCAATGAGATACCACCTCACACCTGTCAGAATGGCTAAAATTAACAAGTCAGGAAATGACAGATGTTGGCGGGGATGCGGAGAAAGGGGAACCCTCCTACACTGTTGGTGGGAATGCAAGCAGGTGCAGCCACTCTGGAAAACTGTATGGAGGTTCCTCAAAAAGTTGAAAATAGAGCTACCCTATGATCCAGCAATTGCACTACTGGGTATTTACCCCAAAGATACAAAAGTAGGGATCCGAAGGGGTACGTGCACCCCGATGTTTATAGCAGCAATGTCCACAATAGCCAAACTGTGGAAAGAGCCAAGATGTCCATC